>NC_065425.1:11823767-12136101 GCF_024362695.1 Pectinophora gossypiella
CTTAGCATAGCTTAACGCGTCCAGTCCAGCTTGGAAAAATCTTCCAAGAAAAGCGATTCTTAGCAGATTGAGTTTCCAGTACGGACAGCATAAGATGTTTGTCTTGAAAATTAAGTTATGGCTACTCGACAGTTGTAACAATACATTATGAAATATGTCGGTTATGGTAGTTTATAATTTAACGATACCCAATAGTTCTTTTTATTAAGATCATTGTTAGATATTGTATTTTTACAAAATTAGTTTTTTTATTTATGTATTACAAACCCGAAACACGGGCGGCCTGGATTAAGCTTCGTGTGACGTCACGATTCACAAAATAAACAAACACTATCTGTCGGGTTTCAAGTATACTGTTTGACAGTTTCATTGTTTGTTGAACTGTGACGTCACTGGGAAAAATATCTTGTGACCAACCGTTTTCGCGCGAAAATAAAATATTTAATTGAAGAAAAATGTCTTTTTTTATTATTATAAATCTTTTTAGAGAAAATAAAATATTTTAAAAGGTATAAAATAAGCGTCTGTAATTTAAAAGAATCATAAAAGAATAATAAAAATAAAATAAAAGCGATTTTGTTTAAATTATTTTGCTGTTCATAATTTAAATTTGGTTTAGGTACTTATATTCTAAATTTGAACGTCATGTCATTCGAATTTAGAATTAGAATTGAGGTAGTGGTGGGAACTTTGCTACAACCAGGACAGAGATATAGTACATCGCCTAGCATGAAAGAGACGAGAGATGTCTCTCTTTTGCACTAGCGCTATGCAGCTTAGTAAGAAATAGACGAGAGATATGCCGTTCTAATCATGCTATTTTATAAGGGGTAGAAATTGAATGTAATCGCCCATATAAAATATGACTGAGAGGAAGGTACTTACAGTATTTCTTCAGTATACATTTTGAAACCAAGGTACTTTGTAAGCAGCTTGTCCACTTTTCACTACATTTCAGGCGAGATTATTAGATTAAAAGGCTTTTGTAACGTTTTTAAAACTATTGCACAGTTTTTTTTTTTTTTTTGTTTTGTTTTTCCCCGAAGGGTAAGGCAAAGGGAACTATGCCCATACAGCCATGTCTTACGTATTTTTTTTCTTGATGATTAATGAAATGATGAAAGGTGATGATGATGAAACCTAAGCCCCCACCCTCGGAGTAGACTCCTACTCCGAACCCCAAACGAATTAACTCAAAAGTCCGCATAAACTTTTGAGTTATGAAGCGGCTTCCCGGCACGAAGCGAAAATAGGCAGATACACTTTGTTTATTGAATACTCCAATATAATAACACTCGCGAATGTCTTCCGACTAACTTAATGCGATCATTAACCACAAAACACCACTTCGTATTAATTATTTAGATTACTCAATGAAGAAAGCAACTGTCCCGTTCCCGTTTCCCGCCGAAAAGCCCCCTATTGCACAGATACCGCGCGATGTCGTGCGTCAACTGTTTTTTTTTTTAAAAAAGATTGGGGCAATGGCATTTTTTGGCGGGAACCAAATTATTTTTGGTCGGATATCTTAGTCGGTGTCTCACAGGTAGAAACTACTGTAAGAAAAACATAAAATGCGTTCAGATGCTGACATAATCATTTACAATTAACATCATTATGTGCATTTATCATTAATTTATTTTGTTCTTCGTCTTATTTATTAAATGAATTCCGCAATACTTAATCCTGTCGGGTTATTGGCCGATGTAAAATTTTAGAAGGTTGTTTTTGATTTCTATTTAAAATTGACGTGTATTCCATAAATTGTAAGCCTGTCGATTAACCGTTCCTTTCTTTTTCAGCGGATAAGAAAATGATAGGTATAACTTAAAATAAAATCAGATGGAGTCTGCAGGAATAAGCACCATTAACTCGGTAAAATAAATTGGTTCTGCAACCGTTCTTGGGGCGGGTTCCAGAAGAGTTAAACGAATTCTGTGTCTTTTTTAAGTTTTGTTGTATTGATTTTATACATTTATCACACACGATAGATCAATTATTCAAAAATGTTATGGAATGACAGAAGCATATCTATATAAAACTATTTGTTGTTTAATATTTAAGATCACATTACATATAGAATGTTACTATATATCTTGCTTCTCTTTATTTTGATCAGAATAATAATGGGTGGAAGTTGTATATACCTTGGTGTAATAAAAAGGGTCATCATTTATACCCAAACACAAAGATAAAAGATGCATAATGCTCCAGCCGAATCGACGCCAGCTGCCCCGGCGACGGAGCAGCTTCACCGGAGATGACACCACCGCCAGCTGACGGGCGCTCACTGGGCCTCCCCCAACGGGAAACCACCCGGTGGGCTCGACCTCGCTGGCGGCTCCACGGACAAGACTTTCCATCGGGCTCACGGAGGGGCGATCATCGCCAGCCGTGTCCTACCCTCGTGGCACGCCTGTTTTTGCGGGCGAGGAAGTGAAGAAACCATTGGCGGCATACTGTTATTATATGTCTGTTATCCATAAAATTAGAAGTTAAAATGAAGAAAAAGATTAACAACGCCATCTATTGTGTCTTTGGGCAACGCCGATTGGAAAGTCCCTAATTAATTAAGTCAAGGAGAATATATACTTACGTATATTTGGGAAGATATTAGCGGTGTAATATGAGGTGATAGGCGATGCGGTGACATGTTGTGACGAGAATATTTCGCTAATGTTATGTATGTTGTGTGATATTACAATGAGCACCTAAATTAATTTGCGCGACCAAGCATTCCAATTATTACTCCAATAATAACGGTCTCTGTGGTTCAGTGGTTGAACGTGCTCACGATCCGGAGGTCCCGGGTTCGAATCCCAGTGGGGCAAATCATAAAAATCACTTTGTGATCCTTAGATTGGATGGGATATTACAGGCTGATCATCTGATTGTCCAAAAGTAAGATGATCCGTGCTTCGGAATGCACGGTAAACCGCTGGTCCCGGTTTCTACCGGGTAAACTTGAAAAAAAATATAACCCCCCCTTTGTCTAACTTTAGTCTTCAGTCGTATGGGCGTCAGACGATAACGTCAATGTGTAGTGTCTGCCAGACACCAGGGATGATGAGGCTGGTATTCCACCTCAGAATCTACACGATACGAAGAAGATTAATTGACTTGGACCTACATCGTAGTTTCACTAGTTCGATTCCCGGCTTGGGATCTAAACCACTGAATTCGACGTTATGAGTTTGAATTAATATTTGGACCATACATAATTGATATCTCGTGGTTACCAGGTTTTGTGACCGGTTAAAGGCAATAAGCTCGCCCCCATTGGCGAGGAATGGGTGTACTAGACACCTCTGCCCACCCCTTCAGGGATATGGCGTGATGCTATGTTATGTTATTTTGTGTTGATTCATGATACATAATATAATAGGCAAGTGTATAAACATTACTTGCAAGTGTATAAACATTATATGTACTCAACTAATTAATAGTCAAGTGCTAATAAGTTTGCTAATTAGATACAATTTAATTACTTTAGGTTGGAGTACGTTATACAGGGTGTTAGTGACATCGTAACGAATACTGACAGGGATGATTCAGTTCATGATTCTGAGTTAATATCAAGTGGAATTTTTCGTCGCATAATTCTTGATTTTTTTTTAGTTTTTTAATATTATTTACTTTTGCGATGGAAAATTCCACTTGATATTAACTCAGAATAATGAGCTGAATCCCCAATCCCCTCAAGTTTTCGCCGCATTTTTGTATCAAGCGCTGTACCTATGGTAGTGGTAAATCAATGCTGCTACCCGGATCGGGATATAGTTGTGAGCTTATATATGTTATTGTTATAATTTGATTGCTTATTCATCTTTAATCAATCAATCAATCAGAAGCCGAGCCATTTGCGCAGGCAATATTATAGTGTGAAACAAGGGTTTGACAGTGTGCGCGCGAACACGGGTGCACTCTTGCGCCTACCGCCCTGTATCCAATGGAACGGTGAGCTGCTACGATCAGAGAGCGGTAGGAACGGCATCAGCATTAGCAAGGCCTCTATAAGGGTGCTACCAGACCAATCGATCGATCATCGATCGACGGCATCGATCAACGTCGATCGAAGTTGATCGACTGGTCTGGTAACTTTAATTGATCGACAGATACTGTTCGATTAAGCAATCGATCGATTGCCGGGCGATGACAATAATCGATCCGTCGGTCTGGTAGAAACTATCGATCGACGTCGACTATTCTATTCTACCATTGATCGATGCTGTCGATCGATGATCGATCGATTGGTCTGGTAGCACCCTAACGCTGCGCACCGAAAGCTAGCAAGCTAGGTATTGTGACCGATCGGGATCATCGGTCGATTTTAACGGGAGACATCCGTAATAGGAGTGGCGAGGAAGGGGGAAAAGGATACTACTGCCACAGGAGGAATAGGGAGGTGACAGTAGTAGCTAAAGCAGTTCGGGGTCGCATACCCGTAGCGATTCTCTACCGACCAGTACCGGACAGATATCTGGCAGATCCACCCTCTGAACGTTAATCATAAAATCAACGTCAAGCATCACGTATTATCAGTTAATTAGATCAGAACACGTCGGCGTATATTAACCTGCTAATTATCGTGGTAGGTAACTATGACTGATTTTCATTAGCAACGCATGCAACTATTGATGTTCGAGTAGTATTAACGGATTCACACCATGCGGGATTGGTTGGAAGAGATCTCTTTGAGATATAAATCCACCATTTGTACCTATTTTTTTGTCATTATCTACTAGCTTTTGCCCGCGGCTTCGCTCGCATTAAATTCGGGATACCATGGTTCTTTACTAATGTAAAGATTATCCCGCTAATGTAGCCACCAATCCGCACTGGGGCCGCGTGGTGGTTTAAGGCCCGATCTCCATATCCATCCGTAGGTAAGGCCCGTGCCCCAGCAGTGGGGACGTTAATGGGCTGGTGATGTGTTACTAATGTATTTTTAGCTTCCTAACTTGAAAACTGCAAAAAGTCCCATATAAAAGACCCCCTCTTTGAATCGCACTTTTTTTTGTTAATTACAAAGTCCGCATCCCATTTTTTTTGTATTTTAGAGAAGTACCCCACTTCTTAGTTACAGAAACAAAAAGTAGCCTATAACACTCACCATCCCTTCAACTCCACTTAAAAAATGACCACCTGGTTAGAACGACCAGTGGTTGAGCGTTATGCTCACGATCCGGAGGTCCCGGGTTCTAATCCCGGTGGAGACTCATCACAAAAATCACTTTGTGAGCCCTGTTTTGGCAGGCTGATCACCCGATTGTCCGAAAGTAAGATGATCCGTGCATCGCAAGGCACGTTAAGCCGTTGGTTCGCTTACTTACTGATGTAAGGACGTAGTCGTTACATGAGCCACATCAGGGGCCTTTTGCGGCTCAGTTACGATAACCTTGGTGTCAGGGTTGATGAGGTTGATAATCCATCTCATAATCCACACGACAGAAGAAGACGGTATACCTATCACAGTAATGACATAATAAGGGTTTAGTCATTCTTTCTAAGGTACGGAACCCTAAAAAAAACTATCAAACTAAAATCCATTATACAGCTATTTTGATACTTAGGAAACCATGTAAGTATAAATTAATAACATCAATCAATTCAAATAAAACAATTAAACAAGGGTAATGAAACGAAAAACGGACCCGTCTAATCCAATTACGGTATTTTCATGTGGTTACGATACCGTTTCCGAAGTTGGGATATCGGTACCATAGACTATACAACCAAGTAGACGCCATAACAAAATAAAGACTAAAGATAGTCTAATCTAATCGAATCTTGCCTATAAGATCCCACTGCTGGGCAAACGCCTCCCATTCTTCTTAATAGCCCGGTACTTATAAAATATATAAAAAAAAAACAAAAAAAATGTAGACCGCGCCACTGAAGATGTCCCGTGGGCGTGGCATTTTTATTTTTGACGTGACTTATTGTAGATTTGCCGCAAATGGCATTAACTACTTGGCCGGAATTCGGCCGCGAAATTGGTGTCGCAGATTTTGCATAGAATTATTATAAAAAAAATATATAAATGGCGCTGTAAAAAATTGCCTTCGTTCGATCTTTACTTTCATGGATAACAGACATAATGCATCTTTTATCTTCGTTTGAAGGTATAAATAATGACCCCTGTTATTACACCCAGGCACAATACACCTTCCATCTATTATTATTCTGATCAAAATAAAGAGAAGCAATATAGGTAGCAACATAATTATTATAAACATGATCAGATCCCGATATCGAGCAAAAAAATATTTTTATCTCTTTTTAGCTCACTAAAGATCCTAAGCATTTGTCAAGAAAAATGTCGCGATTGATCGAACAATGTCAATTGGTATCATATATCTGATTTATTTGTCAGATATATTGCCTGTAACAGTGCATCAGTTATTAGGCGTCTAGGGGTTGTACCGCTGATACGCAATACCGATTTGATGCGGTGTACCAGTAATTTGAACATTGCGATCGACAACGGGTTACATTGGAAGCGATCCCCTCACTAGTGATGTTGTTATATCGATAAATAGAATATCGATAAGTAGGAATTTTATAAAGTCAGCTGCTACACAAGCCTTCCTACGTTACGTATCGATATTTTTTTACAGTAGATATAGGTTCGCTTTTTTTTTTTAATTAGGTACTTATAGTTCTCACTCCATTAAAGATTACATTCGTAAGTGGGTTTATGTATGTATTATATATACCACTAACACCTTAAATACAGATAAAAGTCGACAAAACCAATCATATCTATAGACCAAAAATTTTACCAAATTTTACTATAAATAAAATATAATATATTCTAAAGATTTAGTTTTAATAACATTATTTTTGTGGTTTATAGCTTCGCTATCGACAGTTTATCGATAATTGTATTATTCATTATCAACACTATTCGCTCCATCTCCTTGTTTAGCTTTCTAATCAAATATTCGACGAATTTGCGTTCTATCAATTACTCATTAAGTGTAATATTTGAATCAAGATTCAGGATATTAATGCATTAATTACGGAATCCGTAATATTAATTATACTGCTGTAATGAGTTAAATTTCCAAAAACCCGATATTAATTATGAAAAACGTAATAATAAGTCCGACATTTTATCATTTTTTAATGACGTCACAGCGTGCTTTTTCATACAAATGCCATAGTAACTTTGTTTTGACGTTTAGTAAAAATTAACTGATTTGACTAGTTGGAAACTAGCCTATTGGGGTAGTCAGAGGTATATCTGTCGCAAAATGAACTAAGTACCCACACCTCACCGAGCTTTCTGTTAGACCAACGTGATAGGTGGTGAGCCGTATCGCCGTCTATAATGGTCTATAAATTAATAACTCATTGGTGCAAGTCCCACAGTAATACCGGGGTATGAACTGGCGTTTCCCGTTTGAGAAGCAAGCCGGTGTATGAAGAGCTTCTCCGGCGAAGTAGTCAAAGCCAACAGCCTCCGTGGTGTAGTAGTTAGAGCGATGGGCTTACGATCTGGAGGTCCGGATTCGACTTCCGATGGGGACATAATCGAAATCACTTTGAGAAACTATCCTTTGTATAATTTGTATCGAACTCAGAAGTTCTTCAGATCGTGAGTTGAACGCTCTAACCGCTAGATCACGGATCAATCTCATAAAACAGAATAAATATTAATGTTTTATAGTAGGACAAGCAAAACACAATATTTCCCAAGGAGTCGGTATATTATTTGGTCACTCAGAAGTTATTTTTCTTGCTTCTTCTTTATTTAGTTATATTTCGATGATATTCAGAATTTTTCAACCTAGTATTTTTCCACCTGGACCGTATTGATTTCAATGGCATTTTTCTTTTGCTACATATTTATCTAGTCACACCAAATATCACATGCTTCAGTAAAGAATACCCTGTAAAGAAATCTACATAAGGCAATATCTAAATGAATCCTTTCCGAACATGATGTCCGTCTTTCAGAAACATCTCCTTTGTTTATCAGAAGATAATAAAAGTAATGAAAAAATATATATTTCATACCTCCAGTCCCGCTGAGTATAACATCATTATTGTAAAAGTATATCCTTGTCTCGAGTTGCACCGTTAAGGGCAGAAATAAGGCCAAAGTAAGGCCCCAATGAGGCCCCCTAGAGACCGCAAGGTTTCGTCTGAAGAAAGCTCCGATATTGGTCCACTTAAAGGGTTAAACTATAGTAGTGATGTTCGGGTATTCTCCTCAGAGATGGGTAGACGTAATGTAAACTGACGGAATTATTCCCTAAAGGGGACCTATGGTATAAGTTGTTAGAAAAACTTTGAGTTAGGCTTTAGATACTATATTCAGTTAATACATTAACTTATTATTTACATAAGCTCACGGGTATATTCGCTCGGGTGCAATGCTGAGGAAAAAATGAAATTATTTACGACAGCACATTTAAAACCTCAAAAATAACAGTATTTCTCCACTATTTAATGGATATTATTATACATATAAACCTTCTCTTGAATCACTCTATCTATTAAAAGAAACCGCATCAAAATCCGTTGCGTAGTTTTAAAGATTTAAGTGTACATAGGGATATAGGGACAGAAAAAGCGACTTTGTTTTATACTATGTGATAAGGATAAAAACTACGTATTTCTCTCACCAGGTGTCGCTAGTGTTGAGTGTTCTTAAAATTTGACAGTTTCCTATACTATTTGAGTAAAGAAACAAATTGCGTTGGTTATATTTTCACACTATAACCCTTTATCCAGCGTTTAATTACAAAATCATCGAGTTATATTTATTACCTAAGATCGGAAATTTTATAACTCATCCCTTAGACACATTTTATAGCAATTTAACTCAAATTTTAGCTGGACTGTATACTCAACAGTGCTGCCACCTACATTTGAGTTTTTAGTTTTTATTCTCATTGGGGGAGGCCTATGCCCAGCAGTGGGCGTCTTACGGCTGATGATGATTCTCATTGAGCTAGTCAAAGATGCATCCATCGCAAGATGAACTAAGTACTTACCCTCGCTTCACCGAGCTTTTTGTTAGACCAAAGTAATAAGTGCTGCGCCGAATCGCCGTCTATGATGGTCGAGCAAACTGTTTTTTGGAGAAAATTGCCTTTAAGATTATAGTATTAGCGCAAATGGCTTCAAGTGAGAAGCAAGCTGAAGGCATACATGACATTGGTTACTATTTCTAACTTTGTATGGCTTGTATATTGGACTGGGATTTCAACGTCATATTCACACACAAAAAAAAAAACATTTTTCAACCTATCATAAATAATCTTAATAAGGCAAAAAAAAGTGTTATCAAAACAAGCTTTTAAAAAATACATACATACATACATAAACTCACGCCCGTAATCCCTAATGGGGTGGGCAGAGCCACAAGTAATCAAAGACAACTTGCAGCCACTGTTGATACGATGTCGTAAGCTAGATATGATGAACCTTATGGTGATAAGGGATCAGCCTATCGCCCATAACATTAGTCCATCATGTTAGATGACACAATCCCTCTGTCGGTTTTTACGACATGCTTGGGAAGACAAGCAGCTGAACGTTTTCTATGTTTTTTTTGCTCCCAGAACAGCATAAAAGCAAAAAAATACCTTTTATAACAAATGTTCTGACACCAGGGTTGCTGAGGTTTACTAACCTCACCAATCACCAAGGATTACTATCCACCTCATATCCCCATGATAGAAGAGAGCAGACCACAAACAAAAAAAAACCTTAAACCAAAATAGCCTGAGGCCTCAAACCTCTATATCCGGTACTGGGATCCCGGCGGCGCGACCACAAAATGCACTCTAGCGGAAAAACCTTCAAATATTATTTTACCTCAAGCGGGTTGAAGTCATCGACGATGCAACCAAATAGATACCCATCCGGATTTACCACAACATTTATTTGAAAATTGGCTTCTATACTGGACAGGGAGCGAAAAGAAAAAACAAAAAACTATCAGCTGCTTGTTTTCCTAAGCATGTCGTAAAATCCGACACAAGGATCCTTTCCAACACGATAGACTTATGTCTCTTGTCACCTTTAAAGTTCATCATATACATCTTAGGTCTTCGTATCAGAAGTGGCTGCTAGTTGTCTTTGATTACCTGCCTACCCCATTAGAGATTACGGGCATGAGTTTACGAATGTTTGTATTTGGAATATGAATTCCCTTATGGTTACCCTTTTTTAAAAAGTATCTAAATACACTTTTGTAGTAAAAAAACCGTTAAAGTTTGATTTTTCACATAGAAATAATTCTGCCAACTAGCTTAGCTGAGATAAGGAAAGAGAAGCATTCTGACTGCTTCACACACACACACACACACACACACATACACATCGAAATGTGTTTAAAAATTTGAGTGAAGCAAGGAAAGGTATCTTATGTCTGACCTATTTGTCAGATATGTTGACAGAATCTGTTAGTCTGTTTTTAGGACTCTAGAGGTTATATCGGCGATGGGTGGCAGTGGTGTTAGTAAACGCGCAGCCAGTGAATATTTTATTACAATAAAAGGCGCGTATTGAAAGGATTTCGTAGACTGATTGTTGAAGATTGACGTTCGTAAGACAACAAGACATTTTCTACAGACATTTCAAATGGAAACTCAATTTAGAGGAAAGAAACTGTGTTAGCTGAGGAATAAGTTGATTTATACTTGATATCAGCACGAGAAGTTCGGTGGCACAGCGGTAAACGCGCTCGGTCTGCGATTGTTGAAGTTAAGCAGCTTTCGCAAAGGTCGGTCATAGGATGGGTGATCACAAAAAAAGTTTTCATCTCGAGCTCCTCCTCGACCTTCGAAAGGCACGTTAAGCCGTTGGTCCCGGCTGCATTAGCAGTCGTTAATAACCACCAATCCGCACTGGGCCCGCGTGATGGTTTAAGGCCCGATCTTCCTATCCATCCATAGGGAACGCCCGTGCCCCAGCAGTGGGGACGTTAATGGGCTGATGACGATGATGATGATAGTCTTGATATTAGGTATCACTTATTTAAGTGCCACGATCTTGTCGGTGTAGTGTTCTCCATTCTTGTCTATCAAAGGCTAATTCTAATTCCTTCACTTTGCTCGAGAAATATCTATACAGGTTCGGAAAAAGTTGTCTCGAACGAGAATCGAACCCACGACCTCTCGTTAATCGAGGTGTTGAGAAGTTACAATATAAAAAAGAAAATTAGGTGTAAAAATCGTTATCAGGCAAACCTGAAATTTTAAAAAAAAATCTTTGGTTAAATTTTAACCAAAGAGAATTGAAGAGAATAAAAATAAATTTTGTTCGGAGTTATAACTTTACGATAAAGTAATAATTTCGCTACATTATATTTATCGGAGCTGTTTTTTTATTAAGGTAAATTATTTAAATTCGTAACTTGTACGTTTCATTTGATATTCCATTCCTGGGTATTCGGTTATAAAATTGGGGATGATTATAAGGAATTATTTAATTTTAATTCAAATTTTTTTTGGCGGTGTTAATCTGTAGGATCAAGGTTCATTCTGTTTCAATTTGACGGGTCTAGGAGGCATGAGACGATATTTTTACATTCTTTCATTTACCATTTCCTTTTTCCAATTCCCATTTCAAGCAAAGACCAGGGAATGCCACTTACTACAATCCCTAAACATCACTTTTGCTTTTTCTACTCACACCAAAAACATAATGAACGCTGGCCTGTAAAGCCTATTGACATACACAAAGCCCTCAGGAGTTAAAAGGGCCACATTGAAGCAATTGTTCGAAACAAGCAATATTGCTATTTGAGAAGATTGCTATTCGCACATTTGAAAGTGCGCAACGTCAACAAATGTAAATAGCAATATTGCTTTTAGAATAATTGATTCAATGTAGTCTTTTAAAACCCCTTTCTAATATGTAATTTTAAACAAGTTCGAAAGTGAAGTTGGCGAGAGAGGAACTGCAACTTCAAGATGTTCCTGCATTATTCATAATTGATCTCCATTTGAGAGCAAAAGTCGGTAATAACATCTGACACTCTTACGGAACAAAAGGATTCTAAGGTTCACACAATTTGTAGAAAGAGACAGATAGAAACTCTAAATAGTAGAATTGGTGAAGTGAATGCACGAATTGCAGGAAATATTCGATCTTAGTACTAAAGACCAAAATGACATGATGACGAATACAGATGAACGAAGAGTACATTTGGCTGAGATGCAAATGTTATGATGGATGTGTGGTTTGACCAGAATGGACAAGATTAGGAATGAATATATAAGAAGAAGTCTAAAAGTAGCGCCAGTCAGTAAAAAAGTGTGAGCATATAAATGATGACCCTCTTTATTACACCAAGGCACATTTACAACTTCCACGCATTATTATTCCGAACATAATAAAGATAAGCAATATATGTAGCAACGTCATTATATACATAAGTGATTCAAATATCAAGCAACAATTACTTTTATACATGCTTCTGCCATGACAAAACATTTTTGAATAATTATAACGCCATCTATCGTGTGTTTGGGGAACGTAGATTGGAAAGTCCTTCATTGATAATTCTATGCATTGAAACAATGGAGGTTTTTTCTGGACTTACGGTGGTTTTCATTATAAGATGACGATATAGCCCTTATGTTATGTTTTTCGTACACAAACTCAAAAAGAAGTGGGTAATGAAATAACCTCTATGATCCGCCACGTATGTTCCCTAATGACAGACAAATATAACGAAACTTTGTTTTGGCAAAAGTTTGCCCAACTGGGAATCGAATTTAGAATCTTTTACATTGTAAATTAATTAAATAATGTTGTATAACTACTTTGTTGAAATACTGTTCATTCAAATTGTAATATAAATATTATAATAATATATTTTACATCATTTATATAAATAAGCTCACGACAAACCGTCAAAGCGTAACAAATGATATAATATTATATTATAAAATATACACATATACGTAATTTTCACCAAAAAATAATCCATGCTATGGGTTGTACAAAAAAAAAACATACAAGAGAAAACGAAGTTAATAACTAGATAAAAACTAAAGAACAAAATTTTTACATGTTCGTTTAAACCTTCCAAATGCGACGAGGCGAAACGAGCCAATGAGGCAAGTACGAGTTATAGACCTCACCCGATTTTCACCGGTTTATCCGGGTATACAAACTGGGTCACCGTATACCCGGTTACCGAAAAAACGATGTTTACGTAATGTGGTACCGATTGGGCGATATTTGCCATTTTTCTGCGCTGTTGCTCTTAAAAATGAATATCGGACGTGGAGGGAACGTTTTACTCAATTTTTTATCCGGTTTTTGTGTGAATGAAATATGCATTAGGTTTTTTCGGTGGTTTGAAACATAATTCTTGATTACAAACGATTTTTTTCCCACTTACGTTAAAATATTTTGGAATTTTCTAAGCTTTTAAAAGCTTTTTAAAACCTTGAAAGAGGATACTGTAAATAGTAAAATGTATTCTGAAATGTTTACAGTCCATACCATGTATGCATTATAAGAATTTGGTGAACATACATAAATTCACGCCCGTAATCATAATATACAATGAAACATTTTTCCTTTCATTTTTTATTTCTAATCCCTTGCTGCAACTTTTGAATATATGGAATTTTAAGATAATTTTACTCCGGGTAAAAGTTGAGACCACAAATTTAGACCTGGATTGAAACTAGCGTGTCTGTTGCGAGCTTTTTTTACAAAAATAACATCGAATCGTAATTTTTCAAAAATGCGCTTACGTGGTTTTTACTATAAAGCGACAATATACAATTTAAAAATAACATAACATATTATCACGCCAATATCCCTGAAGAGGGAAACCAATGCCCTATTTTTCCCTAAAAAGTAGCACGGAGAATGCTACACCGACAAGAGTGTGGCTATTCAATTAGTGATGACGATACCTCAGAAAGGGGCTTCTGCTTTTAAAAAATAAAATTTTTAACAAAAAAAAAACCGACTTCAAACGCAAAACTAAAAAGCAATAAATAAATTTACTTCGCACAAAGTAATTAGTACGTATTTTCAATTAGTTAATTAATTTATAATTCTGAAGCCGGTGCCAAGGAAATGCTACAACGAAGTACCGATTCATATATTTTTCAATACTGATTGTTTTGTAATATTTTGTTTGACATTGTTTTGTAATTGCTTTGATATAGGTATTAAACAATATTGTGTGTACATAGTAATTTGATATTGTAGTAGGGTTGTTGTAGCATTTACTTGGCACCGACTTCAGAATTATAAATTAATTAACTAATTGAAAATACGTACTAATTACTTTGTGCGAAGTAAATTTATTTATTGCTTTTTAGTTTTGCGTTTGAAGTCGGTTTTTTTTTTGTTAAAAATTTTATTTTATTTTACGATTTTAAGTGATGGTTAGACCGAGCAAGGATGCAGACAGACAGATTTTCTGATTTATATTCATATATAATAATATAATATATTATTAGTAGTGATCACAATTATTATTGATGAACATGTTTACACACACACACTCACACACGCGCTAACGCACACGAGCACACGCGCACGTACACACGCACACACACAGATACACGCACACACACAGACACACGCACACACACACACACACACACACACACACACGCGCGCGCGCGCGCATACACACGCACACACACACACACACATGTGTATGTGTACATACACACATGTGGTTGTCAGTGGAAGCTGCTATCATACACACTCACGCATACATATAGATACAGTAGATTTCGCGTGGTTCGCTCGCTGCTAAAGCAGCTCGCGTGTCCTGTTTATTCGAAACTGTCCCTCTTCGTATGGCGGCCATCTTGTTTTTCAGCCATTTTGTTTTTTTTCACCGGCGACAGAATTTGACCAAGATTTAAATGGGTGTCGTGGAAACAAACAAAATCCAGGTGCAATAGGTTTGCCAGACCGTAGGATGTCTCCCTGATTGGGAGCAGTTTTCAAAGATGACGTTCCGATCACACCCCTATACATCATTTTTACCCCCAAGACATTTTCTGGAAAAACAAAATTTTGTATGGCGGCCATCTTGTTTTTTCGCCATTTTGTATTTTTTTCACCGGCCATTAAATTCGACCAAGATTTAAATAGGTTTCGTGAAGAAAAATTGGTTCAGGTGTGATAGTTTCGCCAGGCCGTAGGGTGTCACCCTGATGCGGAGCAGTTTTCGAAAATCGGGAAGTATTTCCATACTTAACATGACGATCCAATCACAACCCCGATATATATTTTATATCCCGAGACATTTTCTGAAAAAACAAAATTGTGTATGGCGGCCATCTTGTTTTTCCGCCATTTTGTTTTTTTTTACGCGCTATGGAATTTGACCAAGATTTAAATAAGTGCTCTCAAAGAAATATTGGTTCACGTGCGATAGTTTTGCCAGGCCGTAGAGTATCTCTCTGATGCGGAGCAGTTTTTGGTGACCAGAAAGTATTTCCGTACTCTACATGACGTTTTGAGTAAGCGCCCCATACATTATTTTTACCCAAACGGGCTTCTTCCAAAATCGACAAAATTTTGTATGGCGGCCATCTTTTTTTTCCGCCATTTTGTTTTTTTGCACCGGCGATTGAATTTGATCAAGATTTAAATACGTTTCGTGAAAGAAAAATTGCTCCAGGTTGTATAGTTTTGCCAGGCCATAGGGTATCTCCCTGATGCTGACCAGTTTTCGAAGGTCGGGAAGTTTTCCCGAAGCCTAAAAATCGATCCGATCAATATGACTTTACAAACGCACTAGTCGCTCCTACGATTTTTGAAAATTCCCCTCGATTTCTCTGGTCTTCCATCATCAGATCCTGACTTCCTTGACATGGGACCCCCTTGGGTATATCTCCTTTCAAACAAAAAAAGAATTATCAAAATCGGTTCATATACGACGAAGATATGCCCGAACAAACATAAAAAAAAAAAAAAAAAAAAAAAAAAAAAATATACGGTCGAATTGAGAACCTCCTCCTTTTTTGAAGTCGGTAAAAATAAAACTACATCATGCGAATAACTTCTAAACTGTGATAACTAGCAATATTAAGATCAATCGCCGTGACTCGCGGTAATCATACAACTGAGTGAATCAATCAGAGCAGTCGATCGCTGTTAATGATCGGGATAATTACTTTAGTTAGCGAATGCTCAGTTCTTCTGAAAGACTTGGTTCTTGATTGGGGTGAAAATATGTCGTATTTTTATTGGAGGAAAAGATCTCGGACATTTTTAATTTGTATGTTGTAAGAGAATCCGTTATAGTTTTTATTCGATAGTGACTTCGATATTACTTATTAATTATACTGTTACCAAATTTATTTAATAGTTTATTGGACATAGAACAGGATATTGTATTGCGCTGGTTTTCCCTTCGCGGGTTGGTAGGTCAGAAAGGCAGTCGCTTCTGTAAAAAAACCGGACCTGTCAAATCTTCAGCTTAGGTAAGCGGACCTTGTGAAAAACGGGATAATGATGATATGTTTATAAACACATACACATATAGAAGACACACACATATAAAAACATTTTTTTTGACAAATGGCATTAACTACTTGGCCGGACAAATGGGGAGCGCTGAAGGCTCTCACCCGGTACAACGTTTAAGACAACAGACCTGAGGGTGCCCAGTTGAGCGCGAACCTCAGCTCAGGGCGTCGTCTGAGAAGAAAATTATTTGAAAGAATTAATCGGCCCTAGTGGGCCGATAGCGATAAGCGCTGATTGAGGGAAATCGTCGACCACGCCGGCGGGGTCAAAACAATTTGACTAACACAAGACAGACAAACGGTTCAGCTTATTTCCAGCCAATCTCTGTCTTTAACACACGAAAATTACGACGTTTCACCACGTGTATTCGTGTACGTTTCGACAAAGTATATTATTTGACTAGGTAGATAGGTAACTACACGTATATCAAACTGGCAAGCCTTGACCTGCACTCACATACTTACCTCCACTTATAAGCACTTTACCAACTTGTGACCTAACAGCCGAAAGGCGACGAATGTACCATCTACCTCGTCCGTCAAACGCGAGTGCATTAGGGCGATAACAGGTGCATTTACCCTCCCGCCTCTTGTTCCCTCTCTTTCCCTCCTGTTCCCTTCTGTCGCCTCTTTAGATGCGTTTGACGGAGTTTAATGGGGGTTTCGACACTATTCTGAGAAGGTAAGTGGTATTTAATGGTAGTAGGTGAGCGGTGAAGTAGTACTTTAATGTACTTGAGGACTGTGACAAGAAATAGTGACGTCAGAGGGACTTAAGTTGAAATAGTTTCGGAAATAGAATTTGAATTTTGCTACGCTGCGCGATTCATTGCTACGTTGCAGTTAGTGTTACGACGTAGCAGTGCTACGGATCCATAATTTTATTTTGATAATCCCCGACATAGTCGGAAGATAGCATAGACCATTACCACGAATAAATAATAAATTTATTCGTAGGACCATTATTAGTGGATTTATGTGGGATCTATACACGCGATATTATACATGACTGGTAAATATACATTAATGATTATATTTTTTTTTATTCTTATTTTTATATAATTATATACGTTCATAATACTCACTATTGAAGAGACAGTTATTCCACGCTACAATTCACCTTATGGAACTCTTTACCTGCTTCCATCAGAGTCGCTAACTCTCTTCAGAGCTTCAAAAAACAGTTGCGAGCTGTTTTGCTGCTTTTATGTATTTTATATATTTCAATACTTGTTTTGTATATGTGCGTATACTCTATTATTTATTATTATACTTTCCTTAGATTATGGTTAGGTATATTTTTAGTAACTAATAATAATAATAAAAAAGTTTATTCAGGTAAACTATGGATTATATTTTATTGAGTATTTTTATTAATATATGAGGAGCTCGGTGGCGCAGCGGTAAACGCGCTCGGTCTGCGATTGTTGAAGTTAAGCAACTTTCGCAATGGCAGGTCATAGGATGGGTGACCACAAAAAAAATCATCTCGAGCTCCTCCGTGTTTCGGAAGGCACGTTAAGCCGTTGGTCCCGGCTGCATTAGCAGTCGTTAATAACCATCAATCCGCACTGGGCCCGCGTGGTGGTTTAAGGCCCGATCTCCCTAACCATCCATAGGGAAGGCCCGTGCCCCAGCAGTGGGGACGTTTGCCCTTAACCCTTTTGGGGTTTATTGATGTGATCTATTGTTTTTAGTTTATAAGTTTGTATAAGTTTAAATAAAAAAAAAAAAATGGGTTGTTGATGATGATTAATATATGTACGTAAAGTATAGAGTATTTATTATATAACTTTAGTTTTACTTTTAGGTATTTATTTTTTGTTGAACCATCCTGCATCCAACTTGTTTGTAAATATTTGTTTCCTTTTGGTGGTTGTCTGAAAGAAATTGCTCTAGAGCAATAAGGCCGCCCAAATTGTACTGTATTCATTTGTTAATAATATGTACATTGAATTATATAATAATCTGCCAAATGAATTGAAAATACTAACTGGAAACAAGTTCAAGAATAACTTAACGAAATGGCTTATGGACAAATGTTACTATAATTTGAAGGAATATTTTGAACATAAAAATAAATAAATTTTGTAATTTTTTAATAATAAGTATATTTTCAATAATTTTCTTTCAATGTACCATTTCTTTATTTTTTATTTTCTTATGTATATTTGTACGCCTGCATGCAGGCCGAACACATCACAACATTGTTATTTAAATTATTTTACCACCTTTATTGTATCTATGTGTTCTCGCAAATAAATTGATTTGATTTGATTTGATTTGATTTGGTTATGTCTGATTGTTGAAATTTAGTTCTGTGCAATAAAGTATATATGATTTGATTGATTTGATTTGATTCACTGAGGTGATCCTCAAGTGTGATCACTGGTCTAACAGAAAGCTTGGTGAACCGTGGATACTTTGTTCATCTTGCGATGGATACAATCATAATACCTTAAGAAATCCTCTTCCCAAATCAACGTACTCGCCGACTAAACCCCCAATTACCTGCAACATAGAAAAAAAAACTTTACAATACTCGAAGACAAAGTTTAAATCTCATTCTAATACTACTTTTTTGGCAATAAAATTATTAAATTATTATTATTATTATTAAATTATTAAAATTATTAAATTATTAATTTATTTATACTTGTGTAATATTAGGGAGACGCACAGTTTAGGTATTTCTAAAAGTTTTCAAGTCAATATATCCATAGTACGGTGTCGCGACATCGAGTGGACATACGGAGTTGCACGGTCTTGTAGTCGTAGCACGGAGCCCCCGATAAATAAACCAATTCGTTGGGTTCAAATATCGCGCGAGGAATGATAAACCAGTGCTATTCAAAATTCTAGATTAAGTTAATTAAATTCATCTCTTTTGGGGTTTTGTATACGTTTTTACAATAAAATAGCAGATAATATTTTAAATTTGTCAGTAAATAAATTTAAAGCTCATGTGAAGCTTTATGTAAAAAAGCTTATTATAAGATTAATAATTACCTAAATTATAAAAAATTCTGGTATTGAATGTGTTCCTCTAGTTATTAAATAACTTTTAATGTACCCTCATTGATTTAAAAGATGTGTTGCTGTTGCAGTTTCTTGTCATTTCTTCTCCTCAGCCATAACACCTTGCGAAATGACGTAAATTCAAAAATGTTACATTGACCTTCAACAAGTTTATCTATGTTAATTACTTTCATTAAATGATTCTGATTTCTGAGTTCCATGCTACGTTTGATTGAAGCCAGTAGGCTTGAACAGACAACCAAACACAAATCACAGTTAGCTATTACACTATAGAAGGGTAGATAGAAGGAAAGAGAGGAAGGGAAAACCAAGAAGAGCTTGAAGAGAAGGCGAACGTCGTGTCTTATAAGGAAGTGAAATAATTGGCCTTTGATTGATAACATACATACATAAACAGAGACTATGGAAAACCATTAGCTTCCATCTTGACACACTTCTCTTGCTTCCTCCCAATTCATAAATCGTTCGAAATCGTTTGATAGACAAGAATGGAGAATACTACACCAGAGCTTGGCTCATAAATTATGATGAGCCGTATTTCGGTAGAAAGAGACAGGTAGATAAATTTGCAACACATCCATACATAAATCCATCACAACAACACACCATATTTCCAGCGAGAATACTTCGCGCAACATTTTCAATATCAACATTTCAAACAAACAACTCTAACTCGATACGAGAATGAGAGAAACAAAAGAACAATGCTGCAACTGCTGATGGGTTTGAAATGAAATAAGTTGATGGATGCAAGTATTATCTACTTGTGCTGTTATTTATTCTGTGGTATTATGCAGATGGTAGGTCTTCCGAGTACATTCCGCTTGGTACTGAAAAGTATCGGCGTCCGAAGGACGTAATATACGATCCCGACGACCCGATTACTCTAGCCATAGAGGCAGCCAATCAGCTCGCGACACCAAACACTTCAGGACCCCGATACCGACCCCGCCGGCGTGATCGACGATTTCCCTCATTCAGCGCTTATTGCTATCGACCCAGTTGGGTCGATTGATTCTTTCTAATATTTTTCCTCTCAGACGACGCCCTGAGCTTCGGTTCGCGCCCAACTGGGCACCCTCAGGCCTGTTGTCTTAAACGTTGTACCGGGTGAGAGCCTTCAGCGCTCCCCATTTCTCCGGCTAAGTAGTTAATGCCATCTGCGGCAAATCTACAATAAGTCACTTAAAAAAAAAGATGGTAGGTTAGTCTTGTTTTTAGTTTATGGATTTGTAAGTTCATCATTAATTTAAGAGCCACGCTCTTGTCGGTGTAGCTTTCTCCATGCTACTTTTTAGGGAAAAATAGGGCAGTGGTTTCCCTATTGCCTTCCGCCCCGCAGTACTCTGTCTGACGCGAGTGGGATGGCGCCTATAGTAATCTATTTCAAAGCCGTACTAGAAGTCAGGTTCCAGATTACAGTCCCTGTGACGCGCCCCTTCCGATTTGTATGGTATGAGAATATAGAATAAAACGGGTGACTGCTATAAAAACAAAAAAGCATCATCATCTTTACGATAAAGGAAAGGGACGGATGATTAAAAACTGTTAATTTTAAAATGAATGAATAACTCGGGAGAATAAAATAACATCTCGATGATATGCAACCCATTTGGCGTGGGCTGTCGGAGGAACGGGAACGAACCGGTCACTTTCTTCATTGAATAATCTAAATAATTAAAACGAAGTGGTGTTTGGGTGTTGGAAAACTTTTACGAAAGTGTTATTATATCGGAATATTAAATAAATAAAGTGTAAGTAACCTATCTATTATCACTTCGTGTCGTGAAGCCGCTTCACAACTCGTATGTGGACTTTCAAGTTAATTCGTTTGGGGTTTGGAGTAGGAGTCTGATCTGAAAGTGGGGGCTTAAGTTTCATCATTCATCGTCATCAACTATTCTCATTTCATTAATCATCACCAAGAGAGAAAAATTACATAAGACATGGCTGTATGGGCATAGTTCCCTTTGCCTTGCGCTTTGGGGCAAAGTCAACCAAAAAAAAATAGTAAAATTAGATGGTGTGTACTGGACTACTTGTTAGTTACAAAAAAAAATAGAATCTATGTAAGTAGTAATATATTTTTTTATTACTGACTGATTTTTCTTTTTTATATAGTCGGTTTTTTATATTTAGATAATCGGTTGGCACACTAGACACAACCAATCACGACTGCCTCACTAAAACCCCCATGAAATGTTTCAGCTTTTTTTTTAACGTGACTTATTGTAGAAGTGTTTCAGCGCAGGCGAGTCGTACTTAGCAGCAACCATCTGTATGTACGGCTTTTTCAACTTTACACAAGCTACAAAAATTCTACTGTTATTTATTTTCTCTCAGTCAGCATAAAGCCAGCTTCCACACCGCCATTATCATAACACAATCCAACCTCACTCGACCACAACCGTCACATTTTTACAACACAAAGTATTACTTTTTAAACGGGAGTTGTTGAAACAAAGCGGTTGTAACCCGCGAACAGACGCGGGAAACACTAAAATATATCCATGAATAAAACAAAGTCAGTGAAGGGGTGCGGATGATTTTTAAATGCATGATTTTTAATAATTATGGTGATATATATTCTGATTGATATGTCATTAGAAAAGGTTCAGTACGATCTACTCTTAAACGGCGTGCGTGTCTGAAACGATTGTTGAATGTGGAGGAAGCGAGAGAAATATGTCAGAATCGAAGCAAATGGAATCCCAAAGTCTCTGCTTACCCTGACGGAAAATAGGCGTGAGTTTATGTATGTAAGTATGTGTGATTTTTAATATAGCCCACAAATTTGAGTTGAGCCACGATAACCCATTTGGAATAGCTGTTGACTATCACTATGATGTTACAGGTTCCAATCCTCCGGCGTAAACCAATGATATTCGAATTTGTTTTCGAATTCATGTTTGGATCATAGATTATAACGTGCTCAGCGGTGATGGAAACCCACATTCACGGGAAATGCTTTACAGAGGTACGTGACCTAAAAAATCAAAATCAAATCAAATCCTTTATTCGCATAGGATTCATGGTTGGTTGGTTGGTTGGTTAGTTCAACAGTTGGTAGGTTTTATGTTCCAGTAGAAAATTATGGATCTACCTACTCCACTCCAATCTCATCAGTCATCCCGTGATCATGGCACTTGCAACAGTGTCGAAATATCCCCATTTTAAACGCGGTAAGAACACGTTATTATGTGTTTTAAATATGTTAGTGCGACAGAGTCCTAAAGTGGGTACATTATATTGCTCATGACTGTATAAGGTGGGTACCTTAAACTGACTCTTACTTTTATTATAAATAGAAGATCGTATTTTTGAGAACTTTTATTAACTCCTGATGCAAATAAAGCAAAGGAGGATTCCTTTCGCCCACTTTCGAAACTATAGGCTCGGAACCAGTGTCGAAAACATAAAAAGTTAAGGAAAGGAATCCAATCTCGACGTGGCACTGTTAGAGAGGGGCAGGGAGGGACACGTAACTCGGATATCTTAGCGCGTGCCTCTCTGCTAACGACCCTGCAACTTTGTCGAGATATTGGATACGACAACTAACGGGAGGAAAGAGTGACAAAATGCATTCTAGAATCGACTAAAATCTTTGAAGAGCTAGCACATAACATAAACATAATATAACTATATCCCAATAGGGTAGTCAGAGGTACATTCATTGTAAGATAAACTAAGTTCCCACACCTCACCGAGGTTTTTATTAGACAAACGTGATAGGTTGTGAGCGGTATCGCCGTCTATAATGGTCAAGTAAGGATTCGAACCTGCAACCGTATAATGAGAGTCATGCGTTCTTCCAACTAGATAGATTACCACGGCTCATTAGCCCGTACATCCATCATCTCAACAGCATTATCCTGTTTTTCACAGGGCCCGCTTACCTAACCTGAAGATTTGACAGATCCGGTCTTAAGAAGCGACTGCCTGTCTAACCTTCCAACCCGCGAAGGGAAAACCAGCCCAATTCTTCTTCTATCGTGTGGGTTGTGAGGTGGATTATCCCTGGTGTCAGAGTTACTATTGAACCGCTAAAGGCCCCTGACATGACTCATGTAACGACTACGAACTTTCATCAGTAAGTAGTAACCGGGACCAATGGCTTGACGTGCCTTCCGAAGCACGGATGGTCTTATTTTCGGACAATCAGGTGACCAGTCTGTAATGTCCTAACCAAACTAGGGATCACAAAGTGATTTTTGTGATATGTCCCCACCGGGGCCTCCGGATCGCGAGCCCAACGCTCAACCATTGGACTATAGAGGCCGTTACAACCAGTACATTCAAACGGACATAATTTGTATACTCCTATTTATATGATAGGCTGACTTCTTTATGCTTTGTATTGATTTGCGCGAGTGACGTAATAACACACAGAGACCACTATCTACCCAAAACTATGGTGGATACCTCGCGCTACATAAAGACCGCATTTGACCCGGTATTTCAGGTGGAACCTATTCACAACAACCTATTCAAACTCAGTGACACGATCGCGACTCCCTTGACTCAATACACAAACACTTCCATTTGATACCCGCTTCTATGCTTCGTTTACAAAGGCGGTGGTGTAAAGCTTGTGTTTAGTTTGAGCTCTACTATTGAGTTTGTGTGAAATGGAATATCATACATGATTAGAGCGAGTTGTGAGTAGCTTTGACTCAATAATCTGTCAGTGAGTCACCTATAGAGATGTCAGTCCTGAGATACTAGAATACTTTATATAAGTAGTAAATAAATAAATCAGAATATGACATCAAAAGGGTGAATCTCAAAATTTCAAGTTTGGTGGCGAAATTTCATCTTATTTTTTCGTGAAAAATTGGGTTCCGACATGAAAAAGATCCAAAAGGATCCTCGGTTCGGACATGAAAAAGGAATTTTTCAATTCCCATTTTTCCCAATTTCCCCAATTTTCACGAAAAAATTATATGACAGATCGCCACCAAACTTGACACATTTTGATATTCACCCAAAAATTCGCTTACGTTGTTTTCACTATAAAGGGAGACAGTATACAATGAAAAGATGGAAAGGAGAAGACAATAATTATCATTACGCCCCCCATTTCTAAATACACAATACATAAACAGCCTATATACGTCCCACTGCTGGATACAGGCCTCCTCTCAATCAACCGGAGGAGGTATGGAGCATACTCCACCACGCTGCACTACTGCAGACACAATTAAATACCAGACGATTAGGTTTTTTTATCGACAATGATCTGTCTTTCGAAGGATTCAATCATTAAAATCTAAAAGGCAAACATCAAACGCTTCATATATACTACGAATAGACAGAACTGTGAAACCAATGTCAATACATCAATGGAGATACAACGTGTAGAGTTAGGGCGATGGAATAATGCATGTTTCATTCAGAGGCATAGTCTATAGGCCGTGTGGGCTGATGAATAAATACCATCTCTCGGTCGAGAGTGGAATAGATATAGTGAATATGTTACGCCCCTTACATTCAATTTGTTGTTTTTTTTTTTTCAGTTCATTCCTGACGAGGTATTTGTAATATTAAAATTGGAACTTTTCAATTCCACGTACAATACATTTTACAATTCACAAGCACACACACAGTCATACACTCAAATCAGAAATCAGAATCATTTATTCAACGTTATTATCACTGATAAACTACGTAAAAACACGGGTTTAAGATTTATATGGAAAAATATTTTAAAGCTATCAACTACAAAATCACATAATACATGACCCATTCGAAGTCATCTAGGGTCACTCTTCACTAATTTAAGAGCCACGCTCTTGTCGGTGTAGCATTCTGCATTCTTGTCTATCAAAGGACAATTCCTTCACTTCCTTATAAGACACGACGTTCGCCTTCTCTTTAATCTGTTCCTTGTAAGCTCTTCTTGGTTTAGGGGTCACTAGTTATTTATAACTGCTTTTTTTTTGACGTGACTTATTGTACATTTGCCGCAGATGGCATTAACTACTTGGCCAGGCAAATGGGGAGCGCTGAAGGCTCTCACCCGGATAAATGCAAAGGCAACAAACAAAGAGCACTAGCAGAATAACCCTCCGAGAGTTAACAAATAAATCACAAGTAGCTACCACACCGTCTAGGAACAGAATAGATAATACCTAGTACTAGAACAAGTCTAGGCTACAAGTTTCCCTCTAACTCGCCGTTCGACTGCCGACAACTTTACTTGAATGCGTATATTCAAGTTTCAGCCGATTCAAACACTGACTGTGGAATTCATTTGAATTCAAATTCCTGCTATTGATTTCTGTTTGACTGGGGGGTAGGTTGATACGTTAAAACTTTGGCTTCGTATTGTTTAGAACTCTGTTGAAGTATACTTGGTGTGAAGGTGGAATAATTTTAGATCAACACGCTTATGACTGTTATTATGTTACGGGAGCCGAGGTAGCCCAGATAGATAGATAGATAAAATACTTTATTGATCACAATGGACACAAAATACAGAGATAAGGACAACATATACAGAAAAGCACAACAGGCGGCCTTATTGCTCATGCAGCAATTTCTTCCAGGCAACCTTTGGGTAAGGAAAATTTTGTACAAGTATAATAATAGCGGGTTAGTGCATTCTAACAAAATAAATAATAAATAATAGTAATAATAGCCCAGTTGACTGCGAGGTCACAGGTTCGATTCCCCGCACGGGTCTAAACCAATGATTTTCGAATTCATGTTTGGATCATAAATGATTACATGACAGCGGTGAAGGAAAACATCATTAATTTTATAGCATCAATAGCTTAACGAGCCTTCCGAAGCACTGAATACTCTTAATTTTTGGACAACGAGGTGATTCAGACCATGAATCAAATGAAATCACGATCTTTATTAATACTTATAACCGCAGTATTACAAAATGTTTTTTGTAATGTCCCGACCGGTAATCAAACCCGGACCTCCAAATCGGAAGCCCAACCTTCTAACAACTAGACCACGGAGGCCGCTTCACAGCTGACAATATTAGGTGGGAACTTTCAATATCTGCGTGACTGCTAAGTCGGAAATTGAATGTCTACAGTAGCGGAGATACTGCTCCCAGTATCCGCGTGTCGGATATGAAGACAGTTATCAGCTATCTACATCGCCCGGAGTGTTACGCAAATATTGACGAAGCTGGTTCCTTTTGTTTGGTTCCTATATCTTTCTTTTTTTTTCCCTTGTTATCTGCCATCAGTCGCTAGACTATTATCAGATTTGTTCTGTTATTTTCACTGTTTTGAACTATACAGCCAGCACTGCATTGTCCATTAGTCTGTAAGTACATTCGCACGTTTCAGTCTTTTTATGTCCCAAGAGGATAGGAGGGAGTTGGCTAAAGGATTAGGATGGTGGACCAAGTGTTCCTTGTGTACTGCTTTACGCTGCTGTGCTTCTTCAGCGACAGTAGGCATTTCTAGAGATACTGCTCCCAGTATCCGCGTGTCGATATGAAGACAGTTGTCAGCTATCTACATCGCCCGGAGTGTTACGCAAATAAGGACGAAGCTGGTTCCTTTTGTTTGGTTCCCATATCTAGACTGGTCCTACATTCTTCTAGCCCATATGTGATACCCACCAAAATAATAAACTGCCTAATAATTAAAAAAAGAAAAAAAAGGAATACTTCCAATTAGTTACATTCAAAAATAAGAAGCTAAGAAGAATTCAGGGTTGGGAATTCTCACGGTCCGGCTTTTTTAGACGAAGAATTGTTAAAAAAGATTTACAGTATACCTAAATTATGTAAATCCGTCTAGTGATTTAAACAAATTACACTTAATTGTATTTATTTGAGTTAGAAAACAACAATCCTTATGCCGGTTTCTGTCCGCATACTGTCCCTTATAATTACATCTATTTACATAAATACATTGTTAAACTCGTATTGGCTTAGACAAATCGAATCGAGTAACAAGAAAGTTTAAGGCCGTTGTTTTGGCGGAACATTTGAATATTTTGTAAAAATATATTCATTAATAATAAAAGGTTTTCTCCACTTAAAACACAAAACAAAAAAAATCTTAGCACGCTAACATAGTGATACAATACAAGTGTATTTTAAGGGAGCTGGCTCATCAGGTCATCACGCACCAGGCCCCAACCCTTGGAAATCATTTAAATTATTCTAATACGTTACTAAGTTAAGTAGCTACAAATATTAGAAACATGTATATTATATAATCCAAAAAAAAATATTAAAAAAAAACAGAAATAAAGGAAAAACCCCCTCCGATTGATTGAGGGGAGGCATGTGACCAGCAGTGGGACGTATACATATAGGCTGTTTATGTTAGTAAATAAAGAAAACAAAAAAAAAATATTAACTTTCACCGCTGGAGTTGTGTGTGTGTGACTCGTGTGTGTTGTGAGAGCAGTGACCGACCTCATCAACCCTAATATCAGGTTTACTATTGAGCCGCCAAAGGCCCCTGACATTGCTCATTTAACGACTACATACTTACTTAAGTAAAGTGCCTCCGAAGCTCGGGCCATCTTACTACCAGACAATCGCGTGACCAGCCTGCATTGTCCGAACCTAACTAGGGATCACAAAGTGTTATTTTGTGATATGTCTGAACCGGGATTTAAATCCAAGACCTGCGGCTCGTGAGTTCAAAACTCAACCACTGGACCACGGAGACAATTTCAGAGTCAAATTTTGTTTTCACTAGATTTGACGATTAGCTTTTAGTCCTTGTTGATATGATTTCCGTGATAAAAATACCCCAAGTACAATCGATTAAGTAGTTTAAACTATAAGAGCGACTACAGTACATCTTAAACTACGAGGTCCTTGCTTCCCTGCGCGTATTAGAAATAAACAATACAATACAAAAACTCTTTATTGCACTTGAATCACAACTAAAAGAAGTAATTGAAGTAATTGTGTTCTCGAAGTTTCCCTTAAAAAACGTAGTAGACAGACAGAGTTACTTTCGCGGTAATACACATACATAAACTCAGGTCTGCGAGTGCTTCCCACCGGGGTAAGCACAGACTATCATATTCCATTCGATCCTTATTCTAAAATCAGAAATCAGAATCTTTATTCAGCGTGATTATCATGGATAAACTTGTTGAAGGTCAATGTAACATTTTTAAATTTACGTCATTTCAGAAGGTGTTGTGGCTGAGGAGAAGAAATGTCAAGAAACTGCAACAGCAACATATTTTTTAAATCAATGAGGGAATACATTTTTTAATAACTAGAGATTAACTGATCCTGATTTATTGATAAGTAAAAATGTATAGATACGTAAAAAATATTAGGTAAACTTTTAATGTATAAAGAATTTAAGCTTTAATGTTATTTCACACAGGTGTCTACGATTTCTGTGAAGACACCTTTGAAGCAAACTTTTCAAACTCAAACTTTCCGAAGTGTCGGGAGTGAAAATGCACAATATCTTCATAGGAAATTGGATGCCTCTTGAACACAAACCGTGTCTGCACTTGTATATGTTGTTCTAAATTAAATTCTTATTACGATGACGTTTATATTCATGGAGGTCTTATTACATGAGTCGTTTTTGGATGTTGTAAGGAAAGTGCTTGGCGGAATGCGTGAAGTTACCAATCACCTTGAACTTTTATCGCATATCTTTATGAAATATATACAGAAAGATTGTACAGAAATTATACGGAAATGTTACTTAGACAATGAAAATATGTAAGTACTTAAAAGTTTTGAGTGCTAATTTAAATGTTTCATACACCGGCCATCCTGACGTAAGGATCGCCAGTGTATTTCTACATATACCTCGTTAACGGTTTTTTTTTAATTAAGTAAGTACAATGTTTATTTTTCATAAAAATACAGAAATTATTGGTACAATATAAACCCCACAAAACCAATTCCTCGTTTTGTCTTTTTTTTTGTTTTCACGCAACATCCAATCAAAACATCAGGGTACACGGCAAAATAAAAAACACACTTTGTATGGGCAAAATTATTTGTGGAAAAAATACGGTTTACCCACTATCAAGTAGAAGATTATACGATTTCACATCCACTTGCAGTGCTAGTTTCTCTAAAGCAGTAGCGTTGTATAAACGACATAGTTAAACTTGAATGAAGATCGCATCTGTAGATACCGTTCTTTGTTCGACTTGCGACGATCGCTGTCTATACAAATACAAAGAGAAAACTATACCTATATAACGCGACTATTGCTATTCTGTTCTACTTCTTCTTCTATCGTGTGGGTTGTGAGGTGGATTACCAACCTCATCAACCCTAGTGTCAGGGTTACTATTGAGCCGCCTAAGGCCCCTGACATGACTCATGTAACGACTACGTACTTACATCACTAAGTAGTAACCAACCAACCAACTAAGTAGTAAGGAACGTTTCCAGTTCCTGGGTAGCGACTGTTCTCGTGAACTTCGTTCGCGGACGGACAATGTGCTGAAGGCTCCTTTCTCAAGGTCTGGATACTACAAAGATTCCTTTACCGTAAAGTCCACGCACTTGTGGAATGATTTGCCTGCTGATATCAGGCATTCGAAGTCATTAGCTATATTCAAAACTAAACTTCACCATTTTTTCTTGGCTAAATCATCGTCCTGTAACTAATATTTTATTTTTACTTAAGTATATGTATCATTGTATGTATATATCTATAGTATGTGTATAATATATATATTTAGTATATAAGATTGTGTATGTATATATAAAATGTGTCTATTGTTTTATTTTACGTATTTGCGCGCTACACTGCAGCTGTACAAATGTACCATATCCTTTGCCGAAGGTTGTCTGGAAGAGATCGCTCTTAGCGATAAGGCCGCCTTTGCCCACCTTAGAATAAGTTTATCCTGTAAATGTTTTGTGTATTTGTGTGCAATAAAGTGTTTTTATTATTATTATTATTATTAGTAACCGGGACCAACGGCTTAACGTGCCTTCCGAAGCACGGATCGACTTACTTTCGGGCAATCAGGTAATCTGCCTGTAATGTCCTAACCAAACTAGGGAACACAAAGTGATTTTTGTGATATGTCCGCACCGGGATTCGAACCCGGGACCTTCGTGAGCCCAACGCTCAACCACCGGACCACGGAGGCCGATTTTCTGTTATATATCGACTACGATGTTAATAGATACTAACACCTATCAGGTAGGTAGAGACCACGGGATAGGCTAGTTTAGTTACTTTTCACTAAACGTCAAAACACGGAATTACTACGGATTTTTTATGAAATACTAGTGTAATTTTGTGACGTCATAGAAAAACTGTCGGACTTATTACTACGTTTTTCTTGATTAAAATTGACAAATAAGTGAAATAGAAAAAAGAAAATATTATTATCAAGTAACCAGAATTTCATAATTTATCTTGAACCTACCCCCCTTCGGTTGATTGAGGGGAGGCCTGTGCCCAGCAGTGGGACGTATATAGGCTGTTTATGTTATGTTATTTTAAACCTAGTACAAGACCCAATTACTGCGATCCTGACACATCCTACACAATGTAATCATCTGGAAAAGATGCATGAGGTTTAATGATGATGATGTTACATCACACTCGCTTCATTCAATCTTATCAAAACTATTTTCCCTAATAATAGGGCCCTTGGCGGCTCAATAGTAACCCAAACACCAGCTCGTGATCCCAGTGGAGTGGAATCAGAAGATAACTTGCAGTCATAAGTACACAAACAGTCCTAACACCAAGCTATAACATAGTTCCTATGTTGTTACTCGTAACAAAGAGAATCGAACCTCAGACCACGTCTCGCTCGCTTGTCTCGCAAACTATAAACTTATACCGTTATGACAAGGAATTGACATAAACTCACAAAGTTAAGATGGAAAGCAGAATAAATCCATAATAATATTATACAGGGTGTTAGTGACATCGTAACAAAAACTTGTGGGTGATCCAGACCATACTTCTGAGTTGATATCAATTGGAATTTTCCGTCGCAAAAGTATGGAACTGAAAATAATTAAAAAGAACAGTAAAATTTTCATGAATTTTCCAACAGGCAACTCCACTTGATATCAACTCAGAATCATGAACTGAATAATCGCCCTCAGTATTCACTAACACCATGTATACATACAAAGGTAACCGTTTTAACTGTTTGCTGAACCAATTTAGATGAAATTTAATACTATGTAGATCGCTTTACCCAGACAAAAACAGGTTAGTAGGAAAGAAACATGCTGTGTGCCAATGTTTGTGGAGATGGGGTCGCGGCCAAGTAGTTGATTTTTAAACTAAAATAGTATTTTTCGTAACTGCGAACTTACTCTTCGGCGGCTATGTTTAAGCCCCATGTAATATGAGGCGAGCCTATTGCAATGGCAATACCACTGAACTGAATACTATTGAACTGGACACAAATCCTGGAAACCAATTATCTATGCTCCAAACATGAATTCAAACTCATAAAGGCGAAGTGGTTTAGAACCCGAGCTAGTATTCAAACCATAACGTTCTATGCAATGTTAGTAGATGTTATACTTTGAAAACATGTAGACAGCTGTCCGTATTTGTATAAAAAGGCCGGAGTTTCCCATTCAGGCCGTCAATGAATGTGTGAGCAGCTGAAACAGTTTCTAGCTACGTACATTCGCAGCGACACGTGAAATTGTGGGTCCCGACGCTTTGTTAGATCCGAAACTCTTTCAATTATTTAGAAACCTTTTTCTCGCAAAGGATCGTTGTGGAGCACGCTCTATATTGTTTCGGTTCAGAAGGTACATTCAGGGTGTTAGTGACACCGTAACTAATACTGAGGGAGGTGATTCAGAGTTAATATCAAGTGGAATATATCAACGCAAAAGAATGGAATAAAAAGAAAATGTATGAATTTTGCGATGGAAAATTCCACTTGATATTAATAACTCAGAATCATGAGCCGAATCATATCCCTAGCGTTTATCCCTGTCTTATTTCAGGGTCTGTCTATCGTGACGTAACGTAAGCTTGTTGGCAGGTCCGTTTTTCGTAGAAGCTGACCTTTCAATCTGTAGGGAAAACCAGTCCACAAATTAAATTACAGATTAGGTGTATTGTCAAATGTTTTCATGCTTAAGTATACTTTTTTATATTATATTACACTATTATTTCTCCAGAGACCAGCCTCAAAAACACAGTTTGCTTGAACGGTAACAGTTAATACTTTTTTTTTAGTTTTGGTAGGTAAGATATAAGGTGAGTAAGATATATTATTAGGTAGGTAGGTTTATTATTATCAGGTAAGTAGGTACATGTATTTATTGGAAAGTTGTACTTATAGTTTGTACCCGCAATCTTTCAATTTCTACGTATTGTTATCTTTCTGTAAAAAATCGCTTTAAGCGATAAGGCCACCATTTTCCACGTACCTAGTTAAGAGTCCTTTGTAATTATTGCCTTTTATTTTAGTGCAAAGAAGTGTATTTTTATTTTCTACGAAAAGTTGTCGTCATATTTCTTTTATCAAACTACCGTCAATTGTTATGTGGCGGTCAGTTCATTGTCGGACGCGTTCGAGGACGAACGTTTTGTCTTCCTTTTGCGTTATGTTGGTGGTTTAGTGTGAACATGTCACACTCTCGATAGTGTTGTGTACTTTGTGTTGTGCTTATATTGTGAACTCTGTGATCATTAAAGAACTTAACTACCGCTGTTGTGTTGTGCATGACTGTATGGAGTTGGTTTTCTGGCCAAGTGATACGTGGTCTAAGGTTAGTGGAGATATTTTTATTCGTTTCTTTCGAAGTGTAAAGATTATAATTGTAGTCAATAAGTAACATCATCTCCCTATTGGTATCCCGTAGTCACAACAAACCTGAAGATTTGACAGGACCGGTTTTTTTACAAAAGCGATTGCCTGTCTGACCTGCCAACCCGCGAAAGGAAAACCAACCCAATACAGGTTAGGTATACCGAAACGTATTTCTCGGGTATCTGGGGTCTTTTACAATGTTTTCCTTTACCGCGGAGCGCGCGATAATAATTTAGGATTCGACATTAATTACGAACCTGCGCTGCGTTCACAGTGGGAGTCAACCGTCCTTCCACTATTACGGTTTGTAGTCGATACATATCTTTAATGAATATAAAAGGTTTTTAATTTTGCTATTTATTTATTTATTTATTTATCTATTGTAGGTTAGATATGATTACGTAATAATGACCCATCACCCTGCTCCATTGCGGGTATTATATGATTCAGAGTTTGCCTTTCAACTGTTTTAAGACAGTAGTTAAACAAAAACTTTACAAAAAAGGTTATCATAAGGTTAGTGATTATTTAGAAGATATGAATGCATGGGATTAACTGTCTGAGAACTGATATTAGGGAGCTAAATTACTCAGTTGTATAACAATATTTTATTTTTAACTTATTTTTTTAAAGAACGTCTAGGGCCCTGTGCCGAGGTTTTTCTTGCAGCTTCTTTTCCCCGGCTATACAGGTTGTGAGAAGCTGCAGTAGTTTTAGGCGGATGAGACGTTCGTTATGTAAAAATTGACGATTCAAAGTGTAACTATGTTACCTACTGAATAAAGATATTTTTGAATTTGAGTTCGTTATTATCCATCTCAGGACTTAGTCATCAAGGTTGGCTGCAACTTGAATATTTGTGGGTGTTTCCACTCTATTTAGGTTTACGGGTGTGCGTTTGTGTGTCTGTGTGTGTGTGTATAGGTTCCATAGTTAACCATTTTATATTTATGTTTTTATTCGTTAAAAAGATTGTATTCCAATTACACGCACATCGCTTCTTCAAGGCGAAGTGTGATGGAATGTGAGCCATTCGTTTCATTTACAATGAAAAGGGTTCGTGCTTCTTTATTCTGGGAATGAAGCCTTTTGTGCGCATTCCAGAGAGGGGTTTTCAGTTTCCTAGGATTTTTTATCAGCAGTAATTCTTTTGCTTTGATGTTGTTATGCGTTTTCTGCAGGACTGTTCCGGTTTCATATTTTGTGTCAAATACTTAAGTATATAATTCTCGGTTTGAATATACAAAACGTGCGTGACACAAATATTTTTTTTAAATTAATTTATTACAAAAAAATCATGCGCTTTACAGACAACTATCCCACAACGCCAGCAAGTCCTAATTACAATATTTATAATAAAAAAGTAACAAGAGAAAGTCAATTAACAAATCACAAACCAATAAAACACAATACCCATAACGCATTAAACTAAATAATAATTGATTTGATTCTATTTGAGGATAGACATATATCGCGCCACCAAACAAAGCGTCTGGTAATTGCACAGCCAGCAAGACACCGACCTTATTGCTAAACAGCAATTTCTTCTTCATCACCGTCAAGGCAACAAAAATTGCACACATAACATAACATAAACAGCCCATATACGTCCCACTGCTGGGCACAGGCCTCCCCTCAATCAACCGGAGGGGGTACATGAAGCATACCACGCTGCTCCACTGCGAAGCACGGAATCATCTTACTTTTTCGGACGATCTGGTGATTCAAGCCTGCAAAGTCCTTACTAAACAAAGGACAGTCTCACAAAGTAATTTCGACAATGTTCCCATCGAGAATCGAACCCGAACCTCCGGATCGTGAGCTAATCGCTCTAACCACTAGACCACAGAGGTGTTAAAATTGCACAATGACTCAATTTTCTATTACCCTCGCAACTGTTTGTATAAACACAAAATATTTTGTCGTAACATCAAGATCTTATTGAAACCTGAGCTCTTCTGATCCTCTGACCTTCGAAAATAAATGTAGAATAACTAAAGTAAACATTGACAAGATACTTGGGATGAGAAGGGATGAAATATGGATAGGTTGGGGTTATCGGGATGAAACGGGATGAGATTGGGATGACAAAAGTGATGATTTACCGGGTTCCTGTAATCTGTGGATGGGACGGGGAGGTATTTGAAGACTGGAATTATGAGCGACTTCCTTATGGGGATGACTTCGGAATATATCGAGGGCTTATTGAAGGTTTATCGACAGTGAATCTTTATATAATATGATATATATCAATATCGCTCTCGCTGTACAGAATATACATTATTTATTTTGACCTGAATACGTTGTGGCGTTTTCATGTCTTTCGCAAATACGTATAACGTATAATAAGAATTTTCTTGTAGTCACTGGGCTCAATTAACTAACCTGGAGATTTGACAGGTCCTGTTAAAAATCATAAATAATCATATACATATAACATAATATACATAAACTCACACCTATTTCCTACCGGGGTAAACAGAGACTAGCAAACAAAAGACTGTCACAAAGTGATTTCGATAATGTCCCCATCGGGAATTGTACCCGGACCTCCAGATCGTGAGCCTAACGTTCTAACCACTAGACCTGTTATGCTGTTACAAATAATACCACATATTTCTATGATGAGATTTCTATAATGAGACTCAAAAAGAACATTTAACGGACAATAAAATTACTGTTGTACTTTAATATAAAATTAGAAGCAATGTAGAACATTCTAGCAATTTCTTCGCTACTGAGCTGAGTCACAACCTCAGAACTTGCTAGCCACGTCATATTTCTCGCAATGAACCGAGAATGATAGAGTTACAAACTGAGATAGCTTCCAATTGCATTTAAGAACGTTACGACGTCATAGAGTGGTATATTATTCTACTTCCAACAGTCACTGCTGATTCGCCGGTTCTATTTGTTTTATTGATTCTATTATATCCAAAGCTTGGTTTTATTTCATAAGTTTTATAACACAGCATCACGCTTGTATACCCAAAGGGGTAGGCAGAAATGTATAGTACACCTATTCCCCGCCAGCTGTGTTTAAGTCCCATGTGATAAGGGGTAAGCCTACTGCCATTAACCGGGCTCAAATCCTGGAAACCATGTGATAACAATTATCTATTATCTAAGTATGAAATCAAATTCATAAAGTTGAATTCAGTTTCGAACCCAAGCCGGTATTCGAACCCATGACACTACGATGAAACGATACATATATATTATTGTTATTTATTATTTTATTATAACGTACATTTTACTCCTCCACAGGGAACCAAACCAATCGTTTACGAAAATGTTTGAATTATAAATTTCTTCTTATTTATTAGTCATAAATGTCTACTAATTAGTCTTAGTAGATGATTCAAATATGAATTATGAACATAGGTGCTCAGCAGTGAAGGAAAACATTGACAAAACCCACATTCCTGCGAAAGTTGGTAATGTGACCTGACACATAAGTTGCTTTAAAACAGATGATAATATATATACATACATAGCCCGCATAAGTCATTACCCTACGTTTCGCCGTTGTCGGATAAAAATCCGCGCAAATCCTATCCGCACAGTTTGTGGCTGTAAGTTAGTGCGATGTTCACAATCCTGCGCCATATTGATCCACGTTCCATTGAAATACGTCTTCGGTGCTGAGCGTAGAGCTTACAATCCTTTGTCACGTTGCAATTGAGCTGACGACGAGCTTTCGTCTGAATGTCCCTGAGCTAGGGTTGTAAAATGATGGAGAATTAAAATATGCATTGTGACGTCATTTATTTAAATATTTTCAAATGAAAAACCAAGCAAAGAGTACTCTAAACCAGCGAGCACGTATTAAGATTTTGATAAGTTTTTTTTAATCTTTATTTAATGAGCTTTGTCTCAATAGTGACAATGCCGCTCAATACAGCCTCATAGAGAAAAAATAAAACAAGCCTTGAAACCCAGATGCAGGTGTTCACTCACATCTCAATTTCAAGCCTTCGCTTGACCAAAATGTACAGCATCTTGGCCTCATTAGATAATGAAAAAGCTAAAATGCTTACGTGCACCGATCTGATAAAATTCATGACATATAATCTGCATTGTAGATCTAAACGATTCATTACGCACACATTACATTATAGGGTGAATTGCAAAAACCAAAAAAAACTTGTCTTGGCTGAGAACGGTAGTGCAAAGTTCTGCTAAATGATTTTGTATAATTTACAATATTTTTCTTAACTGTATCATTTCGGTGGGTTAAATTCATTTCAGTGTACATTTATAATCATTTCAGTGGGTACTTATCATTTCAGTGGATTCATAAAAATTCAATTTTAAATATCTCAGTAAGTTTCGATCGTATTTGATGCCCACTCACGCACATAATTTAAAATAAGTTAAAGTTTTATTTGTCATCAAATGTGAAGAAAAGTTGAAATAAAAAATCTCACCGAAATGATAAAAAATGAGACTTGTTGAAATTCACCCTATAATATGGTATACATCCTCAATAGAAGAAGCGATATAGCTCACGTGTTTTATTATCGGTTTTCGGTGAAAGGTTCTAGTTGTAACATAAATCTTGTCGAGGTTTCATTTACATTTTATGAGAGTTTTCGATGTTGCTTGTTAAACGGGGAAACACGGTTTGAACACCGGAACCGGAGTTGCAAAAATGAGTTATTATTGTATATGGTCGTAAGGCCCAAAGTCCTTTTAAAATCCAAATCCCATTGTTTAACTATTGTGTCTGGAAATCCGGGCCTTACGAGGATATAATGTGCAGTTTTCGCTAACACAGTTGGCTCGACCAATATAAATAGTGGTATGACTCATCGCCTATCACGTTGGTCTAACGGAAACCTCGGTGAGGTGTGGGTACTTAGTTCGTCTTGCGATAGATGTGCCTCTGACTACCCCAATTTGTTATTTTGAAGAGCGAAACTGTTACAAAGTCCGGTGTCTTGAAACATGGTGAATGGTAATCAGCATTGCTCATTATTTAGTTCTGTGTAAAACACATTTTACAATGATAATGTCAAGTTGGAATTTGTTGTGACTTACTGTGTATTTGTTTCAGATGGGTCTCACAGGTCCACTTGGCCGAGCAAGGTAAGCAAATATTTGTGATGTCATTGTTTTGTCATCTCACCCAATACAGGAGGTATGTGATCACCCAATACAGGTTGGTCAAATGGTCACATACCTCCGATGCATGATCCAAACATGAGTTCGAAGACAAATTCGACAATCATTCATTGGTTTAGGCCTATGCTGGATTCGAACCTGTGACCTGAAAGTGAGAGGCAAGCGTCGGGAATCGGGAATGTGGGTTTCATCACGATGTTAATGTCAGTGTTTTGTACGGAGAAAAAAATCAAGTAGAATTCATAACAAACGCACAAAACCCGAGTCGTACGTTGTGTTATATGAACATCTATTCTGTAAAATATATAAGCACTAGATCATAATTAATATGTGTAATGTGCTTATTAAAAAAAAATAGTATATTTTCCAAATCAACATAACAAATTGTGAATTAGTCTTCCCATTAAGTACTAAAAAGACTTGTGTCGGGAATGACTCGCTTGTTTCTATCCTTATTTATATAATTAATGAATGATTTAGATACACTAATGAACTAAACCAGATGTATTAGATGTAATTTAATGTAAAAAAAAAACACAATGAATAATAACGATGGGGTAAATTAGTAGTTACCTACTTAAGGTATTACTAATGTAAACTTATCCGTAGCTATAAACGCAGCAGTACTCAACCTATACTAATATTTAGGAGTAAACAAATAATTAGACAAGATAGTCACAATCCATCAAACGTAAAAGTTTGGCGGGTTAATATTGTAAGAAATAAAATTGTACTTACCAATTTAACAATAAAAAAAAAATAATAGTAGATTTAGACGTGATTTTTACACAAATTACACAGATTTATAAATCTAGGTGGGCCAATCTCAGAGGCCTAGGGCCGCAGGTTGAATATAGCTTTTTACTTAAATGTGGTAAGTTAGTAGGCTAGTTTAAGACTAATTGCAACTTGTGAAGTAAAAGTGTGTTTGTTGTGTGCGTGTGTGTGTGTGTGTGTGTGTGTGTGTGTGTGTGTGTGTGTGTGTGTGTGTGTGTGTGTGTGTGTGTGTGTGTGTGTGTATACTTGTGCTTGTTTGTGTAAGATAAAATAAAATAAAAGCAAAATACACTTGCTGAATGCAGTTGAATATATTGATTAATGCGTTGGCTGTGGTACCTTCCGTATGATGTCTCCCTTACCGACATTACGTATACATATAACAGGCGCGCGGTAAGTAAGTAATTCTAAGTTGACCTACATTTTGCCATTCAGTCACTTCATTTGCATTCAAATTAAGTAATGGATAGGTATTTTTTGTATTCTTATGTACTAAGGCGGATGTTTGTGAGCTTGCTTTCTATCCAGGATGTACGGCGTATAATAAAATTTGCATTTGCGAAAAAAAGGTTTATCAATGAATAAATACAAAATAAAAAAATTATATTCTTTTCTCAGGCTCATTATTGTTGAAAAGTAAAGTTAAATAAAAAATACAAAATAACCTTATGAATCTAAAACGTACTATAAATTGATTATTATTATTTAAAACAACTTCCTCGAAGACATCGTAAGAAATATTTTTGAATTTAGAAAAACATTCCGTTCTTACTAAAATTATGAGAGTCCCCCATTTTTATAAAAATCGAATACCGAAAAATGTATTCTTTTCTGTTCCAAATTCAAATACTTCCGAGCAGTTTACTTATAAACCCTTTCTTTACCAACCACTCGTTAGGACGGCAACCCTAATCATACTTTTTCGTTTTACTTGACTATCGACCTCAAATTCTGTTCAACAGCGTTCAAGTTTCAGCGTACGCTGTTATTGGATTCTCGCGGTCTTTTCATTTTCCTGCCATTGTTGATTGTTCTTTTTTCTTTATTTTTGTTTTTATTTTCATCCTTACTTTAAACACATGAGCTTTTGAACATTCCTTTAGATGTTTCCTTTTGACGTTCCGTTCCATTTCCTGTTATTAACATTTGTTTTGATCTGTTTAGATTTTTAAGGATTATTATTGTGGGAATTATCCTTTATTTGGGTTATGGAGATATTACATTATGATTCAAATAACAAATGTTATGAAATGTTTTACATTTATTTGTGGTAGCTTATATTGTTTAGTTATTGTGATTACGTAAATAATGTCGTAAACTCCTCTAAAAAAATAATAAAATTATCTCGAAAACATTTTAATTTTTTTTGGAATACTAAATATTATATTTTTGTTTTATGAAGCTTTTATTTGTCCAGTATTGAGACATTTTTAAATGTAGCTGTTTATGCTTATTTATAAATAATTTATTGCCGAGAAATGCATTTTCGGAGGTATGTGGCCTAACTTGTATTGGGTTGGTTAGGTTAGGTCCCTTCGCAGGTTGGAAGGTCAGACAGACAGTGGCTTCTGTAAAAAACCGGACCTGTCAAATTATCAGGTTAGGTGAACGGACCTTGTGAAAACGGAATAATGCTAGGGAGTTGATGATGATGAATAATTAATTGTACGTATTCTAAGTGATACCTTCTTCTTATCGTGTGGGTTGTGAGGTGGAATACCAACCTCATCAACCCTGGTGTCAGCCGCATGATTGAGCCGCCAAAGGCCCCTGACATGGCTCATGCATGTAACGATTACTCACTTACACCAGTAAATAGTAACCAGGACCAACCGCTTAACATGTCTTCCGAAGCACGGATCATCTTACTTTCGGACAATTAGGTGATCGGCCTGTAATGTTCTAACCAAACTAGGGATCACAAAGTGATTTTTGTGACCCCCACCGGGATTCGAACCCGGGGCCTCCGGATCGTGAGTCCAACGCTCAAACCACTGGACCACGGAGGCCGTTATACCGAACACCTTTTAAAGCCACCACACTCTTAAAACTAAACAACACTGGGGCACAGCTGCACTCGCAGGATATAACTCTTCATTACCCAGATAGCCGTTTTAGGTTGTGGGCTCGACTGAAATTAATGGATTGCGGACGAAGGTATCTTCCGGTGAGGGTAGTAATCATTTAGTTATATAGGTATACGTTTTTGTTTTTGACAAATCTCAACTACTTAAAAAGAGCGAATCCTCGATCATCTGCGGTATCGGAGATTACAATGCCTACTCTATTCAAATTAAATAAGAATAAGGATCATTTATTGTGAAACTGTGTAAAGTACAAGGTCGTAATATTATTATTATTTTTCAACAGTTTTTCCATGTCGAACGTACAATATTACAGAAGAAATCATGCAATAGGAAATATTTTATAACAAAATTAAGAATAGGTACATTATTCAATTTAATATATATTATTATTGTTGTTAAAATACTCATTTAAGTTATAAAATTCTGTACTTATTAGCCAACTTTTCAGAAGTCTTTTAAATATCTTATCTTTTAGCATTTCATATTCTTTATTGCACACACATTTGATCCTACAACATTGCATTACATTATATTTTAATTTTTATTTAGTCTGTAACACTAATCACTTAATTTGGTTGATACATCAACAATTCAACAAAGTTTTCTACCGCAAATTACGAGCATTAATATGTATACACTTTGGTACCATGTCACATTAACTTTTTTGACAAATTGAACTGTAAGTCTCACTATACGTCCAATATGTTAGTGCGACAGTGTCCTAAAGTGGGTACATTATATTGCTCATGACTGTATATCCGTTTATTAATAGACCCGCATTAACTTTGGAATTTAGTATTTGAAGTTAGGAAACTGTTAATACTAAGTAGCCCTGTGGATAATCCTAAATTAATGTAGTGCACTTGGCGAGTCGGCCAAGTTACAACAAGTTCCGCCAAGTTATAGTCTCAGCCAAGTTGTCAAGTGTGGCCAAGATTTACTGCGGGCACTTTCGTCCAAAGCTGACGGGATATATCATTCTCTTCTGCTTTAAATGGTCGTGTGACACATAGTATAAGAAGACCTGGGGGGTTAAAAAGGCCACATCAAAGCAATTCATCTAAGAAATTTTTTATATTCGCAAATGCAAATTGCAATATTGCTTTCTTAGATGAATTGCTTCGTTGTGGCCATTTTAACCCCCCAGGTATGCTCAAAAGTCACAGCTAACATTTCAACGTTAGCCCAGCTGACGTCATCCCGCCCTACGTTGACATTTCGTAAAAAAATAAATTACCTACGCCTACGACCAATGTTTTTATATTTACTTTGCAAGGAAATTTTGAACTTTACTTACAGTTTGATACATACATACATACATAAACTCACGCCCATGTTCCCCGAAGGGGTGGGCAGAGCCACAAATAATCAGAAGACTATTTGCAGCCACTTTTGATACATAGTCCCAAGATGGATAATGATGAACCATACAGTTTGATGATTTTTATATATGTGACAAGTAATAGTAATTAGAAGCAAATCTACATAAAAAAATGTCTTCTTTCACTTGTCATATCAAAAGTAGCTGTAAGGCGTGAGAGATAGTAAATTATTATATTATCTCCCATTAGACCGACCGTTGTACCGAGACAGCCAATGTGTCTTGGAACAAAAAAGCAATGGAACTCTGCGGTCGTCGTTTGTTACCCTCACTGTAATAATGGCTGATGTCTGGTATTGTTGAATCTTCGTAATTTCTCTAATAGTAGTCTGTGTCGATTCGGAATTGGAGACTGTCGAAAACTTAAAGCCTAAGAAATCTGACGCGATAGTAAAGATTTTTTGAAATCAAAAAACGAATATAATAATAAATATAATTGACTTAATTTGACCTTATGTATCGTTTTTTAGTATGAGCATTAGCTAAAAATGAGATGTTTGTTAGCACAAATTCAAATTCAAAAATATCTTTATTCAGTAGTTAACATATTTACGCTTTGAATCGTCAATATATTGATCAATCACTATTACACACAAACATTTTTGTTTGTTATCCAAATTATTATAAACACTAAAACGATTAAAATAAAATTAGAATACATTTAAACATGCCATCAGGTGACAAAAACAAAATAAGACTGACAATTTAAACAAAAAAAATAATCACATCATAATACAAATAATAAAATGTTATTCTAACATGGCTTTCAGCCATCTACATACAAATAACAAGGAAAGACTGGTTGAATAATAACAAAAGAAATCGCGAGCGCTTCGTTGGACCTAATGAGAGCAACACAAAAGGTAGCGCCATGCGTTCAGAAAGGTAACATATTTATACCCCACCGTGCCCCGGGGCAAGTGCGCCGACTGCCCCAGACATAGGAGAAAAATAACAGTATACTAACTTCCATACTTGACTGGAAACGAGTTAAAAAAAAACACGTTCGGGTGCCGAGTATCCCAAAAATGTTGTAAACACATGTTATTATGTTGGTATTACATAAATATACACATACATATTTTCGTTTTGTTCTTATTATCATTATTAATTTTAGGACTTCGCATTGAAAGTGGGTTTCAAAACGTCACGTTGAAGCAATTCATTTTATAAATAATTATTGCTATTTGACATTTGTTGATATTGCGCATTTATTTTTATAATACGTATTCGCAAACATTAAATTTATATATAACTTGATTTTTTTAGAGGTCCTGAGTACTTTCGGCTTTACCCATTCACCAGCATAAGATTTTGCTGTAGATTATTTTTGAAATGATTTAGTTTGACTCTGAGGTGAAATAGTCGCTGGTTACGTTTCACAAAGTGCACAGTACCACCGGTCAGTAGCCCATCGACCATAAAGACAGTATATCATGAGATGACAATTTCACGCCCCAGTTGACAAACAGCTGAACTTTATTCTTTACCCCAGAGAAGTGAACCTACTCATCTTCGTATACTATGTTCCGGGGCAAGCGAGCTTAATTAGCGGGAAAGGGGAAACTGTAATGATATGTTGTTTTTTATCCTCCACGTTGCGTTTTTCCTGTTTGCGAACGATGTGGTCGTCGCGCGGATTTATTTTCAACGAGGTTCTATTTCTGTTCAAAGTATTTTTAATACCATCAATGATTTAAATACTTTTTATCAATTTTATAAGTACATTGATCACATTGGAGACGTCCTTAGAAAATGTTTAGTACGATCTACTCTAAACCAGCGTGCGCGTATGAAACGATTGATGAATGTGGAGGAAGTAAAAGAAGTGTGTCAGGAGCGAAGTACCTCCAGATGGAATTCCATAGTCTCTGCTTACCTCAGTGGGAAGTAGTAAATAATATGTATGTATGTGTTAAAAGTAAAAATAGATTTAACAGCCTCTGTAATCAAGTTCTTAGAGCGTTGGGCTCCCTACCTCATGATCCCTTTCTTTTTTATTATGTGCTTATAATAGTAAATTTATAATGCACGTTGTAATGTAGCTGCCTCTACTGATGGGGCTTGCAAGAAATGGCAAGAATTGTCCTATGATTCTGGCAAAATTCTATCAGATTGCTGATTTTATCTGGCCATGTTTATCTTGACTATGTACGGTCACGATCATTAATATGTATACACTTTAGTACCATATCACATTAACTTTTATTACAAATTGAACTGTAAGTCTCATTAAATGTCAAATATGATAGTGCGACAGGGTTCTTAAGTGGGTACATGACAATGCTCATGACTGTACCACGATTACAGCTTGTATGTCATCAGTCTGGAGGGATGAGATCCAAAACGCGATTTGTCCCGATAATAGGAAAATTCATATTTTTTATTCGCAATAACTCCCCTATGACATAGGACTTGAAAGCTATACAGGCGTGATATGTTGTAGATTTTCGGTTTGTTGACTTTACTTTCACCCTACCCGATTTCTTAACAAATACCAAGTTTAAGAACAATACTCTACTGAAAACAAATCCATAGACTAACATTGCCTTGCATTCTATCTTTTTTATTCCCTCCGTCTCCCTTCCTCCACTCACCAGCGACGTCACTCACTGTAACAAATGACAATCGCGACTCCCTCGCAATTCAATTCTTCGTTCCTTATTGAATCGCAGCACTCAATTGTACACTCTGATTCCTTTGAATAAAGTCTCGAATGCAAATGGCTCTGTCGTGCTTGATTCCACTTGTCGGACGAATTCTTTGGTTGATCAGTTCTATTTTGTGGAGAATGCAGTTCCATTGAATTCGTATTTAATGTTTAGATCGTGGAGAATTTAATCTTGAAGGAAGAAAATTGGCCTGCCATGAATACTAATTGTCCTTAAACTAATCGTAGCAAACGTTACGCCGTAGGGCGTAGCATATCCGTAGCAAGAATTTCGGCGTAACGCCAAGTAAAGCAGTTCTAATAAAAATATTGTTCTGAACTACATGGAACTATTATGACCTGTTAATTAATTCATTACGGCCTCCATGGTCCAGTGGTTGAGCGTTGGGCACACGATCCAGAGGTCCCGGGTTCGAATCCCGGTGGACATATCACAAAAATCACTTTGTAATCCCTTGTTTAGTTAGGGAATTGCTGATCACCTGATTGTCTAAAAGTAAAACGATCCGTGTTTTGGAAGGCACGCTAAGCCGTTAGTCCCGGTTACTACTTACTGATGTAAGTACGTAGTCGTTACATGAGTCATGTCAGGGGCCTTTGGCGGCTCAATAGTAACCCTGACACCAGGGTTGATGAGGTTGGTAATGCACCTCACCACCCACACGATAGAAGAAAATAATTAATTATTATTATGAACCTAAATACACTTCTCATCAAAAAAATCGAAACACTTCCGTTTTCATTGTTTCTGTCCGAATTTAACACAAAAAAGAATTCATACGATGAAAAAAAATACATAAATGTATAGCTGGCAGTTTGGCCATTACAGTAATAAGCGAAAATTTATTTCAATACTGTGACTTTGGGACGTCTGAACAAAGGTTTTTTTTCTAAAACGTATGGATACTTCGCCCACAGAAGCCGCCCAAGTTGTGGCATTGCTGGATTCTGGCCTTAGTCAGCGTGTTGTGGCTGCAAGACTGCATCTAAGCCTGTCATCTGTTCATAGAGTCTATAAACGTTATCGAGAGACTGGTTTGTTCACGCGCCGTTCAGGATCTGGCAGGAATCGGGTCACTTCTGAGCGAGATGATCGATTTATTGTAACAACTTCTTTAAGAAATCGACGCCTTAACGCTTTTCAACTGCAGCAGCGGCTTCGTGTTGTACGAAGGGTGGCTGTAAGCGACTCTACAATTAGAAGAAGGTTGAAGGATCGTGGACTGGTACCGCATAAGCCAGCAAATGGGCCGAAATTAACTGCAGACCATCGAAGAGCGCGCCTTAACTTTGCACGTGAGCACCTAAATTGGTCATACCTACAGTGGAGCAAAGTTCTCTTTTCTGATGAGTGTAAAATTATGCTGTATGGTAACGACGGAAGGAACAAGGTCTACAGAAGAGACGGAGAACGCTTTGCACAATGCTGCATTGAAGAAAAGGTCAGCTATGGTGGCGGTTCGTGGACGGTTTGGGGAGGAATCAGCGCCGACGGTAAGACAGAGCTTGCTTTCGTGTCTGGGCCACGTCTGCCTGCACTAAACTGTTATCGGTACGTCGAAGAGTGTCTCGAGCCTCATGTGATGCCCTATGCACATTTTATTGGCAACGGCTTCATATTCATGCACGACAATGCTAGGGCTCACACCGCGGGCGTCGTACGAGATTATCTTAACGAAGTCGATATCTCTATTATGGAATGGCCAGCAAGAAGCCCGGACATGAATCCCATTGAACATCTGTGGCATGAATTAAAGAGACGAATTCGAGCAAGAGATCCTGCCCCAGAAACACTTAGCCAGCTGCAAGATGCAATCCAAGAGGAATGGGACAATATACCACAGCATGTGATCGTGACTCTCATCCGATCGATGAAGAACCGTATGGAAGCAGTAATTAGAGCTCGGGGAGGGAATACAAGTTATTAAATAAACGTTTTTTAGCTTTTTTTTATTTACGTGTGTTGTTTTATCCATTTCCTTTATACTCCATACGGAATAAAAATGACTCATTTAACAAAATACGAAACCTATGAAAAATTCATTTAAATTTAGAACATTAACATTAAGATTTGATAAGCTCATATTACTCACTATTAAACGACATTTAACATTTATTCCTAAATATACACATTTTTCTGATAATCCTGACAAAACGTAAACTTGCAAGGTGTTTCGATTTTTTTGATGAGAAGTTTAAATGTTGTTTTATAATAGAAATCTCTGGTGGAATAAAAACAAAAGCGTGTTGCTCTGAAATAGAGAAATTTTAATTAGGATGACATTTACATTTGAGCTTATTTAAATAATAGATAAAAACACAATATTTACCTGAAATAGAGAAAACAACATTTAAAAGATCTTATTCCGCCTTTCTATACGATTTAAACACAATAATAACACAATTATTCAGAAACTAAACTATGAAACTAAAATAAGAAACTGTCCTGCCTGTCATCTTCTGACAGGACCAAAAACAATACTCTCGTAAAGAGTAAATTATAATTTAAAGAGATTGACAATGCCAGCTGGTATTGCGATTAGTTTATTTTTAGTCTCGGTTTTTTAATAACACTGGCAGTCTAACTCGAATTTCCCTCTCACCCAACGTTTAATATATCACCGCTTTGAACCAAACAGCGGAATATAATATTTCACGGTGATTGTCACCAGCAATACAGTACTGCAGTGAGTGCAGTCAAACTGCGCTTACAAACGCTGGTGTGCCGCATTGTGGTACAAAGCTTTGTTGTTGGTTGTATTAAAATGGGCTGCGTTTCATATTAATCTTTGAATTACAATTGAAATTCCTTTAAGGTGGGTACTGACTGGTGTTATGAGGCGTAATGTAATGTGTCACACAGCGAGCGTTCGTGCTGTCAGTACAGGGAAATAAGGCGCCGACTACTGACTCCGTGGCCTAGTGGTTGCGTGTTAGACTCACGATCATAGGGCCCCGGATTTGAATCCCGGTGGTGACATATCACAAAAATTACTTTGTCACCCCTAGTTTGGATAGGTCATTACAGGCTGATCACCTGATTGTCCGAAAATAAGATGAAGAAAAATAATCGCAATAGAAGAGGCGCGATAGGCAGTAGGCAGAAAACTTTCGGCAGAGGATACTTTTATGCAACTGCAGACAGGACAACTGCAACTGGACAGATTTTATAGAGATACTTACTTACGTATTATAAGTATTAAATGAAACAATACCTTATCTCCATAGCATAGTAAATATTATCCCCAGCTCAGTTAATTCTGCGAACATTTTTCATCCCATTGTTCCTCTTCCAACAAATTGTTGTTTTTCAAAACTAAGTTCGTATCTCGTCGAAATTCTTTCCTTTTTAACTAGATAACATAATTTTTTGTTGTTGAAGTATTTGTGTAATAAATCAGAGTAAAAAAGTTTATATTTTATATTTGTTATTCGGTTTTTTATTAGGAGTAATTTCGGAATTAGGGTACCGTGGGATTTGAGCTGGATTTCACTCGGATCCGTCTGGGGTTAGGATTCGGATTTTGGGGTATTATTACGTCTAGCTTACCTACATAAATTCACGCCCTAATCTATAATGAGGTCAGATAGAGGTGCTTACTAGATTTATTTCTAAGGCAATTTAGAATAAAAGCGAAATAGAAACAAAGTTGCACAAGCACAATTCAGATTAGATAATATATAGTTTAACATTTTTATACCAAGTGACAAATGTGTCTTTGGTTTTGGTTTCATACAAGACCATTAACCCAGCCCCAGGGGGAAGAGAGTCATTTTCTCTGCCCTCCACTGGAGCAATTCCTGTTCGGCGCGTCCTTGCCGTGAGGGTATGCTCCTCTTACTTCAGTGGGCCGGTGTGAGATGATGGCCGAGTTTGGATAGAACCTTAGCCCAGGGATATGGGTAAAGACCTTAACAGTTGCAAAAGCGTTGCAGAGGCGGACATGGGAGCCATCGGAACGGCAATGCAGGACGGAAGGGGCGAGTCACAGGGACTGTAACAAAGGGCAGCAGTAGCTGTCAGTACTATTGAGAGGCAGAGGACAGGAGTCCTAGTACGGCTTTGAAATAGACTGCTTTGGGCTCCATCCCACTCGCGTCAGACAGAGTACTGCCGGGCGGAAGGCAAGAGGGAAACCACAGCTCTATTTATCCCTAAAAAAAGTAGCATGGTGAATGCTACACCGACAAGAGCGTCGCTCTTTAATTTGTGATGATGATGACTAAGTGAGAGCTCTCAGCGCTCCCCACTTGTCCGGCCATGTAGTTTAAAGCCATCTGCGGCAAACCCAATAAGTCTCGTAAAAATTATCACCTCAACGCTTATTGACAAGTTTCTTCTTCTTTTTCATTTATTCCCTTTTGGGATGGGAGGATGTTAATGATACTTCCCTTAAAATTAATCTCACCCCTAAGTTGAATACCTCGGTCTCATGTTATTTACCTGAAAATAAAGATAAATTAGTTAAAAACAGTGCAAGAATACAAAATTGGTATTAAATATCATTTAAGTCATACACACATACACAAAGTCGCGCCTATTTCCCACCGGGGTAAGCAAAGACTATGAAATTCCATTTGCTTCGATCCTGACACGCTTCTCTTCATTCATTCATTCATCATCAGCCCATTAACGTCCCCACTGCTGGGGCACGGGCCTTCCCTATAGATTAGTCATAATATTAGTATAGGAAATAGCAGTTTGAGTACCATCACGTCTAAAGCCATCACCCCTCAGCCCTCGCCCAGCAATATATTTTCGTGCCGTTCGCGGTGGAAGCTGCGGGCTCCTGGTGTGTGGAGGCGAAGGCATTTGTGGCTGAGGTGGGCCGGCGATTGAGAGAACGTGGTTATGACGCCCGCTCCGGTTCGTACCTTGTGCAACGGTTGTCCATCGCTATCCAGCGTGGAAACGCGGCGAGTTTGATGGGCACCTTTGCGCCGGGAATGACACGAGGTGGATTATTTGAACATGACGCACGTGCACATAGACGTTAATTCACTGATGTTGGATTAATTTAAAATTCATTTAATTATCATTTTTTATCTATGTGTAATTAGACTAAGTTTTTATAGTTATTTATGAATTTTAATAAAAAAAGTTTGTGAAGTGTTATTAATAAACTATATATATTCACGTCTAATAATGTACGGTCACGAGCATTAATAATATACACTTTGGTACCATGTCACAATAACTTCTTTGACAAATTGAACTGTAAGTCTCACTAAATGTCAAATATGTTAGTGCGGCAGAGTCTTAAAGTGGGTACATTATATTACTCATGACTGTACCTATAATAGGTACTTCAGAACTTAGAACCTTGTCACCTTGTCACCTTGTCAAATTTACTTTTGTTTCCTATTATATTTAAAAAAAATCATTTTAACGCCATTGTCTGAAAATTTTATATTCGATTTTAATGGTATAATTCGGTAGTTTCCGAGGTCAAAGATAAATTATAAAATTCTTATTACTAAATGAATACAGATGTAAAGGTGACGAAAACATTTTCTTTTTCTATTTAACTTATTTATGAATTTTATTAAAAAAAATGTACTTAATAAGAAGTCTGAAATTTTGTCACGTTTTTCTATGACGTCTCAGGTTGCTTTATCATACAAATTCCATAGTAATTTCGTGCTTTCACGTTTATATAAAAAGTAACTGATTTGACTAGTTAGAAACTCGGTTATTGACATATAAAATATTTACCAATAAAATACTATATATCATTAAATTGAAGAAAAAAGTTAAAAAAAAAACGAATTAATTTTGTAATTTTATTCTTAATTTTTGTAATTTAAACATATTAGTGAGACTGTGATCCTGCAGACAAATTGCTTATGCAATTTTGCAGGACATTGCATTTATACTAGTGTTACTTAAGGCTTAATAATAATAATAAATAAATAAATAATAATAAAGTATAATATACAATCAAAGAGCAAAAGTTCAGTCACTTTGCCCAGCGAATTATTTGTAAACAGTGATGAAATTATGAACTATTGTCATAATTATAAAAAAAATATGTTTTTTGTAAGTGTTTTTCGTCTATTACAGAAACGACATGTAACCAGGAGGTGTTAAGTGTAACCAGTTAATTTATTACTTGACAAGAAACTGATTGGACTTTTATTTATTTATTTAATTAATACTGCCACATGGTTTACATTTATACATTAATACTAATTAACTCTTATTATATATAAATCTGATGTACTTAAATCACAGTTACGGTGTACATAACTTACACAAATATAATTGACTTAATTTCTAACAAAAGAAAAAGAAAACATGTAGCAAGTAATCATTGACGAATGGTCCGTCATTTATAAAAAGCTTTTTAAGCTTATTTTTAAAATTTAAAAAAAATATCATGGAATAAGTCCAAATCAGTGATACTATTCGAAAATGAATTATATTCAGAACAAATTCGGAGCAAAGGAGACTGAAGCCCTAAATTGGTTCTCGCAAATGGGGTAGGAAATATATTGTTCGACCGATGTCTTGGGTACCTGTATAGAACAGATAATGAAACCATTGATAAAGTGTTGCTACATCGCAATCCTCCACGGAGACTTTTGTACCAACGCATCATACTTTCATTTTATATTGATTACCTTATGCTTTTTTGCCTTTTTTTCCTACAGTATCAAATCCCAATAAGAAAATAACAAAACAAGGAAAAGATTACTCCAAAAATGCTCCAAAGTAATCCCCAGGCGATAGTATTACCAATCTTATATCAGTCCGTTCATTCGGGACATTGATTTAATGGATCCTCCATTCGACGCGAGGAAAACAATGGACTTTCCCAATCCGAGATTTATTATTCAATGGATGTAGTTTAAGATATTATAAAGCCTTTCGTAAAAGGAAGATGGTGCATTGTGAAAATATAAAAGGTCGACTTGTGGTTGGGCAATCGGAAAACGTCGCATTATCTTTTTTTTATTAGTGTTATCGTAACGAATACCGAGGAAGAAGATTCAGTTCCATACTTTTGCGACGGAAAATTCCACTTGATATCAACTCAGAATCATGGCCTGAATTATCCCTCAAAGTTTTCGTTACGATTTCACTAACACCCTGTATACATACATAACACAAGCTCACGATTATATCCCAATTGGGGTAAACAGTGGTTCATCCATCGCAAGATGAACTAAGTATCCACACCTCACCGAGCTTACTGTAAGACCCACGTGATAGGTGGTGAGCCGTATCGCCGTATATAATGGTCGAGCCAACTGTGTTAGTGAAAACTGCACTTAAGATTAATCATAACTCATTAATGCAACTCCAATACCGGGGTGCGAACCAGCGCTCCCCGTTTGAGAAACAAGCCTGTGTAGCACACGACCACAATGACTAGAAAGAAAGAAAAAAAGAAACGTTTATTATAAAGGGACACCACAGTAACAAATACAAAACAAATATATAATTTAAAACACGGAGTAACACACAACTTACAATCAAACAAAACACATAATAGAAACAACATACACGAGAAATACGAATAATTGAGTGTATGGACTGGTCAACGATGGTGGTGGTGTCCTTTATAAAAGGGCCTCACTCAGCATAAGCCGCGGCGCGAGCCACGACGCTGGTATTCTGTGGACCCTGCTAAGTGAGGCACGGAGTAAACACTATCAGTGAGTGTGTATGTGTTGCTTCTGTGCTGTTCTGGGAGCAAATAAAAAACATAGAACACGTTCAGCTGCTTGTCTTCCCGGGAATATCGTAAAATCCGACAAAGAGATTGTGTCCTCTAACATGATGGACTAATGTTATGGGCGATAGGCTGATCCCTTATCACTATAAGGTTTATCATATCCAGCTTACGACATCGTATCAACAGTGGCTGCAAGTTGTCTTTGATTACTTTTGGCTCTGCCCACCTCATTAGAGATTGCGGGCATGAGTTTATGTATAAATGTATACCTCTGTATAACTCACATGTACATACGATACTCGAGTTGTGTAATATTATCATTTGATACTTTCTGTAATAAGCCCCCCTGAGGGCGCAATAGATACCCACTCAAAACTGGGGACGTAAGTTTTGCAAAATAATCACCAGCTTGTGGTGTAAAAGACGATTTAGTGACTAAGATTGAGAAGGGATGTTAGGTTAGTTTGGACACGTAGAGCAGATGAAGGATAATAGAATTGCGAAAGCGGTATATAGAGTTAAAGTTGATGGTAGGGCTGGCAGAGGAAGACCGAGAAGGACTTACGATGATCAAATTGGAGGTGTCCTTAGAAAAGGTTCAATACGATCTACTCTGAACCGACGTGCGTGTATGAAGCAATTGATGAATGTGGAGGAAGCAAGAGAAGTGTGTCAGGATGAATTCTATAGTCTCTGCTTACCCCGGTGGGAAATATGCGTTTTATGTATGTATGTATCACCAGCTTCCACTCAGACCTAGTGAAGATACACACAGAAAACAAACTTTTCTAAATTGGCCAGCACGAGAATCGAACCAGTGACATCTGTGGAAATTTAATCGAAAAAATTCTGACTCGGACGGGACTTGAAGTCCCAACTCTTGTCAAGCAGGGACGAGCGTATTAACCATCGCACCACCGGTTATATATAGTTTTTTACTTTTTATCGATCTAAGAAATGTTAGTACTCAATATTCTAGATAGATGGCGCCTATATATAGATCTAAAAAATCGCATGGACAGGAGGAGGACCCGGTGGTGTAATGGTTAACACTTTCGTCCCGGCTTGACAAGAGCTGCGGGTTCAAGTCCCGATCGAGTCAGAATTGTTTCGACTTAATTTTCTTTTTGTGAGGTTACCTAAGCACGGTGCTATAAAAATAAAACCCAAGAATCGCTATAACAAGAATCTGTAGGTTGTACTATAATTGCCATGAAATCTCTCTCTCTCTCTCTCTATTTAAGAGCTGCGCTCTTGTCGGTGGAGTAACCGCCATTCCTCTCTTCTTCCCGCCAAAACCTTCACCTCCCGATACGACACGACCTGCACCTTCTCTTTTATTTGTTTCATAAATGTTATCCTAGGTCTACCCCTTCCTCTCTGCCATGAAATAACCGACATTAAATTATTTCATGGTTTAAAAAAACGATGTTAAGGTTAAATATTACTTTAATTTAATTTAAAGTCACAACCAAAACACGTCTACAAATCAATATAAGCTTGTTATAATATTTAAGAACTGATGTAGTAACTGTTCGTAAACCTAATAAATCAACCAAAATAAATAAAATAAAATAAAAAATCCTGTGACATATGGTTTGGTGGCTTTAATTTACTAATTAACTTCAATCTTATTTTTGATGGCAAGTTCGCGTCAAACGTGTGTTCAGGGTTTTGTCATATTTTTATCCGATACCGTCCGAGATTTCCTTAATCTTAAAAACATTTAAAAGTTCTAGGAAACTAAAAGAAAACAAAATATAAGGAAGCAGAATCAAATCGCATGAAATGAAGCACGCAAAAGTCGTATTTCACCTGCAGTCCCGGGGATAAATAAATATCTTTCGATATATCTTATCCAGTCTGGATCGACTCTTAAAATAAACGGACCTTTATTTAAATTGAGAATGTTGAGTTGGTTTGGAAACATAGAGCGGATGAAGGATAATAGGATTACGAAAGCGGTATATAAAGCGAAGGTTGGTGATAGGGCTGGCAGAGGAAGACCTAGAAGGACGTAAATTGACCAAATTGGAGATAGCCTTAGAAAAGGTTTAGAAAGATCTACTCTGAACCCGCGTGCGTGTAAGAAACGATTGATGTGGAGGAAGCAAGAGAAGTGTGTCAAGATCGAAGCAAATTGAATTCCGTAGTCTCTGCTTACCCCGGTAGGAAATAGGCGTGATACTATATGCATGTATGTAAAAACATAAAATAAGCACATGAGTTGGGGTAGTCAGATGTATACTCAGCGCAAGACGAACTTACCCGCACCTTTCTGTTAGACCAACGTGATAGGTGAGCCGTATCGCCGTCTATGATGGGTCGAGCCAACTGTATTAGTGAAAACTGCACTTGAGCTAAATCAATAACTCATTTGTGCAAGTCTGGTACCGTGAATCGAACCTGAGCTCCCAGATTGAGAAGCAAGCCAGTGAACCACAAGACAACAGTGAGTAATAAAAACATTAACAATGGCCCCGATTCCTGCAGACATCTCTTAATTTTACTTTAAGTTATACCTGTCATTTTCTTATCCGCCGAAAAGGAAAGGGACGGATGATTGACAGCTCTTAATTTTAGGAAGAATGAGTAAATAAATGAATAACCCGGGCGAATTTTTAGACGGTTGTTTTAGATTTGTGCTTAAAATTGACGTGTGTTCCATAAATTTTATGCTTGTCGATTACCCGTCCCTTTCCTTTTCGGCGGATAAGAAAATGACAGATATAACTTAAAATAAAATTAGATGGTGTTTACAGGAATTAGCACCACTGTTCACACTCGCAAACTTATCAAAGACTTAGGGAATATACTCGTGGGCTTATGTTAATATTTGTTGGTTGGATTACTAACCCATCGCGCATATAGATTATTATTTGATTATTATTTGAGTCTTGCTTGAGTTGCATTAGCTGTATTTGTATGCATTTACTTATTTATTTAGGTATATATATTGTATTTAGTGTGTATATTTATAAACCAATATAGAAAGTATATAATATGTTTATAATATATTTATGAAATATATATTATATAATATATAATTTATTTAAATGTGGTTTGTAGGTTTAGGTTAATATTTTGTTTTATATTAGTATAAGTAATTAAGTAATTTCTAAATATTTTATACGCGTATGTATGTCTATCTATATAATATTATACGTTGAAAGTCTCTCTTGTCACGTAGGTCAGCTGGAAGAAATCTCTTTGTTTAGAGATAAGCTTGCCTGTACTGTTTTCTTTGTATGTTTCTTGTGTCTGTTTTATTGTGTATAAACAAATAAGTAAATAAATAGATAGTTCATCACGCAAATTTATACTATTAGAAAGTTCTAAGTTGTTATAACGAAAGTTTTACGTCAGCTGTTTATGCTGATATCTGTTCAGCATAACGTCGCGACGCGGTGTCGTCAACACACTAGTGATGGGAATTATTGTAATATTAAAGTACTACCGTTATCGTATCACACACTTCACTAACACAGCTGACTCGATCATTGTAGACTGCGAAACGGCTCACCATCTATCACGTTCGTCTAGCAGAAAGCTCTGTAAGGCGTGGGTATCTGGCTATTATTGAGTCGCTAAAGGCCCCTGACGTGGCTCAAGTAACGACTACGTACTTATGTCAGTAATTAGTAATCGGGACCAACGCTTTAACGTGCCTTCCGAAGCACGAGATGATCAGCCTGTAATGTCCTATCCAAACTATCTCTAGTTTGTCGGTCTCAAAGTGATTTGTCCCCACCGGGATTCCAACCCGGGCCCTTCGGATCGTGAGTACAACGCTTAACCATTGGACCCTGGAGGCGGTTTACGTTGTACTGATAAATTCGGTAAAATCGTTTTTTATGCGGGAAATACAATGTCATGTGAACGTAGCCTTAGAGCAACAATAGTATGTTACGACAAAAAGGTACCCAGTACAGTCATGAGCAATATCATGTACCCACTATAGAACCCTGTCGCCTTATCATATTTGTCATTTAATGAGACTTACGGTTTACAAACATAACATAAACAGCCTATATACGTCCCACTGCTGGGCACAGGCCTCTGCGTGCTCCAATGCAGGTTGGTGGAGGTGTTTTTTTTACGGCTAATAGCCTGGACCAACGGCTTAACGTGGCCTCCGAAGCACAGAATCATCTTACTTGTTCGGACAATCAGGTGATTCAAGCCTGAAAAGTCCTTACCAAACAAAGGACAGTCTCACAAAGTGATTTCAACAATGTCCCCATCGGGAATCGAACCCGGACCTTCAGATCGTCAGCCTGACGCTTAACCACTAGACCACAGAGGCTGTTACTTACGGTTTAATTTGTCAAAAAGGTTAATGTGACATGGTTACAAAGTGTATACATATTAGTATTCGTGACCATACTAAGGAAGCTAGTATCATTAATTCCGATGTGTTATTTATCGTAATCCATCTGCACAATAGCCTGTCTTGCGGCCTGTCTCGGACATTAGCCGTCAGCGGATAGCTTAGTGACGTCACTATGCTGCCAATATCCGATATTGGTTTAATTACCATCCTTTGTGTAGTTTGGTTAGTTTGCTGTATTGGTCGAGATTAGCCCGTTGTACTTGGTTTATTGTCTGTAGATTTAGCTAACGTGATTATATGAGACATAAGCTCTTCTCAAAGCAAGGCAAAGCAGAGAAAATAAAATAGGGAAGGCCCGTGCCCCACCAGTGGGGACGTTAATCGGCTGGTGACTGGTGATGATGATGTACTAACTACGCCGTTAAACTGTTGTTAAACTCCTCATTACACTACGTATAGAAAGGACTTGTGAAAGGGATGCTTAGATAGTTCGGACATGTAGAGAGAATGCCTGTAAGTGATGGAATCAGAAACGCAAGCGGAGCGGGGTATCAATTCAATTCTTTATTCATAATAAATATTACACGTCAACAAATATTATATCTCTTCTATTTATACATAGATACATAAGACCTTGCCTCTTTCCCGTGAATGGCTTTGGCTTTGACAGCGACTCCCTTTGGGGCAGGCAGAGATCACAGAATTCCACTTACTACGATTCTCACACACAACTTTCACTTCCATTATTATCAAAGTTTTCACGCTTGCTTGTCTGCTTAGAGCCTTCCTTATAAAAATGTCCACATAACATAAGCTCACGACTATGCCCCAACTGGGGTAGTCAGAGGTACATCCATCACAAGATGAACTAAGGACACACACCTCCGAGCTTTTTGTTAGACCAACGTGGTAGGTGATGAGCCGTTTTGCGTATATATTCAATTCAAAAATATCTTCATTCAGTAGGTAACATAGTTACACTTTGAATCGTCAATTTTTACATAACGAACGTCTCATCCGCCTAAAACGACTGCAGCTTCTCACAACCTGTATAGCCGGGGAAAAGAAGCTGCAAGAAAAACCTCGGCACAGGGCCATACGCGTTCTTTAAAAAAAATGAACATAAAATATTGTTATACAATTGAGTAATTTAGCTGCGTAATATCTGTTCTCAGACATTTAATCCCAGGCATTCATATCTGTCTATTCATTACGGCGAGAGAATTGTGTTAGTGTAATAAGTTAATAACTCATAAAGTCTAGAAACGGGGTTCGAACTGGCGTTCCCCGTTTGAAAAGGCAGTGTAACACAGGACCACAGTGACACATTTTATCTACAACACGTCGATGAATTTGTGTTAAGAAGAGTTAGAAGAGAAACACAGTCTTCTTTATCCATCAACATTTTAAAATCTTCAAGTATTTAAAGTATCTTCCGCTCTGCCCATCACTATAGATCGCAGGGATCGATCGCGACTATTTATAGAACTGCGGTTAATATTTGAGGAGGCAGGCTTTGACGGGGATTTCTTAGTCATCGGCTGACGCGGGCACTTCCTGCTCATTGTGTCTTCATTTGCTTAAGGTCATACTTTTGCTTTACAACTACATCCTAATAGAAAGCACGTTAAGCCGTTGGTCCCGGTTACTACTTACTGATGTAAATCAGTAGTCGACACACGAGCCTTGTCCTCTTTTTTTTTGGGCCTTTGGCGCCTCAATAATAACCCTGACAGCAGGGTTGATCAGGTCGATCATTGATCCCACAACCCACATGATAGAAGAAAGAAAATAGCACCTTTATTTTTTGCAACATTGGCCGGACAAATGGGGAGCGCTAAGGGCTCTCACCCGGTACCCAGTTGGGCGCGAACCTCGGCTCAAGGCGTCGTCTGAGAGGTAGAATATTTGAAAGAATTAATCGACCATAGTGGATCGATAGCGATAAGCGCTGAAAGAGGGAAATCGTAGACCACGCCGGCGGGGTTTGTATCGGGGTTCTGAAGTGTTTGGTGTCGCGAGCTGATTGGCCGCCTCTATGGCTAGAAAAATCGGGTCGTCGGGATCGTATATTACGATACTCTTCAGTACCATCCCTGAGCAGGATGGCATACCACCATAACGATAAATATTCTACACGCAATACCATCAAGAAAACCATCAACATACTTATTCTCGCACAATAATAATTTCGTAACTCACTTTGAAACATCGAGAGCGCACGTCAAAACATCAAAAAGGAAAATTAGATTATAGTAAAAGCATCACTCGACTGCCATTAATATTTCACCCCGCGGTTGAAAGCTTTCCTTACGCTGAGTAAATTGTATGGTGCCATACAAATTATCCGGGCCATACAATTTGTATGAAGCCATACAACCCGGTGGCTGTGATTTAATCCGCTAAAATGTCTCCCTTTGTCAAACGGGACGGAGGTCGCGCGCGCTCTGACAATGAGAAAATAAATTTTATCCTTCATACTTCGACTGTCCTCTTGTATTTATTATTATACTAAATTATAATAACTGTAAAGAAATTATTTGGTACAAATAATTTATTTTACTTTTATTTAAAATATCTTTATTTAATTAAATATAACATGCTATGGGTATTTTGTATAAAACGAACCACACGAAAATTTTAATAATAATTAAGCACTTTATCAGGCTAAAAGGAGCTCGCGTCTCAAAGTTCACGTAAACATAAATTATACTCATATCAACATAGAATTTTTGTCAAAACCTGGATTGAAACTTGTGTTGAAAGTGTGCCATCTTTGTGACGACGATGCACTTAACAACAAGGAAGAAGTGGATGTAGAGTATAAAAAATGTACCGAGTGCTTTGTTTCTGAGAGCAGCTGATCTCACTTTTGGTGTGTCAGAATTGTAGTAAGTCGAATCGTGATCTCTGCCTACTCCAAAGGAATAAGTGCCCTCACACCTGCACTATTGAAGACCTTCACGAAGCCATTGAAAATGCCGTAAGCGTGGTCAATTACTGGTCAGCAAAAATTTTGCATCGATCGCCATTGACTCGCAAAGAAGAGACTCCAATGGGAAATAATTTTTTTTAATCTTAATCCTAAGTAAGGCAGAAGAAGCATTGAAAATTATTTATTCATCCTTGACTGTGCAAGGATCATAAACCAATAATACGGAACAGAAAACAGGTGCTGTCTCGAACTCAAAACAAGCATTATAGTTTCTTGTTTACCGCCCCGTGGGGGTACAGTGGTCGTGCAGTGGCGTATATCGGAGTAGTAGTGCGGTGTGGCTTGTGTGAGAGCGGGTAGCGGGTAGCGGGTAGCGGGAGCGGATAGCGGGAGCGACGGTATGTTGCCATTTTGCCGATTGATTAGTTAATATTACGATGTACTTATTTTATGTAGGTAGTTCTTTAATTATTTATTTTGTTAGAATCCACTAACCCGCTATTATTATACTTATACAAAATTTTCCTGTACCCAAAGGTTGCCTGGAAGAAATTGCCGCATGAACAATAAGGCCGCCTGTTGTGTTTTTCTCATGTCACTGTATTTTGTGTCCATTGTGCTCAATAAAGTATTTTATCTATCTATCTATTACGAGTAGTGTCAACCAAGTCAACCAATAATTTATTACATACACCTACATAAACTCACGCCTACTTCCCGCCGGGGTAAGCAGAGACAATGGAATTCCATTAGCTTCGATCCTGACACACTACAAACAATGACAATAAACTTATAAATTGGCTGTTGGCAATTGGGAGTTGGCAGTTGGCTCGACCATTGTAGACGGTGATATGTCTCGCCACCTATCACGTCGGTTTAACAGAAAGCACGGTGAGCTGGGGATACTTAGTTCATCTTGTGATAGACGTACGATAAGCTGCAAAAGTCCAATCAATTTCTTGCAAAGTAAAAAATTTAATGGTTTCACTTAAGATCTCCTGGTTACATTTCGTTTCTGTAATAGACCAAAAACACCTACAAAAACATAAATTTTATAATTATGACAACCAATGGTTCACAATTTCACTACTGTTTACAAATAATTCGCTGGGCTCAGTGACTGAACTTTTTGATTGTACCTCTGACTATTCCAATCAGGTTATAATCGTGAGCTTACATTATGTTGTTGTTGCAATAAAATTGTCGCGTGAATAAATTACACTTTAACATGTAAATACAAAACCAAAAGTAATATGTAAGGCAATGAAATAAAATTTCCCATTTGCAAAATTTCTTGGGCTAGAGAAACGCATAAATATCTTTGGAACGTCTGATTTATATTATAGGTAATGCTATAAAACTGTACAGAATGTCGTACACGGGATTTGACTAAGAAAAAATATTCAAAACCAGGACAAAGAGAATTTGGTCGTTTGAAAACGAATTATGGTTGCACAAGAACGAAATTTAAACAGTTTTGGCACTTAATTAAAAGCGTCTCTTTAATAACGCGATGTTTCTTTTTAATTTACTTTTCATTAATAATTAACATTTTGACTTGTATTTACGTTCCGTGTTAATTTTGTTTATCATAAACCGTTTTAGTTAATTTCTTATTTGCACTCGGTGTTTATTGAGGGCAAGTCACAGGGACTGTAACCTGGAACCTGACAGAGGGCAGCAGTAACTGTCAGAACTATTCAGAGGCGGAGGACAGGAGTCCTAGTATGGCTTTGTAATAGACTACTCTGGGCGCCATCCCACTTGCGTCAGACAGAGTACTGCGGGGCGGAAAGCAAGAGGAAAACCACTGCCCTATTTTCCCTAAAAAAGTAGAATGGAAATGCTGCACCGACAAGAGCGTGGCTCTTAAACTGATGATGATGTTTATATAAACATCTCTAACTTACACAATTTCATGGCTGTGATGTAATATTATTATATAGTGTTGTATTATAACATAAAAATAAATGGATGAGGCTTATGCCCAGCTGTGGGATGATGCGGGCTGATTGATGATGGTGATGAGATAACAATCCCAACCCACATTCCCGAGAAAAGCGTTTCGGAGATAAGTGGCATATTGTGAATTGAGCCGGTTTTCCCTTCGTAGGTAGGAAGGTCAGACGGGCAGTCGCTTCTGTCAAAAAAACCGGACCTGTCAAATCTTCAGGTTAGGTAAGCGGACCCTGATAAAACGGGATAACACCAGGGAGATGATGATGGTGCATACAATGAACTCTACAAAGTTTCCTAATATCTTTTTAATAGCGAACAACATTACTTAATATATCTTCACGCCTGTATCCCCGAAGAGCTAGGCAGAAGTGTATAGTACAGAATTTAATCATCCAATGGTGCTGATTCCTGTAGACATATACACCATCCTATTTTGTTTTAAGGTATACCTGTCATTTTCTTATCCGTCAAAAAGGAGAAGGATTTTGACAGGCATAAAAATTCAAACAAACGTCAATTTTATGCAGAAATATAAACAACCCTCTCAAAATTTTACTTCGGCCAATAACCTGATAGAATTAAGTTGAAAGCGCTCGTCAAACGGTTTACATAATAGCGAAATGCCTATTTCATTCGCCCGGGTTATTCATTCATTCATTTTTAAATTAACAACTGTCAATCATCCGTCCGTTTCTTTTTCGGCGGATAAGAAAATGACGGTACACATATATAAACTCACGCCTATTTCCCACCGGGGTAAGCAGAGACTATATAATTCCACTAGCGACCCGCCCCGGGTTCGCTCGGGTGCAATGCTGAGGAAAAATGAAATTATTTACGACATCACAACCTCAAAAATAAAAGTATTTCTCTACTATTTAATGGACGTTATTACGTATACATGTAAACTTTTCTCTTGAATCACTCTATCTATTAAAAAAACCGCATAAAAATCCGTTGCGTAGTTTTAAAGATTTAAGCGTATATAGGGATTTAGGGACAGAAAAAGCGACTTTGTTTTATACTATGTAAGGATTTGCTTCGATCCTGACACACTTCTCTTGCTACAAACGGTATATTTTAAATAAAATTTTATTATCATAATAACCGCGTGAACTTAAAACAAAACCTACATGTCTACAATAATCAGCACCGTAATCTTTAGTCCTTGGCCTACTTCAAGTCGTATCTATACGAGTATTTGTGTATTTAAAACGGCAAACAGCTGAGTTTTTCAGTTCCCAGCCTGAACAAACAACCGCGTGTTGTCCACTCGGCGTTTTAACTAAACGTGGACACGAGCGAAGCTCTAAAAGTGTGATGCGATTTAATTTACTTATCTTGCAAAAATAGAATAGAAATAGTTTATTATAAAAGGGCATCATCATCAATTTAAGAGCCACGCTCTTGTCGGTGTAGCAATCTCTATTCTTGTCTATCAAAGGCCAAATCTTTCACTTGCTTATAAGACACGACGTTAACCTTTTCTTTAATCTGTTCCATGTAAGCTCTTCTTGGTCTTCCCCTTCCTCTCTTTCCTTCTATCATGTTTTTAATAAATTCGTCGTGTCTTATTAGGTGTCCAATCATCTTGCCTCTTCTGTCCTCAATAATTCAGTACAAAAACAGTATTTGTCTCTTTTCCCTTACTCTTACTTATAAAAGGGCGCCAGCGCCACACATAAAAAAAGACAACAACATCATATCCAATTTCCTCTAAACAATTACAAAAAAAGCAAGACAGATGTTTGTCGAATTGATCATAAGGTGGTGGTGGACGTCCTGAGATAAAAGGGCCTCACTCAGCACAAGTCGCGGCGTGAACCACGACGCCGATATTGTGTGGACCCTATTGGGTGACGCACGAACATCGTGTTCCATAAACATGTGCTAATGGTGTACATAAATTATAATATAATTTTTTTATAATTTTATGTACCAAATTACTTTTATAAAATTAGAGTGTCATAAACAAATATTATCACAAAGATGTATACGTAAATACTTAAAACACTGCCGACTTTGAAAAACTGTGGTTCTTTTTTGTTTAGTAGTTATTGTTTTTTTTGTAAACTCATAAGTAATAATCTACTTACACCTAATATAAAAGAGCTTTTTTTATAATCAGAACTTCACTATCACTCAACACAAATGCGAAGTCATAAACAAAATTTTCTTTTGAAGTATTGTTATTTTTTTTCGACGTGTTTTATTGTAGGTTTGCCGCAAATGGCATTAACTATTTGGTCAGACAAGTGTTATTAACCACGTAAGACGCTTATTGAAAAATAACATTGGGATTTGTTTTTTTCTAACAAAACCACGCAATAGACACTGGTTTCAATCTAGCAAAAAAAAATGTGGTATCAATGTTTACTTGGATTAAAATTGAAAATAACTCAAGGTTTTATTTAAAAAAAATCACATTAGAATATTTTTTTAAAAGGCCTTACCTAACTTGTGTATGTTTATTATAATTTTCCGTTTAAACCTACCATCATCACCAGCCCATTAACGTCCCCACTGCTGGGGCACGGGCCTTCCCTATGGATGGATAGGGAAATCGGGCCGTAAACCATCACGTGGGCCCAGTGCGAATTGGTGGTTATTAACGACTGCTAATGCAGCCGGGACCAACGGCTTAACGTGCCTTCCGAAGCACGGAGGAGCTCGAGATGAAAACTTTTTTTTTTTGGGGTCACCCATCCTTTGACCGGCCTTTGCGAAAGTTGCTTAACTTCAACAATCGCAGACCGAGCGCGTTTACCGCTGCGCCACCGAGCTCCTCGCTCGCTCCTTTAAACCTAACAACTGTTTACAAAACCATGAATCCTATGCGAATAATTGATTGGTATTGATTACAAAAGCAAAACTTTATGTAAGAAAGAAGTACGAAAGCATGTCAACAGCTTGTCCCAGGCCACTAGTTTCCATTGCTCCAATAAATAAGCACCAGTAACCAATCGTAAATCAAACCAGACGACATTGCATTGCAGTCCGTCGGCGAATAAATACCAACTCGAACCGATCCGGTCCAATGGAGATGGACATTCGGGTTGAAAGCTCTCGCCTTAACGCGATAATCCAATATACGCCACCCTGGGACGGCGCAGTTTAATGTCCAATCCACTTGCAGTAACAAGAGTATTATGTGCTATTGAATTAATTTTAAGCCACCCAGCTGTGGCTAGAGACGAAAGGACATTATATAGTGAATACCATTTTGATAAATCGCAGTCGAATGTGATTTTTGTTAACAAAACACGTAAATAATTTATTTATTTATTATATTATAAGCTACATATAGGTCCAGTTTTTCACAAGTCCGCTTACCTGACTTCAAGATATGACAGGTCCGGTTTTTTACAGAAGCGACTGCCTGTCTGACCTTCCAACCCGTGAAAATCAACCCAATACAGGTTAGGTCACATACCTCCGAAAATGCATTTCTCGGAATTGTGGGTGTTTCCTCACGATGTTATCCTTCATTGCTGAACGTGATAATCATTTATAATCCAAACTTGAATTAAACAATTATTGGTTTAGGCCTAAGCTGAATTCGAACCTGGGTTACCTCGGCTCCACAAATAAGATAGTTTCAATTCAGGTAAATATTTGCGGTGCCAATTTTCACCCAGATTAAAATTTATTGCAGGAAATTGAGGTTTTGTTGAAAAAAAAGATGCTTCCGTTGTTTTTACTACACGGAGACGATACTTAGAAATAAAATCCTTGAAAGCTGAGTACCTATAATTAATTATACTTCGTTGATAGATTGAAATATCGTAAAAGTCGGGAAAGGGAATGTCCAACGGAATTGACTTAATTACATGCAATGCGCTGGTAATCTCATCATCATCAACCCATTAACGTCCCCACTGCTGGGGCACGGGCCTTCCCTACGGATGGGTAGGGAGATCGGGCCTTAAACCATCACGCGGGCCCAGTACGGATTGGTGGTTATTAACGCCTGCTAATGCAGCCGGGACCAACGGCTTAACGCGCCTTCCGAAGCGCGGAGGAGCTCGAGATGAAAAAATTTTTTTTATTGTGGTCACCCATCCAATGACCGGCCTTTGCGAAAGTTGCTTTACTTCAACAATCGCAGACCGAGCGCGTTTACCGCTGCGCCACCGAGCTCCTCACTGGTAATCTTTCACAATACAATTCGTCATATTTTTTTAAATTAAATTACATACATACATATATATACTCACTCCTATTTCCCACCGGTGTAAGAGACTATAGAATTCTATTTCCTTCGATCCTGACACGCTTCTCTTGCTTCCTCCACATTCATCAATCGTTTCATACACGCACGCCGGTCAGAGTAGATCGTACTAAACCTTTTAAAACTTTTTTTTAATGAAAGTCACAACAAAAATATATGGCATTCAATAGTGTCTGTTTACCCCGGTGGGAAATAGGCGTGAGTTTATATATGTATATGTTATTGTGACACTTTTATTGTGTTTTAATTGGGTCAAAGGTAAATTATAAAATGCACACCCTCTGGTTGATTGAGGGGAGGCCTGTGTCCAGCAGTGGGACGTATATAGGCTGTATATTTTTTTATTTAAGTTTTTATTTATTTAGGTAGGTATACAGACAGTATAGTAAAAAGAAAACATCTTGTTACTACTATTCTAGCTGTAAATTCTTTGTTTATTTAAATAAAACATATCGTTCAAGTCCAAAACATAACCACCTGTACCGCTCCCTCCAGGCGATAATTTCCACTGTCCGGGACACCCAGGTAACTTCCAACCGTCCCAAGTTAATAATCAATTACAATTTAATCGGAAATGTTGATAAAACACTCGAATAAACTTCCAAAGTCGACTGAACAGGGTATAAATTGGTGCAGCCGGTGTTGATAAACGGAGAGAAGTTGGCAAGTAATTAAAATAACGCAAGTCGATGATAATAGAGTCGAGATTCGTGATTCAATTATACTTTGATAATATTTATTGACATACATTTGATGAGGGTGCAGAGAGAAAAGGGCCGTGGTATCGCAGTGGAAGAACGGCTGACTCTCATTGTGAGGTCGCAGGTTCGAAACCCAGCCAACCAATAATTTTCGAAATTGTTTCAGAATTCATATTCAGATCATCAAATTGATCATTACGTCTTCAACTGTGAAGGCGCACATTCCCGAGAAATGCGTTTCGGAAGTATTTAACCTAACCTGTATTGACCTGTATCCATCGCAAAATGATGTTTTATTATTCGTTTGTTGAATACATCTTTCCTTTTTTTGGCGTGACTTATTTATAGATTTGCCGTAAACGGCATTAACATTAGAAGTAGGCCGGACAAATGGGGAGCGCTGAGGGCTCTCCGCCGGTCTTAATTTCGGACAATTAGGTGATCAGCCTGAAATGTCCTAACCAATCTAGGGATCACAAAGTGATTTTTGAGAGATGTCCCGAACCCAGGTCCTTCGGATCGTGAGCCCAACGCTCAACCACTGGACCACGGCGGCCTTTCAAAGGCTGTTCTCCCTCGGTAATTATTGGATTCAATGTGCAATGAACATTTCTACAATTTCCTATTCGCGACACCATGTCTACAAACCACACGTAATGGATAAATTGATTGAACTTTCTCCTGCGGAGGCTAAATTTAACAAATTCTCCCTCTTTGGGAATAAATCAAATGAATGAGCGTAATTTAGCAAAGCTCCCACAATTTGCACCATGAAACCTCCTGCGTAAAGTTAAAACTTCAGCAATTGGACACCGAATTGATGATAATCCTCGCCGGCCTTTGATGGTATTGATAGCAAGAAGAATCGCGCTTTAAAAAAGCATGAAACAAAAAAATATTTCCCCAAAATTGTTACTTATCAATAATCATCATCCCCCTAGCATTATCCCGCTATTCACAGGGCCCGCTTACCTAACCGGAAGATTTGACAGGTCCGGTTTTGTACAGAAGCGACTGCCTGTCTGACTTAGGGACGGTACAGTCATGAGTAATATCATGTACCCACTTTAGAACCCTGTCGCACTATCATATTTGACATTTAATGAGACTTACGGTTTAATTTGTCAAAAAAGCTAATGTGACATGGTATCAAAGTGTATACATATTAGTACTCGTGACCGTTCTCATGAGAAATGAAAAAAACAATATTCACAGAAAATTAATAAAGTCCTATTGAGTTTCATCCAATTACCATACAACAAAGCCGTTCAATCACACACAAACCGTTATAAAAAGTAATGAGTTAATTGTGTGGCGGAATCGGGAAGCAAAATCAATTATAATGTTTGTCCATGCGCAGATGTATTATGATTGTAATACCAAGGTATTGTAAACGTGCGGGGTTGGATTGCTTACGATCTATGGTTGTTGCATAACAGCCTCAGTGGTTTAGTGGTTAGAGCGTTGGCCTCCCGATCTGGAGGGCCGGGTACGATTCTCGAAGGGAATTTCGAAGTCACTTTATGAGACTGTCCTTTGTGTGGTTAGGGCATTGCAAGCTGTATTCACTGGATTGTTCGATACTGTAAGATGATTTCGTGCGTCGGAAGGTACGTTGGTCCGTTGGTCCTGGGCTATTAGCCCAAACGACATCACCCAGACAATAAACGCATTTGTCCGGTTTCCTCTCGAAAGTTTCCTTTACATAATAATCATTTAAAATCCAAATTTTAATTCTGAAACTTCTAAAAACATTGGTTTATTTCGGTGCTAGATGTGAACCTGTAACCTCACAATAAGAGTCAAGTGTGTTTTCCAACTAAGCTACAACGGCACTATATTTTTGTATGTGTGTACTAAAGTGTTATTAATTATTCAATTGGTACACTTACAGTTACGTAGTAGTTGGGAAGGGAACAAGAAGATATTTATAACGACATAATATACTTAACATAATTTTTTCTTGAACATAAACAAATATCAGCATGTTTCAGTTAGTTCACACAAAGCAGCGAATATTTTGCGTTTCGCTTGCAAATGCACAAACATAAATTTAAACGCTACACAATTCAGTGCTACAACGCTACGCGGCAACGTAGAACTTTGCTACGCGCGTAGCATTTTATGTGTATCCACGAAAACATTCTAAAGTTTCTCACTATTTATTACATTTTCAGTACTCGTATTGAAATTTAATGAAAGGAAATTGGAAATGAAATAAATTGTTTACGTTCTAGTATATAGACATTTAATAAAATTAAATAGTTAGGTATTTATTGTATTACGTAAGAAAGTAGAATACGTAAGTTAAATAGTTAAAGAAATATTCAAATTTATCTTAAAATCAATAACACTATTAAGACCTTTACATGCCTACACACACACACACACATACAGGCAACACATGTAATAATAGAGTCCTGTGCTCAAAAAGTTTTAAAATAGCGTTTTTAAAAATACTACAAAATATGCATTTTTTTATCATATAAACACATCGTTATTTATTTCTATATGCCGAACTGCTGGGTATTAAGATAAAACAATTTTATCGAAGATTTGACAGGTTTAGTTTTTTACAGAAAGACTGGCTGTTTGACCTTCCAACCCGCGAAGGGGTCACACACCTTTGAAACGCATTTCTCGGGAAGGTGGGTTTCCCCACGATGTTCTCCTTTACCACTGAACTCGTGATAATTATATGATCTTAACATGAATTCGAAAACAATTTCGTAAATCGATAGTTTGGACCCCTGCTGGGTTCGATCTTGGGACTTCTGAGTGAGAGTCAAGCGTTTTCGCAATTTAAGTTAGTTATAAACCAAGCTCATTTTTCATCAAGAATGATAAAAAGCAAACTTCAATGAGGTATCTTTCCTGAGACCCTCACAGTCCGTTTACCTCTAAAGAATATATTTAACACCAAACCTTTTCTCTGAGAATAAATATAACTTTATGAATACGAAATGAAACGATGCATTCACTTGCAGATGGCAGAGTTCTTTAAAATATTATACTTTTTGAAGTTCTAACAGAAAAATGCAATAAAAAAAATTAAATAATAAACACAAGTCGAGTATAAACTTTAATAAAAGTTCTATTAAGAATGTTTATTTTATATTATATTCAGCATTAATATAAGTCTCACCATGGTATAAGAAGACCAGGTATGCTCAATCTATGACAAGCCGCCATTGCTAGCCCTTTGATGACGTAAGTGTTACCAACGTGTTACCATTGAAGACGTAATTTTTATTATTGAAAATAATGTGAATTACTGACTAATGTATTTAATTACTATTACTTGTCGCATATATAAAAATCATTATATTTGTAAGTAAATCTTTTACTAAATGTTCAAATTGTTTTTTACGAAATGGCAACGCAGGGTCGGATGACGTCAGCTGGGCTAACCTTGAAATGTTAGCTGTCACTTTGAGTATACCTTGTCTTCTTATACCATGAGAATAACTACATTCAAGTATATACTTTTACCACTTCCCCATTTCAACACCTCTATGACATACCTGCAACAAAGATATTTATATATTACAAATAATGAACTATACTAGTTAAAATAATGTCATTTATTACATTTTAATTCTTTTAAGTTTATTTTTTAAGTATATTTAAAATATTTATTCTTATAAGGTTCACAAAGAGCCAGCTTTTCTGTAAAAAATCAAACCTGTCAAATCTTCGATAAAATTGTTTTGTCTTAAATAAACAAATAAATAAATAAATACAATAAAAATCACAAAACAATCTGTGTTATACAATTATAAATTATACAATTATAAATTATACAATTATAAATTATACAACTATAATTTTATAACTATATTGATTATGAAAATCGCAACAAAATGTTCGATACTTTATCACGTTATTCTACGACGTTACGATATTAGTGTTTACACAAATTCTATAATAACTTCTTCTTTTATTTTTTTGGATTAAGTAACCATTTGAATATATGGAATACATACATAAACTCACGCCTATTTCCCACCGCGGTAAGAAGAGACTATAGAATTCCATTTGCTTTGATCCTGACACACTTCTCTTGCTTCCTCCACATTCATCAACGCACGATGGTTCAGAGTAGATCGTACTAAACCTTTTCTAAGGACATCTCCAATTTGGTCAATGTATGTGCTTCTAGGTCTACTATAATTTGTTATCTCCAATCTCATCAGTCATCCCGTGATCATGGCACTTGCAACAGTGTCGAAATATCGGGAGTGTCATGTCATACTTTAAAACGCGGTAAGAACGCGTCATTATGTGTTTTAATTATATGTAATATATCCAATAAAATAAGAAAACGTAGGTTACGACATGTAGGTTTTTTTCAGCAACTTTGTAGTAATGATATATATCATTAATATACCTACATTTCTAAGGAAGTATAATTATTTAGAGAATTACATACGAACACGCTCAGAGACCGAATGTAGCAAGTCAACGGCTCCACATTAGCAGAATGAGTTCGCATGACTTGCAGCACATCATATCAGCTGAGTCTCGGATAATTGTACCTACATCCATGTCTGACTAGATTTACATAATACAGGGTGTTAGTGACATCGTAACGAATACTAAGAGAGTTGATTCAGACTACGGTTCTGAGTTAATATCAAGTGGAATATACTGTCGCAAAATTCATGTTTTTTTTTCCTTTTTTAAAATTATTTTCAATTCTATACTTTTGTGATGGAAAATTCCACTAGATATTAACTCAGAGTAATGAGCTGAATCATCATGGCACTTGCAACAGTGTCGAAATATCGGGAGTGTCATATCATAAGAACGCGTCATTATGTGTTTTAATTATATGTAATCTATCCAATAAAATAAGAAAAGAGATGATAGTCAGCCAAGAGAAAATCTTTATGATCGTTACCAATTTCGACTTCAGTTGCGACACTGTAAGCAGTCTTTTTAACTCCCTGTTTTTTATTTATTCGTCTATAAGCAACAGATTTATAACTTTTGTACCGTGGTAGTGTTTCTATTAGGTTTAGACCCATATCTTTGAAAGTGGCCACGGTCTTTTTATAAATGGCAGGTACTGTTTCTTCTGAAGTTGTTGCGGTATCTATGCTCGAACTAATTAAATGGCATACGGCATTTTTGTTTTCATCAGGCGTACAGTAATTGGAATGCTCCCGTTTCTTCACAACCTTCGATTCATCCTGAAAATTTGAAACGTCTACATACAATTATATAATTTTGGTAAGTAAATAAAATTATAAAAAATACATATTATCGCCTTTAAAACCAATCATAAATGCTACGTACCTCTGTAATGGTAAGCGTTCCTGTACATTTTGTTTTTTTTTAAATATCTACACCTCCATATGCTATTCAAATTTTTGTACTGTGTGTGAAAATGGTATTGATACCCTTCGAACAATAACAGTCTTCCTCGACTTTGTGCAACAAAAGTTAAATTAGTTTCGCTCATTGTAATTTCTTTTATAGTCTAAGCTCCAATTTTATAATTATTGACAGAATACTACTTATCAATGTAAAAACAAATACTATTAGAATATGCAAGAGGAAATACGTTCAGGAAATATCTAAGTACCTATACAACCGCATTGATAGTATAGTGTCATCTCAATGGTGCAAATGAGACCGTACTTCAAAGCAGTTTCATTTGCACCTTTAGTGGTGCAAATGAAACTAATTAGTCTCATCTGCACCATTGATGGTGCAGGTCAATGGTGCATACGGTACAACGGGACTTACCCACCCCTTACAAGTACATACAAGTAGCCATACAAGTAGGTATGGATGTTAGTGACACCGTAACGAATATTGAGGGAGATGATTCAGGCCATAATTCTAAATTGATATCAAGTGGAATTTTCCAACAAGAAAATCCACTTGAAAAGTCATAACCGGACAAAATTACTTTTGAGTACAAAAATCACTCAGAACTAAAATAAACCATTAGTCAGAACCAGTTTTGACTGATTTTACATTGAAATTATTTAAGTAAAAATACTCACTTCAAAGCTCTCCTAGGCCATTTCAATTTAAATGGCTGACAATAATAATTTCCGAGAGGAGTTTTTCCTTAAATTAATTTCTCCGTTTAATATTTAAACAGTGTAATAAAATTAGTAGATAAATATTCTCACAGGAGAAAATGATAATTTAAATTCTGATAGCTCCTCACACTTCCTTTATTACCTAATGAATGACTAATATTTTAAATATTTTGTTCGAACTGAATGTCCGAAAAAGTAAGATGACTCCGTGCTTCGGAGGGCAAGTTAAGCCTGCTGTCAGTCATAAAAACAATAGAAAGATGATAACATAAATAAATAACTTATTGCAAGTTTGGTACCGAGAATCGAACAGGCGCTTCGGGGCATAAATAATTTCTTAATTTACTTTTACCCAGGATGAGAAGCAACTAGAACGCGTATGCTTTTCCTCTCACTCCAGCAGAATTATTCCTTTCCAAGAAACGTACTTTTAAAATAATCAATTTGTAAAATGTAAAATCTGCCAGCGTTGGTGGACAAACCCCTCGGGTGCGGCGTAGAATTTCTAATTTCTCAACTAAGCTAATTCCCTCTGTAATTGACTGCCGAAACGTTGTTCCCGCCGAGCGATTTTATTTCTTTTTTAAATTTATCTTTTTAATATTTTTACCGGCTCGAACCTCGGGGATTTGGACGTTTCCGTTTTATTTTTATTCTTATTAATAACTGTCCTTAATTTTATTTTAGATTACTTTAATGCTATATTCATTTATTATTTATATTAGAATGTACGTATTTTGGTTCTTTGTAATTCTTTGGAACATTTATAATTAGTATAACGATCGATATCTCGTCTAAGAATCATATCTAGAAATTCTTACTATAAACATAAAACATAATGTATATCTAATTAGTCCTTCGAGTCCGAGTTGTCGAGTTGTAGTCCTTTGCTTACTCCTTTGGGAATACGGGCGTGATGCTATATTATTATGTGTTCTGTTTGTTATCTAACAAGTTGACAACTTCTTTACTTTATTATGGATACCTAACGATTTTAATTCAATAGGTAAGTTTAATATTATATTATAATTTTTTTGTCAAATTATATCACAATAAATAATTGTAACTTAATATACATTAATTAATCTATAATATAAAAATGAATCTCAAAATGTGTTGGTAAGCGCATAACTCAACAACGCCTGGACCAATTTGGCCAATTCTTTTATTTTAAATGTTCCTTGAAGTCCAAGGATGGTTTTTACGGCGAGAAAAAAACGAATATTTGCCGGAAAAACCCTAAAAACAGCCTTTTTTGTCTCATTGAACCGTTTTCTAACAAAACCTTACAATCAATTTGAGCTTTATTGTATAAAGTTCGCGCTCACTGTTGTAAGCAATGTGTGTTCCTGCCACATCACAAATCTTTTTGACAGGACGAAGTCTGTCGGGTGCGCTAGTATTAAATAATTGTGAAACCAATACCAATAACGACAACTTAGATTATACACATTTTGTCTAAAAGGTGGTGGGCAGTGGGTTGTGTCTTGTATAAACAGCAAATAATATAAAGAAAAGAAAAAATCATTCTTACATTATTTACCTTAGATGCCTTGGATGGCATCAAGTATGGAGCACTAATGTTCTTGATGTGCATCTAGCCTAAGAGTTCGCGTACTGCGGCCTTGTTGAAGGAAACAGTAAACATCAGTCAAAACATAAACCTCCTTTTTATTTGCCATTGTCGGGTAAAAAAGGCTTATAAACTCTACTGCACATTGCCATTGTCCCTTGTTTCGATGTTTCATTATCGACGATCCTTCGAGCTTGTCGGCACAGCTGTGTCCCGGCATCGACTAGTGTGGTGTGGCCATGAGAACTGCGAATTGTGAAGCTTAAGCGACAGCGGAGATTAACTTAACGAATTCAAATTCAAAAATTCAAATGTATTTATTTTTAAATGTTTTTTTTTGCGGAGCTTTTGCCAAATATTGTATGTTCTCCGAAGCAAATCAAATAAACACGCAACGTGAAAAGTAAAACTGCTGCCAAGTAGTGAATATCGTCCAACGCAAATCTATGTATCGAAAAAGAAACTGTTTTAGAATATTTTTTTGTTATAGCAAGTTCCCGGGATATCCGGCTAATTATTGACCACTCGCATTACAAAATGGTCCTGTTTTTGAAAACGGCTAGCCGTAATGATATACGGTTATATATTTGTAAAAAAAAATATTATTATTATTATACAATCCGGCTGCAGCATATCGTCACTGGAAAGGCAAAAAGTAAGCGCCAAAATCACAAAATCAATCAATCTCATGTAGTTTATTTTTATGTTGTTCGTCTTTCGAACCTGTTACTAATACTAGGTTAAGCTTTTTGTTACCAACAAAATATGGACTAGTTTCTGAAATAAATATTTTGAATTTGAATTTTGAATTTGAAAATATTCGAAAGTAGCATTCCATGTTTTAATAATAATTGGCTCTATCATAATGCATTGTTAGACATAGACAATAAAAAAAATCTTACATCAACGTCCTCTAAATTAGGTAAATGGGTAAAAAGTTATGATAAAAGAACGAAATAAAACTCTGAATGGCATTTTCTGATAATAACCTTTTGGCACTTATGTATTTTTTTGCCCTTTGCAGTGACATATCTATTTAGTAAGTCTGTTAACACTCGCCGGTGTTGAAGCCCCATGTAAGCCTCCGACCGGCTGCGTTTCCGAATTTGATTGATTGAATGACAAAACGACAGCGAACGGGACTCGACGAAAACTCGATTACGGGACCGTTTGTCCCGTAAATTGTAAATGGGACAGCATGTGTCCGACCCTCCAAATCCGTATATAATGCGCGTAGTAGGTACCTGCGTTAATGAATGACTTGTACGGTCACGAGTACTAATATTTAAACACTTTGAAACCATGTCACATTAACTTTTTTGACAAATTAAACCATAAGTCTCATTACATGTTACATAATGGTAGTGCGACAGGGTTCTAAAGTGGGTACATGATATTACTCATGACTGTAGGTAGGTGTTACACATGAGCTGTTATGGAAGTTACATTACAAGGCTCGTCATAAGAATCTTACGTCAGATAAATGATTTTAGATCGTGATTCTGAGTTAATATCAAATTGATTTTTCCGTAGAAAAAACTCATGAAGTTATTAGAGTGTTTTAACGGCCTCCATGGTCCAGGGGTTTGAGCGTTGGGCTCACCATCCGAAGGTCCCGGGTTCAATTCCCGATGGGGACATATCACAAAAGTCACTTTGTGATCCCTAGTTTGGTTAGGACATTACAGGCTGATCACCTGATTGTCCGAAAATAAGATGATCCGTTCTTCAAAAGGCATGATAAGCCGTTGGTCCTGGCTACTATTTACCGATGTAAGTGAGTAGTCGTTACATGAGCCGTGTCAGCTTTGGCGACTCAATAATAACCCTGACACCAGGGTTGATGGGGTTGGTAAATCACCGGGTAAATCAACCCGCACGATAGAAGAAGAGTGTTTTTATTATTTTTAATTCCATACTTTTGCGACGGAAAATCCCACTTGATGATATTAGCTTAGTTTACCGGATGAGCCGCAGGCGACCAGGAAGGCGGCGACGGGCGCACTTGGTCGCGATTGACCGAGCGCCGCCTTGATAGGTCTCGTGCTGTAGGGCTCCCCAAGTGTTCCGGGCAGCCCTCGGTGGAGGGGGAGGCGCTTGACGCGCTCCCACGGGCGCGGGGCCCTAAAGGGCATCCGCCGGCGGGGACGCGGTTGTGTGCAATTGCGTTCCCGTATCCCCGCCACACGGCGGCAAAGAGGAACACCGTTGGGTTTTAGTGGGTATACCGGGTGGCGACACCCGGGGAGTCCCACATAACCACGTCGTCCCCCCGGGCGGCGTGGTATGCGTAACGCATTTCCCAACGTCAAAAAAAAAAAAAAAGTTTACCGGATGAGAACATTTGCGGCAAATATACAATACGTCACGTCAAAAAAATAATACAAATAACTCAGAATCATGAATTGAATCATCCCCCTCAGTATTAGGTACAATATCACATACTCCCTGTAATTATGAGAGACAACAGCAGATACGGGTTTTGTGTCTGCTAACCTAATTATTTCAATTATAAAGACAATATTATTACCTCATACTAATAAGCTCGTATATTCATTAAAATAAATCCTTACAGCCAAATTAGAAGGTATTATTCACGCTCATTCTCCCAAGTCTTTCTAACAAATGACTCCTTTTCCAGTTAAAAACGATAGAAAAAAATAACTAAAAGGAATTCTCGCTTTTCAATTCCACATGCAGCTTTAAAAAGTATTCGAAAAACTTCAGTAAAAATCGAGTGTAAAATTTATTAGTCGAACTGCAGTAAACGCTTCGAAGTTCGAACACGATCCAATCTCTGCCGCCTCATTAGACTCGTGCCGTCTCTTTTGCACAACGGTGTAATTTGTTCACCCAATCACCCTTCTCGCTCTACACTCTATGCTTATTACGCTATCGTATTTCCACCAATCAAACGCGTGGATTATCACGTGTGGGAAACGAACCGAAATGAGCAATTGGTTTAAAATACCTACGTAGAGTTGGAAATCGTTATTTTAAAGTAGTTTGTTTTACTTTTCGTGAAAACAGATTTAGCCGTATGGCTTTAAAACAGTTTTGGCATATCGTCGTTAACCACCGTAAAGAGGCCACATTGAAACAATTCACGTAAAAAAAGGAATATTGCATTTTGAATTTTTGATGTAAATCTCTAATCTTCACAATATAGTATTGGTACAAATTACTACCTACTTACTACATAAACTCACGCCTATATCCCACCGGGGTAAGCAGAGCTTGTCTTGTTAGGCAGCTAAATTACTCAATTGTATAAAAATATTTTATGTTTTTTTTTTAAAGAACGTCTAGGGTCTAGGGCCCTGTGCCGAGGTTTTTCTTGCAGCTTCTTTTCCCCGCATATACAGGTTGTGAGAAGCTGCAGTAGTATTAGGCGGGTGAGACGTTCGTTATGTAAAAATTGTCGATTCAAAGTGTAACTATGTTACCTACTGAATAAAGATATTTTTGAATTTAAATTTGAATTTGAATTCACATTCATCAATGAGTTAGTGTATGCATGTACGAAGGTTCAAAGTAGGTAAGTAAGTAGGTCGTAGTTGACTTTTTTAAAGATATCCCCAATTTGGTAACGTACATGTATTTGGTAATGTAATGTTGTATGTCTGGATTTGATTTTTGATTATGATCATTTTGTAACTAGCAATAAGTAGCAGCAGTGCTCTATAAGCTTTAGATTCTGTTACTATTCTAACTGGACCCGTAGTAGCTAAGTTGATTGGTCCAATACATTTTACTTTTTACTTTTTTTGCCTTACTATTTCCGCTCTCAGAAAGTATGGTACACTGATTATGGTTTCATCAAAAATATAGTAATAGTTAAAACACATAATACCGGGTTCTTACCGCGTCGAATCAGAGATGTGCGACTCTATGTGGAAGTTTATATCGGTGGGAGTAATAATTCAAACAATGCTCAGTAATAATTGCAAATAAATAAAACCACAATAATAATACGTCAAGTGGTGGGAGCGAACGAAAAACAAAAGAAAAAGCAAACATTTGTCCTTTATTCGTATATAATTTCTCCCGGGACTTCTTCGCGGAACCAATCACAAAGCAGGTGCACTCAAAATAATAAGTCTTTTGTGAACTAGATGTAATCTAACTAGCTTTTTGTTCGCTGGTTCGTCCGAGTGCGCTTCGGATACCTGTAGTATTAAAAAGAACGATAAGTTACTAAAGCTTCAATACGCAGTACGAGTTAGATCTATCAAAGTACGCCAGCCAGTGTTGTGACGTTCATTAGCATAGTGATGTATCAGTCGACATTAGGCCGATCGATTCTTTTCTATCTAACAGTAGTAAGCAATCCGTAATATAAAGTACCTAAATAGAAACTTATGTCGGAATTGTAAACTGTTTAGGCATCTTCTTCTATTGCGTGGGTTGTGAGGTGGAGTACCAACCTCATCAACCCTGGTGTCAGGGTTACTATTGAGTCGCCAAAGGCCCCCTGACATAGCTCATGTAACGACTACTTACTTACATCAGTAAGTAGTAACCGGGACCAACGGTTTAACGTGCCTTCCGAAGCACGGATCATTTTACTCTCGGACAATCTGGTGATCAGCCAGTAATGTCCTAACCAAACTAGGGACCACAAAGTTATTTTTGTGATATGTCCCCGAACCCGGGAATCAAACCCGGGACCTTCGGATCGTGAGCCCAACGCGGCTCGACCACGGAGGCCGTTAGGCATGAATCAGGATAACAGACAGACGGACAAAGATACTTTTGCTTTGATGATATTAGTTTCGATGTCGGGCTTTCATATTTTATTTTTCATTTGTGATGAATTGCTTCTTCGTCGTACTTCAAGAGTTCTCAAGCCATAAACCCGGGAACGAGATCACTTTTAAAATTTCATGCGGGTTTCAACCGTTGAAACATGAGCCCTGCTGTCTAAAGAACCGTTTCAACCGTCGAGACATGAGTCCCCAACAAAAAACCATTTCCATCCAAAACTGACAAAATAAATTCAACATGCATTTTAGAAACGATGCAAATTTTTAGTTGAAAATATTACGTTACGTACGTAGTTGGCACAAACATACAATTTAGTTCATGTTGTAAACGTAGATATAAGATAGGTTCATTACAGGAGTCATCATCATCATCATCATCAATTTAAGAGCCACGCTCTTGTCGGTGTAGCATTTTCCATTCCAGTCTATCAAAGGCCAATTCCTTGACTTCCCTATAAGACACGACGTTAACCTTTTCTTTAATCTGTTCCATGTAAGCTCTTCTTGGTCTTCCCCTTCCTCTCTTTCTTTCTAGCTTTCCTTCTATGATGTTTTTAATGAATTCGTCGTGTCTTATTAGGTGTCCAATCATCTTGCCTCTTCTGTCCTCAATAATTCTCAGTATTTGTCTCTTTTCCCTTACTCATACTAGCACTTCCTCATTACAGGAGTCATCGCAACAAAATATTTACATACAATTTTCTCGACTCTTCGTAGACATTTTTGTTACTTATTATAAGTGTAACTCACAATAATTCAACAGCGAAAACAACCCGCAAGTAATCTTTAAACCCAGAAATACCTCTTGCAACCCTAACCCAGGTAAATAGAGTAAACAGTAATTAGGGACTTGAGACCTGACCAGTTACTGAGCAAATAAACTAATTTCCGGATTACACAACTGGACAGTCACGAACTCCCGGATTGTCCCGGCTAATAAAGGGACTTTGCGAGACAGAAACAACACTAGATTTACTCAAGGTTTAAATACTGATTAAAATTCTACACCACATTCTGTAACTAAACAGTCTAAACAAGGTAAAAATAAAAAGTAGCCTGAAATAAAGATAATGTTTTTACACAGAAGCAAAATAAACAAATTAGGTCTTTAATTCCCGGTTTTATGTTTAGTTTTTCCCGGGAATTCTTTGTGTTGCGTTTTGTGCAACTGCTGTTACGGTGGAAGGTAATATCGTTATAATATTTTACCGTGAAAATATTAATCCGGTGCATTTTATATTTAAAATGTAGTTTCTCTATTATTAATAATGTTAATAGTGGCGGTCTCCGTGGTCGAGTGGTTGAGCGATGTGCTCACGATCCGGAGGTCCCGGGTTCGATTCCCGATGGGGACAAATCACAAAAATGACTTTGTGATCCCTAGTTTGGTTAGGACATTACAGGCTGATCACCTGATTGTCCAAAAAACAAGATGATCCGTGCTTCGGAATGCACGTTAAGCCGTTGGTCCCGGTTACTATTTACTTACTGATGTAAGTACGTAGTCGTTACATGAGTCATGCCAGGGGCCTTTGGCGGCTCAATAATTACCCTGACACCAGGGTTGATGGGGTTGGTAATTCACCTCACAACCCACACGATAGAAGAAGATAGAAGAAAAATAATGTTTACCTTTCACCTTTGTGGTTAATGACTAGTTTTATAAAAAGATGTGGATTTTATTTTTCCTATTCTACCCCTAAATAAAATTGTATATTTATATATTTTTTTACATTTTTTCACTGCGCAGAGGATAATGCCTTACTTGAATTAATTAAACCTTTTGTGAGCTTCGAAACAAAACCTACTTAATACTATATTTACCCGCGTATTTTAGCGCGAAATAGAAACTTTTGTTCATTAGAGGGGACCCTTATTATACAGCCTGTTTTAGCATATCTTTACATAACATAACATCACGCCTATATCTCCGAAGGGGTAGGCAGAAGTGCATAGTATTTACACTCACTCGCCTGGTATGATTAATATTTTGATTTTCATTATTATATTTAATTTTCATTTTCAGTTGATAATTTTTATATTAACCATTTTTTGTATTTATTATTTTACTATGGGCATTATTATGGTCTGAAACTAAAGTTATTTGATAGGGGGACAACCTATTGCCATTAAGTGACCACAGTTGTTGTAAACCACGTAATATCAATTATCCAAACCAGAATTCAAACTCATAAAGTCGATTTTAGTGGATTGATATAAGTGACGCGTTCTCCAAACAGGGTTATCACGGATTCGCTTTAACATTGACGATATTATTATTACATTTGCGAAAGGTGTACTCCCATGGATCTAAGAGACCATCAAATATTCATTATATTACGAATGTTTACAAATCAGGACATCATTTCCCTAGCGTTAACCCGTTTTTCACTAGGTATGTGGATATTCGAAAATTCATATTCAAAAATTCAAATTCTACAATTCAAATTCTAAAATTCAAATTCTAAAACTCAAATTCTAAAATTCAAATTCAAAATTCACAAAAATTCAAAATTTATTCAGACAACATACGATTCATAAGGTTAGTAACAAAAACTTACATACCAAGTTAGTTTACAAAATAAGGTGGACGATAGTGACCTCACATTTTCAGTGAACAATTTACACCGAAAATTTGACAGGTACAGTTTTTTACAGAGAAAAAATCATCTGTCTGAGTAGATAACAAATAAATAAGGTAATTGCTTTTACCTTATTTAACATTTAATCGCATATCGATTCTTTAAAAATAGTTAACTATGCCTATCTGACCTTCCAAGCCGAAGGTAGCACCAGCCCATTTTTTTAATTAGGTCGAAACATAAATAACATTAAAATACATACAACGCAGTCAAACACATAACTCTCCTTTTTTCTTAACCACAATCGGGTAATTAACACGCAATCATTCCGATATTCAGTTTTAAATACCGCAAAGCTGTGAAATATCGTCCATTTTGAAATAATACTACTTAAATTGCATTGCCAGACCACCAGCCAACTTTGCCAATTCAAATTAAACCCAATTCCGAGAGACAATGGATAATTATCGCGTAGCAGCCGACGCGTGTTGGTTTTTCAGAGATGATCGTTCAATTTGGCCGATGATTGCTTCGATAAGGGAATATTATATTAATGGATATTTTATAATTAACTGTCCGTATTTCCTTGTTGGTTTTGAAGGTTTTGAATAATATTTATTTATATTTTTTGTCTGTTAAAGCCTTTTTACAGCCTCCGTGGTCTAGTGGTCAGAGCATTAGGCTCACGATCTGGAGATCCGGGTTCGATTCCCGATGAGCATAGTCGAACTTTCTGAGACTCTCCTTTGTTTGGTTAGGAATTTGCAGGCATAGGTCACCTGATTTTCCAAAAAAAAATAAGATGATTCTGTGCTACGTAGGGCACGTTAAGCCGTTGGTCCCGGCTATCAGCCGTAAAGACACCTCCAAGAACCCACAGTAGAGCAGCGTGGTGGTGTATGCTCCACACTCCCTCCGGTTGATTGGGGAGGCCTGTGCGTGTGTTTGTTTTTACAGCTAATAGTTGGGACCAACAACTTTAAGTGGCCTGCGAAGCACAGAGTCATCTTTTTTTTATAATATTTTATGACACCACTTCATTTTAGTTACTTAATTTCAGATACATGTGAAAATTAATTAACAGTTCACAAGAAATTAACTGTTTGAACTAAAACCAATTATAATCGTTAATTAAACAAAAGTTTCGCCGCTAGTCAACGTGAGACAGTGACAGCTGTCACTTTAGTTCGGGAACATGGCGATATAATAAAAGATGTGTGCCACTGCTGGAAACAAGGTCGTTAGAAAACCCACATTGAAGAATTTCATTAAAAAGCAATATTTACATTAGATTTTTTAGTAAAAGTTAGTAAGTAAAAAAAAATCCCGGCTGGATTAAGTAGCTGTGGTAACCCAGTTGGTGGAACGCTTGCCTCTAACTTTGAGGTCGCAGGTTCGAATCCAGCACAGGCCTAAACCAATGATTGTCGAATTTATTTTTGAATTCATGTTTGGATCATAAATGATTATCACGTGCTCAGCGGTGAAAGAAAACATCGTGAGGAAACCCACATTCCCGAGAAATGCATTTTCGGAAGTATGTGACCCAGCCTTTATTGGGCTGGTTTTCCTTTCGTGGGTTGGAAAGTAAGACAGGCAGTCGCTTCTGTAAAAAACCGGACCTCTCTTATCCTCAAGTTAGGTAAGTAAACCATGTGAAAAAGGAATAAAGCTAGGGAAATTATGAGAGTAAAGCCAAGTACCTACTCAATATGCTGCACAAGTGCACACAACATCGAAGTATAAAATACAAGCGGGAAAAATATTTGTTTGTTTTCCTTCAAGACATACTGAATAACTTACGTATTGGTCGTGGATTTATCTAGAACATTTGACTCTACAGAGATACCGTACCGAATACTGAGGGGGATGATTCTGCTCATGATTCTGAGTATCAACTCAGTATATCAATCAAGCGGAGTTTTCCATCGCAAAAGTATGGAATTGAAAACAATTAAAAAAAAACACAAAACAAAGAAAAACAAGGAAGAAAAGGCTCAGTACGATCTACTCTGGAGTCGCGTGTATGAAACGATTGATAAATGTGGAAGAAGCAAGAGAAGTGTGTCAAGATCGAAGCAAATGGAATTCCATTATCTTGCTTACCCCGGTGGGAAATAGGCGTGAGTTTATGCATGTATATTAAAAAGACATTTGCGACGGAAGATTCCACTTGATAATAACTCAGAATCATCCCCCTCAATATTAGGTACAGTGCCACTAACACCCAGTGTATATCTGAAGCATGTTTACTGTAGCAGCGTGCATAATACATATACATTTCATACAAAAGTAGCTTTGACATCTCCGTTTGTGGAGGAACGCTTACAAAGTGAAAAGGAAAATAAACTATACTTAGCGGAAATAAACTGAAACTTTTTACTATCGAGTTTTATGCACATCAAATATGAGAATCTAATGGTTTGGAAGGAAATTTAAATTCTAGAAATAAAGTTCAGTAAATTATATTATACAACAGTTGGTAGAACTTGCCTCTCACTTTGAGGTAGCAGGTTGAAATCCAACAGAGGTGTAAAACAATAATTGTCGAATTTGTTTTCGAATTCATGTTTGGATCATAAATGATTATCACGTTCTCAGCGGTCAAGGAAAACATTTCAGAGGTATGTGACCTAATCTGTATTGGGCTGGTTTTCGCTTCGCGGGTTGGAAGGTCAGACAGGCAGTCGCTTCTGTAAAAAACCGGACCTGTCAAATCTTCAGGTTAAGTAAGCCGACCCTGTGAGACACGGGATAATGCTAGGAAATTATATTATAGCATAATATGATTTTACTGAGCACTAATTATTTTGATTTGGGTAAGGTGCTAATGTGTTGTCAACATTTTGTAAGTTCTGCATGGCACTCGCGCCGCGCGCTTCCCTAATTATATCGAGAGTTTTGACGTGTGCGTTACCCCAACAAGAAAGTATCTCCTAGAGTTATATGAGTAGAACGTATAGTTGGTGCCTTATCTGCTGTAAATGTGCCCCCACATAAAAAATGTGTGCCCCCTGTCGTTTCGAAAAAAAATCGAAAAAACGATTCTTGCTGGGGTAACGTTTTTCTAGCAGGAAAATTCTAAACGAATGATCGGAGAGAGAAAAACTGTGCATGGCCAGATAGCTTATATGTGTGCCAAAATGTGCCCCCAAAAATAAAATCTGTGCCCCTTCAGATTTTCGAGATATTGCATTTCCTGCTGGAGTAACGTTTTGATGAATAGTATATCTCTAAAACCATTGCATGTGCCCCTATAGAATAAACATACGCGAGTAGCTCTTAATGTGTGCCCCTTTGTGCCCCAATTAGATTTTAGAAAATATTTATAGTTTTCAAGTTATCGCGGTTTTATGAAAACCCGAAAAAACATCGCAGCGCCTAAATGAGACAAGGCATAACTTCGCTGAAAACTGTATTCGGTCTTTCTTGACGCTAATAATAACCATACAAAGTTTCAAAAATGTTCATGCATGCGTTTTTGAATAATCTTGCTAAAAGTAAAAACGATGGTGTCATAACTTTGACGGCAAAATACAAGGAACTGGCACAATCCCAGATGTGTAGGTGTAAACCAAAATCTTGTGCCTTTAGTCAAAAATATATGGTGAAAATATTGAGCTTCAAATGTTACGCATTAAGTAAATATAAACAAAAAACCAAAATATGTAAACAACGGCTGGTTATCCGACCAAATCTGAATGACTACTAAAAAGCGACGGATTCATACTTAACGAGGACCTTCTTTATTGGACGTATTATACCTAAGCTGTTGTCCTTACAGTCGCGTTCAAAAGTTTTGAGGGCTAATTAAAAAATATATTAAATGCACCTTGTGACTATATAAATGAAACAGCTTGTTGATGTGGAAATTATTATTTACATTAGTATAAAAATACAGGTATGTCACAAAACAGTTTGGTCACGATTTTGAGCATGTTATTCACATGTACATTTTATTTGAAAATGGCTCTTATAAATGTACTTAATCATGTGTAAGGTCATAGAAACAGCTATTAAAATATAATCCAATAAAAACTTTATTTTATTAGTTATTACTTTTCTACTTCAGTGTACTCAGGCACAACACGTGTGAACCGGTTAGTGAGTAAAGTAAAGAAGGTCATCGATATGTATGAATCCGTCGCTTTTTAGTAGTCATTCAAATTTGGTCGGATAACCAGCCGTTGTTTACATATTTTGGTTTTTTGTTTATATTTACTTAATGCGTAACATTTGAAGCTCAATATTTTCACCATATATTTTTGACTAAAGGCACAAGATTTTGGTTTACACCTACACATCTGGGATTGTGCCAGTTCCTTGTATTTTGCCGTCAAAGTTATGACACCATCGTTTTTACTTTTAGCAAGATTATTCAAAAACGCATGCATGAACATTTTTGAAACTTTGTATGGTTATTATTAGCGTCAAGAAAGACCGAATACAGTTTTCAGCGAAGTTATGCCTTGTCTCATTTAGGCGCTGCGATGTTTTTTCGGGTTTTCATAAAACCGCGATAACTTGAAAACTATAAATATTTTCTAAAATCTAATTGGGGCACAAAGGGGCACACATTAAGAGCTACTCGCGTATGTTTATTCTATAGGGGCACATGCAATGGTTTTAGAGATATACTATTCATCAAAACGTTACTCCAGCAGGAAATGCAATATCTCGAAAATCTGAAGGGGCACAGATTTTATTTTTGGGGGCACATTTTGGCACACATATAAGCTATCTGGCCATGCACAGTTTTTCTCTCTCCGATCATTCGTTTAGAATTTTCCTGCTAGAAAAACGTTACCCCAGCAAGAATCGTTTTTTCGATTTTTTTTCGAAACGACAGGGGGCACACATTTTTTATGTGGGGGCACATTTACAGCAGATAAGGCACCAACTATACGTTCTACTCATATAACTCTAGGAGATACTTTCTTGTTGGGGTAACGCACACAGTTTTGACCAATAGACGCTGAGTATGCTATCTTCGTGGAAGAACGTGGTACCGCTATTGGTCATGTTAGAGGACACAATCCCTCTGTCGGATTTTACGACATGCCCATGAAGACAATCAGCTGAACGTGTTCTGTGTTTTTTATTTGCTCCAAGAATAGCACAGAAGCAAAATAAATACCCTAGAAAATATATACTTTTCAATTTCCCTTAAAGGCAAACGACTCTATACAATAAAACGACTCTATACACCTAATAATGAATTAAATTGAGAGCTGAGAGCGACAATGAACGTTTCACTCTAATCCGACCTTCATGGAACAATTTTTCGGTTTAGCGCGCAACAAGATGTCGTCATTACCATACAAATGGGGTGCGGACAGCGCCACCTAGCGGGCGGTGGCCGTAACGTTGGAGTAGATTGGATAATATTATTATTGTTGAGAGTGCATGACAGAATATCGAAAACAAAAAACATGTTTTGGTTTTCCCCGAAGGGTAAGTTCCCTAAAAAGTTTGACTCTTTTAAAGTCCTGTTGATTTAAAGGAGAGAGTCCCGTAGGTTTAAAATTACAATCAGTGGACCACTTATATGTATATACTTATAACTTGACTTAGCATTAGAACCCAACTTTTTTAATTAGTAAACTAATCACGTTACGATGAATATTGGACATTCTGCGAATTGGACAATTTGCGAACTGGACATTTTGCGAATTGGACCATTTGCGAACTGGACATTCTGTGAATTGGACGTTTTGCGAACTGGACATTTTGCGAATTAGACATTCTGCGCCTAAACGCCATGTCTTACGTATTTTTTTTCTTGATGATTAATGAAATGATGAAAGGTGATGATGATGAAACCTAAGCCCCCACCCTCGGAGTAGACTCCTACTCCGAACCCCAAACGAATTAACTCAAAAGTCCGCATAAACTTTCGAGTTATGAAGCGGCTTCCTGGCACGAAGCGAAAATAGATAATTACACTTTGTTTATTGAATATTCCGATATGGTAACACTGTCGCGAATGTTTTCCGACTAACTTATTGCGACCATTAACCACAAAACAGCACTTCGTATCAAATAATTAAGATTGTTCAATGAAGAAATCAACCGTCCCGTTTCCGTTCCCGCCAAAAAGTCCCTGACAAAGACATTTTAATAACAATGAAACGTATCAAATTGACATGTATAAAAAAAAACTTGATAAGACCAGGGAGGCCATCGTTAACAATTATAATTTTAATAATTTAACGTAATGCCACCTAGTAAATTTATACTTTAAGGTTTTGTCTTACTATTACTTCACGCCACAATAAACAATAATCTTTTTTTTTCTATTTATTCGTTCCGTCTGGGTACGTTGAGACTGGAATCAATCTGTTAAGCCTAAACTTAACCTGTTTTGAGAGCCTAATAAATAAAATAAAACAAATATTACTCGTAAGTACCTTATAATATTATTTTTATGTTTTTTATTTATTTACCACTGCTGTTATATTTTTGTAGATAGCCGTCCTGTCCATATTCGATTCTTAAAGAATATTTTTTCAAGTGGGACAACACCAACTACTTGCTAGCAACATTGGACGATTTTAATTTAGAGTTTTTACGAAAGGTCATGTCGTGTGAACGCCATCAAGGGAATGCCATGTGATGATTTATTGTATCATCAAAAGATGGCCAAAGTCATACTTGTTACATGATGATATTATTGATGCGATAAAAAAGCGCGCTGTTAGGAAGGCCGCTATTCTAAGGGTTTATCAACTGCGACAAAATTTTGTGGCGAAGCTGTTATTCATCATTTCAAATTAAAAAAATATCCAGTTTAATCTTTCAAGATGTTATCATCCCGAACACAATTCTCCACTCGAGATCGTAATGCTCATTATTGGCCGAGTACAATCACGAGAATGATTTATTTTTTTCTCAAGGACAGGCGCTCGTCCAATTTCAGAATTTCACAGTAAATTTTCAATTTCGTCCTCGTCGGCTTTCCGGCCGACTGCGTCTACGAATATAATATTTTGACTTCCCAAACACTGCGCTTGAAATACGATCGCGGAGGAATGAGGAAGTAAGGAGGAAAGGGGAGGACAAAATGAGGAGGACTGGAGGGATCCCAATTCCGTGATGATTCGCCTCTTTCCGTGCGGAATGTGTCCGATCCGCCGCATGCTAATTTTATAAAGAGTTGTCTGTGACAATTCTGACATTTTAATTTTAAAATTGAAATGTTTCCATTCTAGCCCAGTTCGTATTCTTAATATATTATATAAGTACATATAGTATCATATAGTTCATTGTGTATATACCAATTTATTACTTTTGTAATTCTTTTTAATTTTTTTATGTATTGGTGTATGTGCACCTAAATAAATAAATTATTAAATTTAGATTACTAAATAAAGACAGATCTAAAACTCACGAAAAACATTTTATTTTTTCTTTCATACTTATTTATGATTTTTAATAAAGAAAAACGTAATAATAAGTCTGTCATTTTATTACGTTTTTTCTACGATGACACAGTGTCCTTTTTGATACTTTGGTTGGAATTCCGTGCTTTAAAGTTTAGTAAAAAGTAACTCATTTGACTAGTTGGAAATTACCCTAAAACTCTCCTACCTAACACGTCCTGGCTTCGTGTTCAAGTTCCCAGCCAATACTAGCGACATTACAACTTAATTCCACCAACTAACACAACTAAACAGGATTTAGTCTAAACCTGCCGGCGGACCACACTCAGAAAACACAACGTTCCCTAATCCTCACCAATTACAGGACCCGACGGTTTTTTTTTTAATAAATTGGGGCTTGTACCCTGTATAAAAAAGGATAAACGTAGATAAAAGTAGGTAAACTTCATTAAATTTGTTTATACCAAGCGTGTAAGTCGCATACGTAGGTACAGAAACGTGGTGTATTGCAATCTCAAATTTTGTTAATCTTTTTACTTTTTCGTAGACCAGAAATAAGGTCTGTGTCCAAAGAGATCTGATTTCAGTAAGGTTTGAGTCATTTATAAGTTTTTTCTTTGTTTCAGGTAAGCGTCATTCGTCATCTCTGATTTAAGGCGACTGGATTCAGTGAAATGATGGGAATAATAGAAAGCAAGTAAGAATCTTTTCAAATACTTCGCTTCAGAGCAGTTGATCAATTTGTATACAGCACGTCCGCTTTATTATGGAGCACTGAGGAGTTAAAAAGGCCATGTCGAAGCAGGTCATCTAAAAGCAATATTGCATTTTTGGATGAATTCTTTCAATTTGGCCCTTTTAACACGTTGACAGTCCAGTGATCAATATACGGGTCATGACGGACTAGTTGCATACGTCCGTGACCCATACACTTGGATCCTGGGTAACTTAGCAAAGGTTGAAATATGCGGGACTTACAAGGAAATCAAAACGTTTTGTATGGGGACTGTCAACGTGGTAACTCCCCTGTTGTCACATTTGGTATTTATCACGTTCCATTTAAAGTCGCAAAAGCCATATCGGGCTGTTGCGGTTTTGACGTCTAGTGTAGTCTGTCATCAAGTCCGTTCGTTTCAAGTAATGACATTATAATAGGCAACTTTAATTCTTATTTTTATAGTTATAGTTTCGCATTCCACTACAGTCATAATAAGCGACGCTTTGGCATGTTTGGTTGTGTCTAGAAAATGTCCGTTTACTAGCTTAGCTTTATAAACTTCAACCTTCTTGGTACAAAATGAAGACTTAAGATATGATGGATTTTAAGTAACAATCCGTGCCATGAAAGAAGTCCACGGATTTTAATGGACCGCATATTGCTGGCTGTTCAACGCGGAAACGCAGCCAGCATTATGGGTACATTTGCACCAGGTACGATTCGTGGCGGGCTTTTTAATTAAGGTTTAGTTTAAGTGTTAATAAAATTGTTCATAATTTATTTTATTTTGAGTTTTGTTTATTTGTTTTTGTTTTAATTTTATTTTTGGTTTGGTTTATATTTTTGTTCTGTAATTCTATACACAATCTGCGACAGTAGTTCTTTCGTGATTATGAACTACATTTTAAACCTAACTTATCTTTTAATTTTCGTTTTGTAATAAGGAAGCAAAACTATAAAGCTACCTACGTAACAATTCTCAATTTGCAGGCTTTAAGTACGCAGGTATGCAAGACTTGTAAAACTCTTACGGTTACGGCTTCTAGGGTTACCTAGAAGTGGGCTAGCCTAATAGGTTTTATGCGCCTTCCCCGGACCGTGTTTTACTATCGAGTTTACGAGCGACACGTCAAGTGACCCGGGATATAACTATGATTTACGTTGCTTTTTTTGTTGGTCTAGTAAATCTATATAAAACCTAGAATGTATTACTATTATGGTTTTCTCTTTCCCACAGTAATGTATGTACGGTCACGAGCATTAATATGTATACACTTTGGTACCCTGTCACATTAACTTTTTTGACAAATTGAACTGTAAGTCTCACTAAATGTCAAATGTGTTAGTGCGACAGAGTCCTAAAGTGGGCACATTATATTGCTCATGACTGTATATACGCATTTAAAATACGTATATACTATTATAATCATTATTTATTATCTTCTTTGTATTGCTCTTAATATTGTTTATGTTAATTTGCACTGTCTATCCGGCTAAGTCTTTATTAAATTAATTTCCTATACCTCAAGGTTACCTGGAAGAGATTGCTACCTTAGCAATAAGGCCGTCTGTTGTACTATCTAACTGATTACAATTGTTTATTTTTAATATTTATTTTAAGTGCAATGAAGAGTTTTTGTATTGTATTGTATAGATAGACATGGTGTAATGTATTTCTTGCATTGAAACTGCTAACAGTCCCTGTGGTTTAACTCAACATCTGATGGTCCGCCTCAATCCTCCTCTCAATCAGCGAGAGCGTATTGAGAATCACACTCTTATTGTGCCCTCCAAAGCACAGGATCATCTTACTATTTACAACAATCAGGTGATTCAAGCCTGCAATGTATACACCAAACAAAGCACAGTCTCACAAAGTTGTTTCAATAATATCCCCATCAGAAATCGAACCCGGACCTCCAGATCGTAAGCCCAACGTCCTTTAGACCGCGGAGACTATTTCGGAGACATTATATTAGGAAAAATAACGATTTATTTATTTATTGACAAGTAGACACTTTTGTGCGAGAAGAACCGATGGCCAATGGGGCGGAAAGGTTCTAGAATGGCGACCACGTGTCGTGACGATCTGGTGAAGGTCGCGGGAAGCCGCTGGATGCGGGCAGCGCAGGACCGATCGTCGTGGAGATCCTTGGGGGAGGCCTATGCCCAGCAGTGGGTGTCGTACGGCTGATGATGATGAGACACTTTTGTACAGTTCGGAAAAATATATTTACCGAAATATTTTTTGACATTCCAAGTATTACTTCGACCGATGAAAAAACTTTTTGACGCACAAACTATAAGCCAAGTAACGCTTTGATAAAAAACAGCTTCAAACAATTTCCAGTCTAAAATATATTCGACAATTGCATCGGTATTCGCGGGGCGCACACAACAAAACTACAAAGGGATTTTAGCTTTCAGAGCGCGGGTGTGGTGAGCTCAGATCCGCCAGAAAAAGGCTTTTGAGGCCGCGGGAATTACTGGATCACATTAGTAGAGGGGGGATTAGGAGCGATTTAGACCAGTGGCTCCTAAAGTGGGTTCCGGGGAACCCCTAGGGGTTCCATAAGTCACCAGGATCCTTTGGCACGTTGGAAAAAGCGGTTATTATAAAGAAGAATTACAGTGATGAAATATATGGGATTGATATTAAAGTATAATGTAAATGCCATACATTTTTTTGTCGATTGTCACACGCTAGCCTCTCACTTTGATGGTGCAGGTTCGAATCCAGCACAGGCTAAACCAATGATGGTAGATTATGTTTTCGAATTCATGTTTGGATCATATATATGATTATCACGTGCTCAGCGGTGAATGAAAACATCTTGAGGAAACCCACATTCTTGAGAAATGCATTAGGAGGAGGTGAACCTAACCTGTATTGGGCTGGTTTTCCCTTCGAGGGTTGAAAACTTAGACAAGCAGTCGCTTCTGTAAAAACCGGACCTGTCAAATCTGCAGGTTAGGTAAGTGGAATATGAATGGAATATCCATGGCACAGCAGTCAACATTTGACATGGGTTTCCATAAAATAATAGATTTCCAGTAAGTTTTCCGTTACCTTAAAAGTTTAGAAACCCCAGATCTGGACTTTGCTAGACCCCTTGACTCTCCTCAATTCCTCCCAATCCTCCACAAACCCTCCTTTTTCCCCTCCTACAGGAATTGCAGCGGATAATACATGTTGTGTAATTTCCGTACTTTTAATTAATAGAGGGCGCAATCCTCTGAGGACAGTCCCGGGGCGGTACAATCCGGAAAATTAAATTTCTTTCCCGATTGAGAGTAGCGTGGCTTTGGGATTAATCTTAGGTCGTGGTGAGGAGAATTAAAATTAGATTATTTTGATATATTTTATACTTTTTTTGTGCAACTAAACTCTAAATCTCACTGCACTGTACTCTAAATTGCATTGTATAACATAACAACATAAACTCACGACTATATCCCAATTGGGGTTGTCAGACGTACGATAAGCTGCAAAAGTCCAATTAGTTTCTTGCAAAGTAATAAATTAACTGGTTGCACTTAAGACCACCTGGTTACATGTCGTTTCTGTAATATACCAATAAAACCTACAAAAACATAAATGTTATAATTATGTCAACTAATGGTTCATAATTTCACCACTGTTTACAAATAATTCGCTGGGCGCGGTGACTGCACTTTTGCTCTTTGATTGTACGGTCACGAGCATTAATATGTATACCTACACTTTGGTACCATGTCACATTAACTTTTTTGACAAATTGAACTGTAAGTCTCACTAAATGTCAAATATGTTAGTGCGACAGGGTCCTAAAGTGGGTACATTATATTGCTCATGACTGTACATCCATCGCAAGATGAACTACTTTCTGTTAGACCCACGTGATAGGTGGTGAGCCGCATCGCCGTCTATAATGGTCGAGCCTAATAAAAAATAAACTAAACTTAGCTAAGTAACTATACTAAATTGCTGACTGACTGTCATATAACAGGAGGGTTAAAAAGACTACATCGAAGAAATTCATCTAAAGCAGCAATATTGCAATTTGACATTTGCACATATAAAACTAAGTGCGCGGTGCAAACAAATGTCAAATAGCATTAACCCCTAGCATTTTTAACCCCCCTGGGTTCAGAGGCATTCATAAATTATTAGGTAAATGGACCGTGGCGTAACGGGATACCTAAACGTTAAAAATAAGACAGCCTTACTTACTGTGTAAGTTCTACAATATCACATTTTACTTCTCGTACCAAAGCAAAACTAATGTATAGCACAATAGACCATAAATTACAGTGTAGCAGCTCATTTCAAGTGAAAGATAGGGAGTACAAAGTAAATAAAAGCTCAGTTTACTGCCTACTGGAGACTGATAGCTGTCTGATGTTTCAAAATATATTCTACAATATAGTAAACAATTAACTTTTTGCAAGAGATCAGAAAACTGCTCTAATCTCTTTGCGTTAGTTTATAATGAAAATATAATTATCCGGCACTAATTTTGATCTAAGTCCAACCCACAAGTATAAAGTCTGGCATACTTAATAATGTTTTATATTTGTTCCTGAATGCAAACAAAAAGTTTATATTGAAGTGTGGCGAAGAGCAACATAACGCGTTTATTTAACGTCATTATCATAGATAAACTTGTCTGTAGACAAGCAGTCGCTTCTGTAAAAAAACGGACGTGTTAAATCTTCAGGTTAAGTAAGCGGAAAAACCCTGTGAAAAACGGGATAATGCTAGGGAGATGATGGTAATAGATAATCTTGTTGAAGGTCAATTTTATATTCTTTGAAACTATGTCATTTCGCAAGGTGTTATGTTTTAGTCTCATATAATAGAGTATTATGCTAAAAAAACAAATCATTTTCCTCATTCATTTCAATTTTCTTTTTCATTCTATTTCACTGAACCTCTATACGATACTACTTCACAACAGCACCAGCTGATACACTAATTCCATATCCAACCCAGAATAGTTTTCCTTTTTTCCTTCACAAGTAACGGCCAACAAAAAGAACACAACAGCTGTTTTATCTCATTCGGAGGTCGTATTAGCCGCCCAAATTGAGGAGGGCTGACCATTCAGCCGTAATTGGGGGGTCACACATAATATATTATGCGGAGCGGCGCCACAACGCAACGTAGCGCTCTGTACTAACTAATGTTTCAACTGCATAAGATTCCCATTGTTTTAAGTTTACGCGGTTATTATCATAATTAAACTCTCAAGAGTCTCATATCCCTATTTTAAACGCGGTAAAAACCCGTTATTATGTGTTTTAAGATTCCCATTGACATTCAGAATTAACGTTTCAACAGTTTTAAGACAGTGAATCAACAGGATCTTTGTAAAAAAGGTTATTATAAGGTTAGTGATTATTTAGAGGATAGAATGCATGGGAATAACCATCTGGGAACTTACTAACAGCCAAATTGCTGAAATTTGATTACAATATTTTTAGTTGTTTTTTAAGAACATCTTTCGGCTCTGTGCCGAGGTTTTTCTTGCAGCTACTTTCACTTGGCACACACATTACAGGTTATGAGAAGTTGCAGTAAGTACTTTTAAGCCGATGTGTAGTTCGACATAAAAAATATTTATTTAAAAGTGTAGTTACACTTAGAATCGACAATTTTCACATAATGTCTCCCACCGAACTTTTTACAAAAAACAAGTTTTTCCGTTATTTATTGTGGATTTGCTGCAAAAGGCATTGACTACTTGGTCAGACAAAAGGGGAGCTGACTCTCTGTGGAGTGACCATGTTACCCACGGAATAAAGCTATGTTAGAGTTTGAGTTTGACCTGACATTTCCGCTGCGTCGCCGTACGACGGTGTGGGGCCGCTCTAACCGGGCCCGTCCCGCAATTGGCGGGAGTCCCGCCATGTTTGTTTTGTTTGACGACGTCCCGTTTATTGTCCCGCTGCGGAGGTGCGGTCCGAATAAATATTTTGCTCATATGAGTCACGAACGACGCCGGCGCTCTTTTTGTGGCATCCCACGTCCTGACGGTTAATGCAACAACACATACCGTAACATCACGTCTGTATCGCTGTAGGGGTAGGCAGAGTGTGTAGTATACACATCCACTCCTCTTCACTTAGTCTTCTTCTATGGGTTGTGAGATCAATGACCGACCTGATCAACCCTAGTGTCCGGGTTATTACAAAGCCGCCAGAGCCCTCTGACATGGCTGATATAACGGCCACATACTTACATATATAAATATTATCCGGGACCGACTACTTGACGTGCCCTCCAAAGCACGGATCATCTTACTTCCAAACTATGGATCAAGTAATTTTGTGATTATGTCCCCATCGGAATTTGAGCTCGGGACCTCCGGATCATGAGCTCGACGCTCAACCACTGGACCATGTAGGTCGTCGTCATATATGAAGGATTACTTAGTAAGGAGAAGCTAAAACGGTTCTTATACGAGGACGACATAGTGATCAGCAACTAGGGATCACAAAGTGATTTTTGTGATATGTCCCCACCGGGATTCGAACCCGGGACCTCCGGATCGTGAGCACAACGCTCAACCACTGGACCACGGAGGCCGTTACTACCAACTACCAACTACACGTAATGTAGTTATGTAAAGAAAATCCGACTGTGCAGAGCCGAATATAAAATTAAAAAGGTCGATTTCAATTTTAGGCGGCCGTTGGGTCGTGTGGCCACAAAATGTAAAGTCAGTACGTACTTCTGCTGGAAGTCCCGGTATTTATGAAATCCCGTAAATCAGCATCGGATCCGATACTTCCAAATGACTTGCAATTTGACCCTATACATCATTTATAGCATCGTATATTCTCATCTTTATTCTGACAGCGATTCCTGTGAGAAAAATGTGAAGGTGGATCCTTGAAAATACGAATATTTTAGATCTGTATATAACTTATAAGTGGGGGGGGGTTAGGGGGCGGGTGAGAGTCTTTAGCGCTCCCCATTTATCCGGCCAAGTAGTGAATGCCATCTGCGGCAAATCTACAAAAAGTCACGTCAAAAAACACAAAGGGATTAAAAAGTCTACTTTGAAACAATTCATTTAAAAAATAACATTGACATTTACCGTTTGCGCATATTAGAGGAAGTTCTCAATGTCAACCAATGTAAAATAGTAATATTGTTTGCCTATTATACTCTTTCTATTTCTCTTTTGTTTTGTTTTATGTATTTTCCTGTTCGTGCTTTAAAGTATTTGTTATGTTATGTTATAACCTATATATGTACAGTTATAACAACATAATATTCCCGGAGCCCTTAATTTTAATTAAGTCTACCTTTTGTATGGTATTAAATTATAGAGATTGATCGGCCGACCTTTGCGGGTCAAAAGACGGGTCGGGATCACGGGACCTCGTGGGTTGACCCGGGACCACTACGCCCCCCCGTGCTATCTGAACCGAGTTTTATGTGGAGAGACGTTTTAAAAATGAAGATAGACAGTGGCGGCCCTAGCAAAATATTTAGGTGGTGCAAGACCTGAACCTGATGGTGGCTGAGTTCGAATAGGGACCCAGACCTACAGGGTATAACGTAGAACCCTTGCCCAGGGATACGGGTGAAGACCTCAACGGTTGCAGAGGCGAAGATGGGAGCCATCGGTACGGCAATGCAGGACGGAAGGGGCAAGTCACAGGGACTGTAACCTGGAACCTGACAGAAGGCGACAGTAACTGTCAGAACTATTCAGAGGCGGAGGACAGGAGTCCTAGTACGACTTTGTAATAGACTACTCTGTGCGCCATCCCACTTGCGTCAGACAGAGTACTGCGGGCGGAAGGCAAGAGGGAAACCACTGCCCTATTTTTCCCTAAAAAAGTATCATGAAAAATGCTGCACCTACAAGAGCGTGGCTCTTAAATTGATGATGATGAGACCTGAAAGTGACCCTCAAAATACAAAATTTTTATTAGTTTACGGCCACCGAAATTTACCTACCGAAATATACCTAAATCTTTTAAAAATTTTGTTTTCGGCCACCCAGTATGAGTTTTATGTGGCCACAGTCTAACCCGATGAAGTTGGTTTGCGGCCAGGGTTAACCAGTCGGTGTTACAGCAGTACATACATTTTAAGATCACGTTTATTTATTAATTTAGATGACCAACGGTATTCTACAGGGTTGATAACGTCGGTTATTGATCTCACAAAGATGTAAAGTGAATTAAGTAAACAAAAAAGTATTTACATACCGTGTTGTCCAGTTTAATGGAGTAAACAAGGTAAATCGATCGTCTTACCTGTAAACAAACATAAAATGTTATTAATATGCGCTCTATGTATCTATGCAATATCCTATTCTGATTTTAAATATTTTATTTTAAAAAAATAAGAAAGCAATTTTTAATCTGTGCATTACATAAACAGCCTATATACGTCCCACTGCTGGGCACAGGTCTCCCCTCAATCAACCGGAGGGGATATGGAGCATACTCCACCACGCTGCTCCACTGCTGGTTGGTGGAGGTGTTTTTACGGCTAATAGCCAGGACCAACAACTTAACGTGCCCTCCGAAGCACGGAATCATCTTACTTTTTCAGACAATCAGGTGATTCAAGCCTGAAAAGTCCTGACCAAACAAAGAACAGTCTCACAAAGTGATTTCGACCATGTCCCCATCGGGAATCGACCCCGGACCTCCAGATCGTGAGCCTGACGCTCTAACCACTAGACCACGGAGGCTGTAAAATCTGTGCATTACAAGGACCGAAACACGGGCGGCCATGATTGAGCTTCGTGTGACGTCACATTTCACAACATAAACAAAAACTGTTTGACAGTTTCTTTGTTTGTTGAAATGTGACGTCACTGGGGAAAATGTCACGTGGCCACGTTATCGCGCGTAATTTAAAATAATTGAAGAAAAATATGTTTTTTCTATTATATAAAGATTTTTATTAAAGAATTTTATTTTAAGTATAAGTACCCGTCATTTTCTATTCCGCCGAAAAGGAAAGGGACGGATGATTGACAAATGTTAATTTTAAAATGAATGAGTGGATGAATGAATAATCCGAACGAATCAAATAGGTATCTCACTGGTATGCAAACCGTTTGACTGTGCTGTCAACTTCATTCTGTCGGGTTATCGGCCAATGTATTTTTTAGAGGGTTGTTTCAACGTGCTGATAGACTTGAGCATTAACTTGTAACGGAACATCGAGCTACCGCAGTTTTTATACTTGTATTTGTCGAATTGAACAACGAGCCGAGCCAAAGCATAGAGCGAAACATTGTTATGAACGTTTTCATAAGCAAGAACGAAATGTTCTCGTGTTTTTCTTGTATTGTAACATTCGCACAAATGCTCGTTTCAAGTGAATGCTCAAGTTTAACAGCACCTTTAGATTTGTGCCTAACATTGGCGCGTGTTACCCGTCCCATTCCTTTTCGGCGGATAAGAAACTGACATGTATAACTTAAAATAAAATTAGATGGTGTCCACGGGAATCGGGGCCAATATCTCTTCCTATTATTCAATAGCAAACCATGCGACGGCGACACGGATTAACCTAATACGTACAACCCTTTCCAGACGTAATAGTCAGTACAAATCTCTCCAGGTAAAAGCATTCCCCTGTATATGGCATCGAAGCGTTCTGCTTGTAATGGAGAACAATACTGTTTAGATGTTTTTTGAAAGAAAACAAGCGACGGACGAGCTGGACGTGTGGATTTTGCAGCACATTTTTCATTAGGTTCCAGTTTAAATGAGAAATACTTGGCATGCTCCTCTCTGTCTGTCTCTCTCTGTCTCTACACTATTTATACTTGACGGCATCTGAGGTCCAGTAGTCGAGCGTTGGGCTCACGGCTTGGGGGTCCCTGGTTCTAATCCCGGCGGGGACATATCACAAAAATCAATTCGAGATCCTCAGTTTAGATAGGACATTACAGGCTGATCCCCTTACGGTCCGAAAGTAAGATGATCCGTGCTTCGGAAAGTAGCTTCTCAAGTATGTAATGTAAAGTCAAAGCTTAGTGCGCGAGTTGGTCTCTTGACCAGTTTCATTTTTATTTTATTTTTTTGTTCCATGATGGCTTGGTTTTGGTTTAGATAACGTCAACGTCTTTTATATATGAAGTTACCCTACTGTTGTCTTTACACTATGTCATCTCCCGTAGTCGCCGAACTCAGCACAATATCACATCCAATAATACGCTTTAGTTGCGATAATGAAAACAAACAAGAGATATTGGCCAACAAATAAAGAACTAATTCGTTCTAGTCGGAGTCGTGTTTATTAGCAATTAGTCGGACACGCGTGACTGGCCGGTACAATGAGCTGCTTGTTATCTAGATAGGTAGATGTTTTGAACTTTGGTAAAGGGAGAGTTACCTAAGAAAAGTTATAGAATTCGTTCAGTTGTGTTACATCCCTATGGTGTCGTAAAATATGAATGCTGTATCCGACAAACGATCTGTCTTTATTAGAAACGTGTGCCAATAGAATTAAGATATGTCATAACAACTTACGAGTATTGTTGGATTTTCATGTTGTCGAAGTAAAATCTTGTCGGATAACAGTTTGTCGGAATTAAATTTTTAACCCTCATTAGCCCATAATAATGTTAATTCAAATCTTAGTTTTAAGTACTAGTAATCTATAACTGAGGAACCTCCAGTCTGTTATCTTAAATTTTGTGCCTCGTGAGAGCCCTCGCCGCTCCTCATTTGTCCGGCCAAGTAGTGAATGCCATATGCGGCAAATCTACTATAAGTCAAAAATAAAAATATTTTTTCATTTACAAGCAATCATCATCGTCAATTTAAGAGCCATGCTCTTGTCGGTGTAGCATGTTCCATTCCAGTCTATCAAAGGCCAATTCCTTGACTTCCCTATAAGACAGGACGTTACTTTTCTTTAATCTGTTCCATGTAAGCTCTTCTTGGTATTCCCCTTCCTCTCTTTCCTTCTAGCTTTCCTTCTATGATGTTTTTAATAAATTCGTCGTGTTCTTATTACACGCAATAAAGGCTTCTAAAATGCTTCCGTGGCAGTACTAAAAAATAATAAAGAAATCAATTACTTAATTGTTTTAGTAGTATGTTACATTTGTATTTAATTTATGTTAACAATGTTATCGGCACTATCAGCCCAAAGAACCTCCACCAACCCGCACTGTAGCAGCGTGGTGGGGTATGCTCCATACCCTCTCCGGTTGATTGGGCACAGGCCCAGCAGTGGGACGTATATAGGCTGTTTATGATTTATGTTTTAATGTTATCTGCAGTATCAATAAGTACGCAGGCGAAACATGTAACTTTCGCTACAAGTAAAAAATAGAACCCCTTATACCGTTGTCTAAAAACATCTATTCCCAATGGGCCTTTCAATAAGTGTCAAGAATCACGCCTAAGTATTCAGCACGAGCGTTAACGGAGTGAGTGAATGAATGAATGACAGACCGGAACGGCTGGGAGTGAATGGAAGAATGACAGACAGGAATGCCATCAATCACCAGCTTTGAATATAGAACGCGGCCAAGGCTATCTGCAGCGGGACCAAACGGGAAATATTTCCTGGTTTGATACACTATTTCACTAGAAATAAGCGTTTATTGGATTGTTTAAAGTACATACATAAGATCACGCCTATTTCCCATTGGGGTAGGCAGAGATAACGGAATTCCACCTACTACGATCCTGACCCACCACTTTCGCTTCCTCCACTTTCATCATACTTCATGCACCTCTTGTATTTTTTTGCTAATAACATTATATAATACAATAGACAATTGTATTTACAACTGCATGAAATATAATTTTTAATAATTACATCATTTATAAAAGCACAAATCTGAATTTAGAAATAAATTTACTAAGTTTTGTTAACAGACCAAAAATGTAATTAATATATATTTTATTATTTTTATTTAATTTAAATATAATTTTTAATAATTACACTATTTATAAAAGCACAAATTTGAATTTAGAAATAAAATTACTTACTTATTAAGTTTTGTTAACAGACCAAAAATGATAAATAATTTCTGTACGCGCTGAAGTGATAATGTGATGAGTTCCATAATGATGGATTGGTGGCAATTATGACGGAGCTGTATCTGTGTGACGTCATCAGCGCCATCTCAACTTTACGTTAGAAGATCGAAGTGTTTACAACTTGGGTGATTAATCTTCTTTATAAACATTCAAAGTGCTTATAAAAAGTTATTCTTCTGAATATTTCCTTTCAAAGCACATAATGACGGGTTCTTACCGCGTTTAAATGGGGATATGAGACTCCCGATATTTCGACACTGTTGCAAGTGCCATGATCACGGGATGACTGATAATAACCGCGTAAACTTAAAACAATGTATTTCCTTTCAAGTTTTAGTTGATATCCGTAAAGTTCTTTGTGATGTAACCTTGACAATTTGACAAAAGCTAGAGGTCTACGGTTCGGTTCCCGTTTGGGTCTAACTACTATGTGTATGTATGTGTGTTTTGAAGATGTTTAGAAGTAGAATATTAATAATGTTTAGAGAGTTTTAAGATTTTGTATATTTATTTTTGTTAATTGTTGTAAGTTTGTTATTTTTTTTTTTTTTAGATTTATGTTAGGTTAGTTAAGTTTGTAAGTAGATTTATATTAGTTAATTACGTACCTACCTACTTGCCTCTTAAATTTTCGCATGATTATATCTAGCGGATTATGTGATACGTAGAAAATAAAACTTACCAACTGTTGGCAAAACCATGAATCCTATGCGAAATCAAATCAAAATCGAAATTCACCTACTTAAAGGTACACAAATAATTTTACCAATAAAAACTCACCATTAAAGTAGGCTCTACAGTTGTTTCTTCTATCGATCTATCTTTTGCCAATAAAGACTAAAGTAATCATTTCACTTTCTCAGTCATTAAAAAACATAGGTAAACATAAGTAGGTCTTTGTTTAGAGATAAGCTTACCTGTACTATCTGTTTTCTTTGTATGTTCCTTGTGCCTGTTTTATTGTGTACAAATAGATAAATAAATAATAGCTATTATTTGAAAGGAAAATATTCCTCACTAACAATTGTAACTTTATGCTAGTGACTTGAACAACTAACGACCGCAGCTCGCAACTTCAACTAAACTCATCCTATTAAAAACTCCTCCAAACGGAACAGCCTTTTTCAAACTAGACAAGTCGATAATATTTCAACGTAGTTTTGTTTAGCAGACTGATTGCGTCAGACGAGTAATTCTAAAAAAAACCTCACACCCTAACACAAATAAAAAAAGAGTGAGCAATCTGTAATTATATAATGGCCCATCCGCCTACCGCCGGAAATACTGGATGTAGCGTCTACCCAAACCGCTAAAAAGATCATAGAGTGTTTTTTTTATTTAAGAACATATTTTATGACTAATGAATATCTATGTACAAATAATGTATTTACCTACTTAATGTATATGTCGTGGTCAGATCTTAGAATTGATAATTTTATGATGTCCTCGATCATTTCTTGAAATGGTCATATTTCATGAAGTAGCCAAATTAAGTTGACCATATCGTTGAAACGTCAACGTTTAACGTGAAATAACCAATTCTACGATCTGGCTACGACATATATACTACCATTGTCTGTACTATTGTCATGTAACTTATGTTGTCAACAAAAATAAATATATTTGTAGGAAAAATGATAGGTAAATAAAAAAGGTTAAAGGTTTAAAGAATAGGCAAATTTCATCCAACGGTGTTAACGATTAAATATTAATCTTCTTAAGCGAATAAAAGAAAATTAAACAAAACAAACAGTCGTAACTTATCAAAAGAGAGTATATTTTCCTTTCAACTTCCCTTCAATAAGAAACTTAATAAGGATTCCGAGTGTACCACAAGTTACATAGCAAAGTTGAGGAGCGAGTTGGAAAATTATCAAGTTTTAATGTATGGGGCGGCATTCCGGGACTGCGCTGGTCTGATCATGTTACGAGCATTACTGGAATTATTGCCGACTAAGTTCTGTTCGCCAGCAGTTACTTCGAATATGAACTATTTTAATGGTCCAACACCGAGTACCCTAGTGTGTACAAGAAAGAAAGTATTTCTTATAAGAGGACGCACAGTAAGTATACAAAAACAGTAGGTAATATTACAATATGTATATTTCAATATTACAATTAGTAGTGTGTGTGTGTGTGGGTGTGTGTGTTGTGTTTGTGTGCGTGTGTGCACCTCACAATTCGCACGATAGAAGAGAATATTACAGTAATAATAATAAAATAATAATAATAAAAAGTTGTGTACAGTGTGTATATTTTAGTTATTATTATTATTTGTATACGAAGTGTTAGTGACACTATACCGAAAAAAAATAGAACACCTGGTTGCCTGTTGTCGGAAATGTTTAGTTATAATTTTCAGTATCTTGATAAATTTTTACTATTATTATTTTTTTTCATTTTAAATTTTAATTCTATAGTCTTAAACCACAATACAGAACTGAAAATAATTGTAAAAAATACACTAGAATTTGCATAAATTTCACTCCCCCCTCCGGTTGATTGACGGGAGGCCTGTGCCTAGCTATGGGACGTTTATAAACTGTTTATGTTATATAATACTAACGATAATACCAACATAACCAACAAAATGTAGCAAATACTCCTTGCGCCTTAACCTCCTTATTAGGTATGCTATCCCGGTACCTCGTTATATCTCCATACATATAAGGCTGTACTTATCAGACGATTGGATCGTGTCGTTCCGTTTTACGGCTTTCCTGAGGCGCCGTAAAATTATGTCGTTATATCGAGGATGTCTCGGGAAGGTCAAACGGAACGTTTTGGCTATGATTGGATAGTTACCAGGATAAACTTACAGTTAAGTGCTTTTAATGCTGTTCAAAGAGGATATAAAGACATTTTTCTTCTAGCTCAAAAAATAATTAAAAAAATAAATATTCCCTAGCGTTAACCTGTTATCACGGGGTCCGCTGACTTAACCTGAAGATTTGACAGGTTCCGTTTTTTACAGAAGCGACTGCCTGCCTGACCTTCCAACCCGTGAAGGGAAAAACAATACAGATTAGGTCAGGTACCTCCGAACCCTCTTCCTGTTTCTTGGGAATGTGGGTTTCCTCACGATGTTTTCCTTCACCACTGCGCACGTAATAATCATTTAAAATCCTAACATGAATTCGGAAAAAAATAAAATCATTAGTTTAGGCCGAAACTGAAATTCGAACCTTCTTCCAGCGGCTTACTTTGAATAATAAACTTGGCAAGAGTACATCGCTTTTTTTAAATATATTTATAATGTCGCATTTCACATAGATGATCTCAATCCCGTAATACCTAATGGGGTGGGTAGAGCTACAAACAATCAGTAGACAACTTGTAGCCGCTTTTGATAAATAGTCATTCCTATGATAAATATGATGTGAATTAAATATCAAAAATATGATAACTTAGTTTAACTTTACACCCAAAATAGGTAAATGGGGTTTCACAACATATAAATAAATACACACAAAAAAAAGTTTTTTTTTTACTGTAGCATGAGGTAAGATTTTAAAGATCAAAGGTGACCAACCCTAACCCTACATTTGACCCAGTTTTTTAGATAAGACAAACACCCAACTTTTTATCCACTTAACAAAAAAGCGAAAGAGTTTTTTTACCATGCCAAAAATAAAACCACAAGTTGTCTATAATAGTAACTGTAAGCGCAAACCCCACTCAAGATGACAGGTCCATCGTAATTGACAGGTCCACTCACAAACTGACCTCCCGTGGGACCTAGACAGGTGGTCGTCATCTGTCAATTATGCCCGCATGTACTTAGTTAAACATACACATGTAGGTTATTGGGGTCGATATCACAAGACCACAGAGAAAAAAATAAAAAATTAGAAACAAAAAAATGTTCTATTCTAACCCAGCGTTTCCATAAACTCTTCCCACGCGTAGTAGTGTCAGTAGAGAGGTTATTTTACGTGAAAAACGACAGAGAGACAGTGACACGTCGAATGTCGTGTCTTATAAGGAAGTGAAAGTATTGTCCTTTGATAGACAATAATGGAGAATGCTACACCGACAAAAGCGTGGATTTTAAATTAGTGATGAGTGAAACCATATCGAATATTGAGAGGAATGATTCAGCTCATTTTCCTGAGTTAATATCAAGTAAAATTTTCCATCGAAAAAGTATGACATTTTAAAATCTCTCTCTTGGTCGGTTCCTCATATCTGAGGATCGTGGTCAGCATCAGGGTTGCACCTGGAGCATATGATCTGCGTCCACCGGTTCCTGTCCAGCGCTTCCCTTACTACTGTGCATTTTAAAATAATAAAATAATATTAAATATCTCTCTCGTCACGTATGCCATCTGGAAGAAATTTCTTTGTTTAGGAATAAGGTTACCTATACTGTCTGATTTCTTAGCGATAGATCATGAATTTTGCAACAAAAAATTCCACTTGATATTAACTCAGAATCAACAAGCAAAATAATAAAAAAAAATCATCCCCCTCAGTATTCGGTACAGTGTTACAAACACCCTGTATATTTGAAAACTACGATCATAAAACTACCGTCCATTCTCCTCCCCTGTAATCTCGACCAATCACAAAGAAACACGAAAAAAAAACCGCCGTGAGGGGATTTGTGAAGTCAACAAGAAGTGCTAATTGGTCGCGGCTTTGCACCAGGGCTGTACCTGCACGTACCAGTGTTGACTGTTAGCAGAATACTTAATTAAAAAAAAAGTAAATGCAACACAAACTCTGTCTGATTGTCACTTTTTACTGAGGGAAAAACATCATAGGATAGTTTCTTTTTTATCTCGGAAATCACCCTTTGCTTTTTAATTCCATGGGTAAGTACATTGAAAACAACAAAGTATCTAGTGTTTCTGTAAAACGAGTCCGAAGTCATTAGGAAAATATACAAGTACTTTTAGGCAAGAAAGTAATTTTACTTGTATATTTATTTTACTATATTTCAGGACCCCTCACTCCCTGCATCCCTGCCTCCCTCACCACTTTCAGAACTGTATAATTATTATTTTTTTGCAAGAGTACATTTATTATTTAAGATATTTCTTGGTAATTTACCTAGCAGAAATTTCACCGTTCCTTTATTTTAACAACATTTCCATTAATATAAGATCTTACATACAAATACAAAACTAGTAAATACAAAAAGTTGATGCTAGGGCTGGCAGAGGAAGACCGAGAAGGACTTACGATGATCAAATTGGAGATGTCCTTAGAAAAGGTTCAATACGATCTACTCTGAACCGGCGTGCGTGTATGAAGCGATTGATGAATGTGGAGGAAGCAAGAGAAGTGTGTCAGGATCGAAGCAAATGGAATTCTATAGTCTCTGCTTACCCCGGTGGGAAATAGGCGTGAGTTTATGTATGTATGTACAAAACTATTTATTGCGTTCAAAACAAACATTAGAACAAAACATATTACCTCTTAGTTTTCTCTTTAAAAATCTTGACCTCAATTTCCTTTTATCACAGCCCTAAACAGTTTGTAGACGACCCACAAATACCAACGACTACCGGCGTCGACCTACTTCGAGAATAGCTGACCTTACGGGGTAGAATGACCGAATGCTCTACAATCCTACTTCGGACCAGACGAAATTATTTCACTTTATTGAGAATAACTGTTAAGAGGAGATGAGAGGGTCAAGGGTACTTAATATATTTGTATAGGTTTTGAAATTGGATAAGAAACTTTTTGAACAAGTAGCTAAATATAATGACGATTTCATTAAAAAAGTTAAGCTTAACAACATAACAATTATTCGGCAACACAGCTCACCTTCTATTACGTTGGTTTAACAGAAAGTTCGGTGAGGTGTGGGTACTTAGTTCATCTTGCGATAGATGTCCCTCTAACTATCCCAATTGGGATATATGCGCGTATGTATGTTAACAACATAACATAACGAAACGTTACATAGGGGTAGGCAGAGATGCTCTAGCTCATCATCATCATTAATTTAAGAGCCACGCTCTTGTTGGTGCAGCATTTTCCATGCTACTTTTTAGGGGAAAATTGGACAGTGGTTTCCCTCTTGCCTTCCGCCCCGCAGTACTCTGTCTGACACAAATGGGATGGCGACCAGAGTAGTCTATTACAAAGCCGTACTAGGACTTCTGTCCTCCGCCTCCGAATAATACTGACAGTTACTGCTGCCCTCTGTCAGGTTCCAGGTTACAGTCTCCGAGACTTGCCCCTTCCGTCCTACATTGCCGCACCGATAGCTCCAGCTCAATAGACGTAATATTTACTTAGGTCTGAAACAGGGGCTATGTAAGTTGACTTCTAATGATTTATGGCTCTGCCCACTCCGATAGGCATTACGAATATGAGTGATATAAAAAAAATGTTAATTTTGAACAAACCACGACACACAAACTACTAAGATAATTTATCAACATTAGTTACTTAACCTTAGAGATTTAATATGAAAGAAAAACAAAAATAACAAACAAACAAAAACAAAGATATTTCATTTTCTTGGACCAAGAATAACCAGGTCACCTATAATATTTACCTTACATAACAGCCTTAACTATACAGCCTAGTATATATTATCAGACCACTTTACTATAACAACTTTATATGGAGATTATAGAGAGTGAGGTTTCTGTACATAAATTAAAACAATAAATATCTTTATCTTTCGAGCTTTAGTGACGTCATCAGTGGTCACATTTTTCATAAAAGTATGAGAGGCTTATTTAGGTAAACGGCGGTGGATTTAACAGCGAACCAATAGCAACACACAGAGAGAACGCCCATTATATTATTTAAAAAATGAGATAAATTAATCCGTAAGAATATTAATAATTCAAAGAACCAATCCTATCCTCATACCGAAACAAAGCAGACGGAGACAAGAGAAATAATTTATAAACCGCAAACCTTGCGAACTAATCGCATAAATTATTCGCAATCAATTCTAAAATTCGAAACAGCGCGAGTTTCTGTCAATAGAGCGCTAACGATAATTCATGAGCCGATAGAAATACCTACATTATAACCGGAGCTTCGAATAATCGGGGCGTCATTATCCGGGTGAAACCGAGTTTAACCGGTTTCCTACGGGTTCGGATCTGTTCTAATCGGGCGAATAGATAATTCCTTCATTGGTTGTCGCTTTCAGAGAAATTCCTTAGCGGTTTTACTAATAAAGTACAGAAGAAAAGGATTATTTGAAGTTACAAGCTTTTTTATGAAAATAACAGGAAATTAATCTAACAATATATCATTTTAAAACACATAATAAACAAAAACATAATGAAGATTTTAATAAAGAGGGGATATTCAAATATGTCCTTATAATTTACTATAATTACCTATAACTTAAATATTTTCATTATTAATTCACGAACGGTCTTACCACAGATAATAAACAAACGGTGAACATAAGTTTAAGTAATTGACAACCGAAATTCGTTCAAAATTTATTTAACGATTGGATTCAGTTTTGCTTGGTTGCAAAAATCTTAAGCACGTTTACTTTTTGTACTTAGTATGAAGGTGTTTACCTTCAAGTACATGATGTATGTAATATCTTCGTGCAGAAGAACCCATGACAATAAAACATGGCAATATAAGCTCACGACTATATCCTAATTGGGGTAGTCAGAGGACTATCCAATACATCCATCACAAGATGAACTGAGTAGGTACCCACACCTCACCGAGCTTTCTGTTAGACCAACGTGATAGGAGGTAAGCCGTATCGCCGTATTTTATTAAAATAAAATCATTAATTAAACTGGATCTAGATGCCAGACCCCGAAACCGGTTAAAGGCAGAACCGGATAATCCACCGGCACGGTCCGCGGTAAATCTGTCGATATATCTGTCGCTATTAGTTATGAACACGAGTTATAGAGACCCTCTGCATACATTACACAAATGTGTGTGAGAGCCAACATATTGTCTTCACACGCGACAAATGTCAAATAACACTATTGCTCTTTTAGACGAATAAGTTCAATGTGGCCTGTAACATAAGACGGCGACGTCCCCATTGGATATGTAAGGTATTTTTAATTTTTTAAATGAAACATTATGTTTTTATAAAAAACTAATTTGAATATTTTTGCTTTTCATACAGTTATTATTGTTTTAAAATCACCTAAAGTAGGCTGAATGACGTTAATACCTTTGCCTTTGTTATGCAAACGCTACACACTATGGTTTGTAGTAAAATTTTTATATTGACTTTTGTTAGGGTAATGTTTCCAAACTGTGGGCGGTCCCTAAGAGTACTGAGGCCCAATAAGACAGATACAAGTAACATTTGGTTTATATTTCACTTCTTTAATTAAGTTTGTATAGTTTATGCTTCTACTAAACATGGTGGAGGTTAGTGATTCTCATTATTATTGAAGTTATTTCATTAAGTTCGTTAACCACACACTCGTAGGATGCCTTACCCTAGTGATGGCCACAGATTATATTAAATTTTATTTATTATAGTTGCAACATTTGCCAACGACAATTAGGATAAACAGACTACATTTTTGCTAAAATACACACCATCCGGTTGGTATGAGAGCTAAACATAGAGAAATAAAGCTAACTCTTACGAAATCTCGAAATGGTTTTAGAAATTGCGTAACTTTTTTTCCCTTACATATCGATTTAGGGTAATCAGAGGTATATCCATCGAAAGATGAACTTAGTACACACACCTCACCGAGCTACTGTTAGACCAACGTGTTAGGTGTATTTCACATTAGTTGAATTTACATCAATGCATCGTGGAAGTATTTGTATGTAAATAATGAAAATATCCTCCTAAAATAAAGTAAAATAAAAATTCACTACAAGGAGGAAAGCGATTCGATTTAAATACTTAATACGCTACCACGCTAAAGCTATTTAAATATCTTGTTAATTCAACTGAATTCTTTTTCCTGTAGCTATTTAAATTAGCATCAAATGACTGGCTGGTTGGGGCGATGTATTTTTAGTTTTTAGGGTTCCGTACGTTAAAATGAAAAACGTTACCTTTAAGTGAAGTTGTTACGTGTTATCTTAAGTTTATAGAGCTAACATAAGGATTAACCCTTCGAATGCGGGAAACACTGATCAGCGCCAGGCACAATGTAAAAACGATTGTGCCTCTTATCTCAGCAGATGAGAGGTTAAACAATTTTAAAACTGTTAAATAGAAAGAAATAAAAAAATATTACTATGTTCTGTATCTATCATCCATTTGTGTAAATTTGTTTTGTATGTTGTGTGCAATAAAGTATATTTGATTTGATTTGATTTTTTTTACCCTAAATAAAGTCTTTGGTTGTCGGGAAACATCAGGAATTTATTTTAAAGTTAAAGCTCAATGTGCATTCAAGTAAATAAAAATGGTTGAATGTATTTACGGAACCCTTCTTATGCAAACACGACCCGCTATTGGGCTTTTTTTTCTTTTTTTATTATCCGTAGCGAGCCTTTTTACATGGAGCGTTCTAGATTAAACATAATTAAGAGCTCGATGCGACCGGCGGTGACTTCAAAGGCGGCAACACAGATAAGCGCCGACAATAAACATGCCGACGTTGCTACGGCTGCGAATAACAAATAAGGCTGGGCTCCACTGGCTCGAGCAGGTTTTTAAGAAGTAAATTATAAGGGCGTGTTTGTTGAAACTTGACAGATAAAATCGAATTCTGTGGTCGCTTGAAATTTCAATAAACTGACAGTTGTCATTTCCATCATGGTGGGGATTGTGCACGTATAGTCATTTTTTGAAGAAGTTAACTGATGTCCATGTTATTGTGGTATTAAAATTATTTAAATACGAGTATAGTGTAAATATCTTATTTCTCCAGCAACACTTAGTGTGTGGGTATATGTATAAATGCAAAAATACAAATACAAATATACTTTATTGCTCCAAAATAAAAAGTTGTTACAAAAGAAACTTAACTAGATATATTTATACGAATGTATAATATAGAGATTCGCCTACAATATGAGACATATAATTATGGCAATTAAAGCACATGTACTAAATTGACGATGAGAAGCTCGGTGGCGCAGCGGTTAACGCGCTCGGTCTGCGATTGTTGAAGTTAAGCAACTTTCGCAAAGGCCGGTCATAGGATGGATGACCACAAAAATAAAAGTTTTCCTCTCGATCTCCTCCGTGCTTCGGAAGGCACGTTAAGCCGTTGGTCCCGGCTGCATTAGCAGTCGTTAATAACCACCAATCCGCACAGGGCCGACGTGGTGGTTTAAGGCCCGATCTCCCTATCCATCCATAGGGAAGGCCCGTGCCCCAGCAGTGGGGACGTTAAAGGGCTGGTGATGATGATGACTAAATTGATAGTTAAGTATGTCAGTAATTCAAATAAAGAACAAAAAAGCAAGAAAAGCAATAAAAATAAAAAAACAAGTTTATAACATGTCCGATAAAGCCTTTCAAATTCAAAATGTACACTTATTCATCGTCGTCAAGTTGTATAACACTATTCTCTTTCGAGTGCCCACGAACACACAACTCGAGTACAAAAGAAAAATAAAACCTCCTCGGGTTACAACATTTCACATAAAAGCCTCCGTTGTGTTCAGTTATTTCGTTTGTTATTCGAATCTTTTTCATTATTCGTAGCAGGCGCTACGCGCTACGCGGCTACTCCGTAGCACAGCAGCTACATTACGGAGATGTTGGGAACTTTTCCTTTTGTGGGTATTTTTAGAAGGGATTTAACAAAACGCGCGAACCCGGATGATATAGCCAACTTCTACATTTGGGCGCTTGCAGAAGGAAGTTTTTTCCTGTTTTTTTTTTTTTGTTTTGTTACCGAGAGGAAAAGGTCGCGTAATGCTAAAAGATTGAACTTTTTACACAATGTTTACACAACGTCTAGGAAATTAAATTGGAACAGATTTTTAAATCGAAAATAGCGGTAAAAAGGTTGGTGAAAAGAGAATTTTATATAAAGTGAAGTGTCGAACAAAATCCATAAATTAGTGACAATTTACAGTCGCACTTGCTTTTTTACAAAAATAAAGCCTTCTGCAGAAAATGGGTAACAAAACCTACCATTTCACAACTTTTATTAACATTTGTTTTTATATTACTTTTTATTATAAGTATGCTACAGTTGCATTATTGAAATAGCTTTTATTGCGTTTGTTTATCTCTTAAAGTTATAACTGAATTCGCTAGAAGACCTTTACTTTGCCAAGCCTTTATTTAATGTGATTTTGAAGTCACTTACATAAGTGGACTCAAGATGGACCTCAGGAAATGGACTCACAATGACCATTGATCCTTTCCTCTAGAGAAAGAAAATAAAGCCTGCTTTGGACCACTAGTCGATATTAGTTCCGCCATTAGACTATCTGAGACTCTCTTCAATTCGAGTTTAAGAATAATAATATTTTATCACCATTCGTTCCAAAGATTTTTTTTCTTGAATGTACTCGTACTTAAAGTACCTACTTATTCTTTCCCTTTTTAAAATTATAATTGGTTCTGGTTTTGTAATAAAGTGTATTGTGTATTGTTTATATTCTATGGCTCTTTAGTTGCTTATTATTAGGCATTTGTGTGTACCATTTATATAGTACGTATATTATTATTATCATTTTTTAAGTAGCATGGAAAATGCTGCATCGGCAAGAGGGTGGCTCTTAAATTGATGATGATGATGATTATTTATTTATTGGTAAGTTGTACTTATAGTTTGTACCCACAATCTTTCAATTTAAATTTTTCCTCGCCTTATGGTCGTCTAGAAGAAATCGCTTTAAGCAATAAGGCCGCCATTTGCCATGTACCTAGTTAAGAGTCTTTTGTAATTATTTTTATTTTAGTGCAATAAAGTATATATTTGTATTTGCGAAGATTATTCAAAGTATGGTCAGAACACGACCAACTCAGCTCTTAAATAAAATGGGTTTCAAAAAATATCTATTAAATCAACATAAATACATAAACACATGCCTGTAATCGCTTATATGTTAGGCAGAGTCAAATAATCAGTAGAGATCAACTTACGGCAGTTATAAAGAATACTATCTGTTAGTCAGTTTTAAATACCGTACTTCACACATACACACACACACACATATACACACTTACATGCACACAAATACTCACACACGCACATACACACCTTCACACACTCACATACTTACACATAAGTAGCTTGAACTATTTAAATATATTATAATAATTTTCATAATTTTTATTTTTCTTTTTTTCAACTCATTGTTAAATTGTATAAAAATATATAGATAATAATTGTATTAGAACTCCGCACAACTCAAGAATATAATACTGTACAAATGGAAGATAGCTGGTACTTATAGCACAGGTAGTACCTATTGTAAGTGCCAGCAGTGCTTTAAAATTGTTAATCTCCTAATATAATCATATAATTGTACCTATTAGTTTTTAAGTTGTTGGAACAATAAATACATTTTATTATTATTATTATTATAAGCTTGAAAGCTGTTAGGATATGAAGAGACAAGCGGTTAAGTTATGTATACCAATTTCCTGTTGGTACATAAAATCTGTACTATAATTATATATTATACACATATAAGTATACATGAACTCGCCCCTATATCGCACCGAAAGAAGCAGAGACTATGTAATTCCATTTTTATTTGGAATTTTATTTTGCATCATATAACCTTGTATACCTGAACCTTGCCAAGTCCTGAAATCAACATAATATATTATTATGTACAATGAAAAACGAATTCCTATTTGACTGTGAAACGCTCAACACTTATTTATTCCGTGTAACTGAAATATTTTCAAACAAAGAAACGGGAAGAATGTTTCAATGATCTGTATTTCGAATGTTTAAACATTACAGTGTATAAAAAATTCACGGCACAAAATAAGAGAACAAAATGCAACTGCAATCAAAGTTTTCGAATATTCCAACAGAATGAACGAATGGTTGAGTGAACGATTGAAGAAGAATGAACAGCGTTCACAAAACATCAATGACGTCAGTGTTCTATATTTGAACGTCTCTCGGAATTCAAATGAACGCATGATGGACGGGCGGGAATTGAAAACGGGTTGGAACGTATTTTATTTTTAAATTATAAATAACCCTGTAGATATTTGATATACGTATATTGAATCATAGTTGTGTAGTCCATGTTATTAAGTTATAACATAAACAGCCTATTTACGTCCCACTGCTTGGCACAGGCCTCCCCTCAATCAAACGGAGGTGGTATGGAGCATACTCCACCACGCTGCTTCAATGTTGGTGGAGGTGTTTTTACGGCTAATAGCCGGGACCAACGGCTTAACGTGCCCTCCGAAGCACGGAATCATCTTACTTTTTCGGACCATCAGGTGATTCAAGCCTTGGTTTGGATCATACATAATTGATTACACGTGGTTTTCACGATTTCCAAATGAATATTAAAATAGTAAAAGTACATCAATTACTAGAATATGTCTCAAGGTTATAATTTCTTAAGTAGCTAATTATCTCCAGACGGTTCTCATTAGTATTTAAAATTGATTTACAAAGTACACAGTGGAAATATTTAACGCGTTTTTAAATAATTAAATATATTTTAATTCAGAGTTTTACTGGGTGAGGTGGCAAGCCAGCTTAAAATCTGGAGTGCGGGCGAGTTTACACTTTTTATATTTAATTGTAGGCTGCTGGCCCGAATGTTTTCATAAGACTGAGCTCCTTTATTTCGGACGAAGAATTAAGTTGTAATTTGATCCTAAAATTTCGTAAGCGTCATTTTTTATGTGGAAAAGGATCAAAAATTACCCCTTCATTCTTCTTTCGGAGTAAACTGGCCCAGTGTCATGAAAACATTAAGTCCAGTAGACTACAAAAAATATATAAAGTGTAAGCTCGTCCGCAGGCGAGATATTAAATGGGCGAATTGCCACCTACCCGTTTTACTACTAAGAACATGGTAGTGCTCGTAAATCTCAAAAATACAACTTAAAATATGAACATAGTCGTAAATTGGAAACATATATTGCTAAGCGCCTTACCACAAGACATGTTTATAGATAGCGTATACTTTAAAACCGATCCTTTTAATATTCTGCTCACTCGCGACAGTATATCTTACAAGGATTGAGTAATACAGTATTATTATATTGCTTAACTTATCACAATAAATAAACGGAAATATATATAAACACGGAATAATAAATAAAATAAATTGAGCAAATAAAATTTATTACAGTCTAACAGACTCTAAACTAAACCGGGCCGCGTGTTTGAAACAATTGAAGGATGTAGAGGAAACAAATAAAGTAGATAAGGATCGAAGCATATGGAATTCCTCTACCTACCCCATTAGGGATAATTAACGTGAGTTTATGTATTTACGTAAATCATGTCAATTCTGTAGGCTTCATCTACACAAAGTTATCTTTGTAATTTTAAAGGCTGTATAAAAATGTATCCCGTGCCCGGAGGCTGTGTGGCTGAAGGAAATGAGAGCCGTTGCCGACACCACTGACGGAATATATTGAATGCTATGATATGATATGATATGAGGCTTTTTGGCGGTAACGGGAACGGGACGGTTGCTTTCTTTATTGAATAATCTAAATAATTAATTAATTAATTATTCTTATTTTTTTTTTTTTTTTTTGTTATGTTGATATCATTATAATATGTTTATTGCACCAGCCCGTGCTCCAATGAATAATCTTCTTTCACCCTAAGGTTGCCTGGCAGAAATTGCTGTTTAGCAATAAGGCCGCCTATTGTGCTTATGTTTTATTCGTATGTTTATGTCCTTTATATATGTTCTTGTGCAATAAAGTATTATTGATTGATTGATTGATTGATTAATACGAAGTGGTGTTTTGTGGTTAATGATCGCATTAAGTTAGTCGGAAAACATTCGCGATAGTGTTATTATATCGGAATATTCTATAAACAAATTGTACCTATCTATTTTCGCTACGTGCCAACAAGCCACTTTATAACTCGAAAGTTTATGCGGTCTTTTGAGTTAATTCGTTTGGGGTTCGGAGTAGGAGTCTGCTCCGAGGGTGGGAGCTTAGGTTTCATCATTCATCGTCATCACCTTTCCCAACCTACCCCAACGGGAAATAGGCGTGACCTTATGGAAGTATCTATGTATAGTGAACCGTTTTTAGATCATCATTTTGTAATATTTGGGACACCAAAAAGGCCCTTAACAACAACTATTTCCAGATATACTTGGAATTCAAACGTGAGTGAACAAAACAATATTAAAGTAATTAGTTCTGAAGTGGGCCTTTGGCCGCTCAATAGTACCTCAGACACCAGGGTTGAAGACGTTGGTCATCTACCACACAACCCACACGATACAAGAAGAAGTTCTGAATTCAAATTCTGATACACGATAAATCGAATACTTACATAATAAACATGGAAATAAGCACTTTATTGTATTCAGATGATAGCCAAGGGAGATTAAGAAAATAAAAACACTACTTACATCATCATCATCACCCTACCTGAACATTTGACAGGTCCGGTTTACTTACTTAAAAACCACTTTACTTACATAATTATATACAGGGTGTTAGTGACATCGTAACGAAAACTTTGAGGGATGATTCAGGCCATAATTCTGAGTTGATTTCAAGTGGAATTTTCCGTCCCAAAAGTATGGAACGGAAAAAAATTTAAATAAGCTCTAAAATTTTCATGACTTCTCCGACAGGAAATTCCACTTGATATCAACTCAGAATCATGGTCTGAATCATCCCCTTCAGTATTCGTTACAGTGTCACTAACACCCATACCTACTTGTATGGCTACTGTATGTACTTGTATGGGGTGTAAGTGACATCAGTAAGTCAGTATCTAAACATTGTAGATATTGCTTTGAGCCTCGCACACAGCATACGTTCTCATATATCTAATTGACTGATCATACAACTCCTCGCCGCTACTCCCAAGGGACTAGACACGCCATATATCACTATGTGGGTGGCGCAAGCAACACATTTATCGTTTCTATATTACTTTGTAGTGGGGGTTGTAGGCAAGTTCATCTTGGGTGAATAAACGTTTAATGGCAAGGAATCATTTTCTAAAGTTAAACTAAATATGTAAAATATCTTTAGGAATACATTTTGTAGATGATCAAGGGGCATATGTTTTGCATTTTGATAAGCGTCGAAAAAGGGAAAATAGCAATGTCAAGAATATATATAGGCGTGATCGTGTAATATGTATGTATGTAGATGTAAAATAAAATAAAATGTATGAAAGGTGAATAGAAAATGAATAGCACGTTGTTGATATAAAAGTTAATTGGGTCATGTACTGAGTTCAAGATAAATTATGAAATTCTGATTACCGAATGAACACTGATATAAAACTAATGAAAAACGTTTTCTTTTTTTCTATTTAACTTATTTCAGAATTTTAATCAAGAAAAACGTAATAATAAGTCTGACATTTTATCACGTCTACTATAGCGCCACAGTGTACTTTTTCATAAAAACTTCATAGTAATTTCGTGTTTTAACGTTTACTAAAAAGTAACTGATTTGACTAGTTGGAAGCCTATTACTCAATTTTAACTAAGGATTGTCTTTGCTTCTATGCTGTTCTGGGAGCATATAAAAAACACGTTCAGCTGCTTCTCTTCCCGGGCATGTCGTAAAAACCGACAGAGGGATTGTGTCCTCTAACATGATGGACTAATGTTATGGGCGATAGGCTGATCCCTTATCACCATAAGGTTCATCATATCCATCTTTGGACTTCGTATCAACAGTGGCTGCAAGTTGTCTTTGATTACTTGTGGCTCTGCCCACCCCATTAGGGATTACGGGCGTGAGTTTATGTATGTATGTATGTATTGTCTTTGTCCCCAGGGCCCCCCATTTGTTCGGCCAATTAAGAAGACAAACCTACTATTACTCATGTCAAAAAAAATCTGTCCTCAAAGCACATATACCATTTGTTTGTCTAAAATGAAACAAATTATGAATATCATAATATATAAAGCGGAGAAGAAATTTAGCTACAACCTAATTAAAGGACATAAAATGAAGACATAAGTAGACATTGAAATAGTATTCGTCTTCGGTGGATATGAAATGATAAAAACATTCCAACGAAAGATTTATCTTGTACCGGATTGAGACACGTAATGCAAACAAATGAACGAACCATCGTGGGCGTACAGACTAGTGTAATCATATTTCAACAAAACCTTAATACGTCTTGTTTCTTAAAAATAAAATGTGGTTAAGGGAAATGTAATATTGTTATTAGTGGCTTTCCTTTTATTATAACATTTGTATCTTAAGGTATATAATTATTATATATTTGAGAAGCAAGCCACACACAGGATCACTATATATATTTTTTTGCATCTACGTCATTTCGTAAGATGTGATGGCTAAGGATAAGAAATGACAAGAATATAGTCAGAGTTCGTTCTTTTGACTACAATTCGCTTTTTCTGTAATGAATGTGCTATTTGTAAATCAGTTTCATTTTAAAATTAACGTCATAAGTCAAAACTGGATCTATAGACATTTTTTTTGTTTTGGTTTTCCCCGAAGGGCAAGGTAAAGGGAACTATGCCCATACTGCCATGTCTTATTTTGCTTTTTTTCTTGATGATGATTAATAAAATGATGAAAGGTGATGACCATGAATGATGAAACCTAAGCCCCCACCCTAGGTGCCTCTTAATCCGAACCCCAAACGAATTAACTCATAAGTCCGCATAAACTTTCAAGTTATAAAGCGGCTTGTTGGCACGAAGCGAAAATAAATAGGTACACATTGTTTATTAAACATTCCGATATAATAACACTATCGCGAATGTTTTCCGACTAACTTAATGCGATCATTAATCACAAAACACCATCATCATCATCAGCCCATTAACGTCCCCACTGCTGGGGCATGGGCCTTCCCTATGGATGGATAGGGAGATCGGGCATAAACCATCACGCGGGCCCAGTGCGGATTGATGGTTATTAACGACTGCTAATGCAGCCGGGACCAACGGCTTAACGTGCCTTCCGAAGCACGGAGGAACTCGAGATGAAAACTTTTTTTTGTGGTCACCCATCCTATGATCGGCCTTTGCGAAAGTTGCTTAACTTCAACAATCGCAGACCGAGCGCGTTTACCGCTGCGCCACCGAGCTCCTCAACCCAAAACACCACTTCGTATTAATTATTTAGATTATGTCCAAATTATTTAGAGTATGCCAAAATGTCCGGAATAGTCCGGATCTATAGACAAGGAACCTCTGTCACTTTTACTCAGTAAGGCCCGTTTCATACGGAGCTACTCAAAAATATCTACTTATGAAGTTAAATTACTTACGAGTTGTTTGAGTGTAACTAATTACGGGTGACTCGTGCGATCGAGTGCTGTTGCCAATGCTACCAAAGCCAAGGAACTTTGTTTACAAGGTGCACACATACATACATTAACTGAAGTCTGTTATCCCGAATGGAGTGATCCACAAGTAACCAAAGAGGACTTGCAGCCACAGTACTAAGATGGATATTATGAACCTTATGAGTGAATGTTAGAAGTTATACAATCCCTCTGTCGGATTTTATGACATGCCCGGGAAGACAAGCAGCTGAACAGTTCGTTTTTTAAAAAAGTGATAAGTTTTTTTTTTCAGAACAGTTTACGAGATAATTAAAAAAAAGTTTGTAATTACCGACTATTTTCGTATTTAATTTGTAACTTGTAGTGATAGGCAATGCGACACCACCAATCACGCTGGTCTAACAGAAACCGGTCCCGTGAACTCGTGTTCATCTTGTCATAGATATACCTCTGACTACCGACTGGGATACAGTCGTGACCACGCCGGCGTGGTCGACGATTTCCCTCATTCAGCGCTTATCGCTATCCACTAGGGTCGATTACTTCTTTCAAATATTCTTTCTCTCAGATGACGCCCTGAGTCGAGGTTCGCGCCCAACTGGGCACTCTCAGGCCTTGTCTTAAATTTTGTACCGGGTGAAAGCCCTTAGCGCTCCCCATTTGTCCGGCCAAGTAGTTAATGCTACGGCAAATCTACAATAAGTCACGTCAAAAAAAGCTTATGTTATGTTTTAGTAGCGTCACGTGAGACGTGCCTAAGACAAATGAACCTAACAACTGTCTGAAGTGACATGGCTGGTGTTTTTCCATGGCGTCAATTATCGCCCGGCGGCGGCGCGCCGGCGGGATGATCTAACGTTTGATCTCGACGCCTGTAGGGGGGAGGTAATAATTATCTCCAACAAATGACAACATGGGACTCAGATTGTAATTTTGGGGTGACTTATTGGCTATTGACACTGGTTTGGAATAACAGCTATTGTTGGCGCCTTTTTTAAAAAAAAAGCATTAACCTGATATAATAAGGAATTCATTTATAACAAACATTATAGAAGGAAAAATTGAAGGGAAGAGAGGAAGGGGTAGACCTAGGATAACATTTATGAAACAAATAAAAGAGAAGATGCAGGTCGTGTCGTATCAGGAGGTGAAGGTTTTGGCGGGAAGAAGAGAGGAATGGCGATTACTCCACCGACAAGAGCGCAGCTCTTAAATAGAGAGAGAGAATAAGGAATAATACTACGTATAGAACGGCAACTCTCCGCTCCCCACCAGCGTCTGAGCTAGGTTTACCTCACCCCCCCCTCGGACATAGTTTAAACTTGAATCGTATGGTGTCAGACGTGACACACACAGATGCGCGTGTACGATAATGTCAATGTGTAGTGTTTGTGTAAAACAAGATTGTTTGTATGAAGTAACCGGGGTGTGTCGCGACTTTAGTGCCTCCTTTAGTTTAAAACCTGGCAATAGACACCCTAGCTTCTAATCAGGTAATACATTGTATGAATAAATAAATAGAATAACAAAGATCTCCACTAAAAGCATAAATATAAAGAGGTAAGAATTATTGGCACCCCTGTTAGTATAGTAATAGTTAAATCGTGACCAGCCTGCCAAGAGGCTACCAGTAGTTAGGTTTTATCCCCAAGATTTATCGGAGGCTCGCGATCGTCAAAGCTTTTGATATTCAAATGACGTTCGATAAAGAACTTTACTTCGATATAAAAGTGTCCGAATTTGAATAATTTTACCTCTACTTTAACACGTGATAATAATAAAATACCAATAATATTATATTCAGACTTTATACCTCTATCCCTTTATTTATTTGTAAGGAATAATTTTAAATTTAGAACGCGTTCAGCTAAATTATCGTGGTGCGCACGAAAGCAGGACAGAAAGACACACTGTGTCTCATGTATGCCGATTATCATAATATAATATGCTGTAGTGGCAGGTAACTTTACCTTTTGTGAAGGACATTAAAAAAATAAAAGCATAGGAGCTTAGCTAAGTGGCAAAAGATTTCGAAAAACTAATGACAGCGATAAAAGAATAGACTTAACATGGAGGATGAAAATTGCCTTTTTCTCCCATCAGGTGTTGAGTGTTCTTAAATTTTGACAGTTCCCCAGTTACTATTTGAGTAAACAAACATATTGTTTCGGTTATATTTTTACACTATAACTCTTTCCTCAGCGTTTAACTGCAAAATCATAATGTTATATTTATTCCCTAAATTTATTATCTCTCTCTCTCTCTCTCACTCTCTCTCTCCCTTTCTGCTTAGTCCATCACCCATTTAGTGATCCATTATACATTATTGTATTAGAAGAACGAGCTTTCTGTGAATTTTTACAACACACCAGAAAAGATGAGCAGCTGACTGCGCTCTATGTGTTTGTTCAGACAGCATCTAGCATTGAAACAATATAAATGATATTTATCAAAGACGAATAAAGACTTAAATACTTTATCCACGTTTAAAGCAACCGAACGGCAACTTTTCTCAAATACTTCGGATTCCAGTTACAGTTTTGTAACAAGTCTAAAATTTGAAGTCACGTCGACTATGCGACGGAATTGCGCTCGCTCCGACAACTATGCCAGAATCCGCTTCGCAATATGCCAGAATATGCCGAAGTATGCCAGAGTACGCTTCGCAGTATGTCTGAGTATGCGGCGAGTTTACTTTGTAGCAGTAATGAGCCGTTTCATTTTTAACGAGAGATTTCTGTTCTAAAGTTACTATGATGCAAATATTATATAGTTGCTGAGTCTTCTCTACATTTTTAATTCGTTATCCGAGGTCGACAGTGGCGGATTTACAAATTTGCCGCCAGTAGGCTATTCAATTTTTGCCGCCCCTACTGACCTCTGAAATTCGATACGCTAGTTCACAATCATATTAATTACTTACATTTATTCTGTAAAAGAAATTGCAACTTTATGATTTGTGTTCTATCGTCCTCATTACATCGACTTTTTCCCGTTATTAGTATGATTGTGAACTAGGGGATAGTTGTGTCAGTTTCTAAATTATTTTTACAGCCGACGATTTAGTGAAGTGTATACTGTTGAGCTAAAAACAGCAGCATGTACTAATTATCATCATCATGTCGTCCAAACCATATCCGGCGACAGCGACTCCTAAATATCTATCCCGTTGTTGTGGTGGGCTCTGATGTGGGTGGCGAAACCGAACTTCGACTTGAAACTGGCCTGACGAATTGAGTGTGTAATTATAACACGGTTTCGGTCGATTCTTCCGTATTTGATGCTTTGCGTCAAGATCTTGTAAACGCTTCTTTTCAAATAAATTGACCCGCTTGTGAACGGTGCGGCGCCTCCTCCCAACTAACAGTTAGTATCTCACATGCTACGAGATTGTATTTAAGCACGTCTTTGTAACGCAGATATTGCCCACCATGTTTTCGCTTTCCGCTAGAGAGCTCGGAATACAAAACTGCTTGCGGCGATCTGCTGTCATCCATTCGCAAGACGTGACCGCATCAGCTCAGTTGGTGCTTTATGATGAGCGCTTCTATTCCGGATAGACCAGCACGATGCAAAATTTCTGTGTTTGGAACTCGATCCTGCCACTTGATGTGCAAGATGGACCTTAGACATCCTTATGTCCCGTTTTCAGCCAGGTAGGTCCGTGCCACCACAAATCGAAGTTTATAAGCTAAGACGGCAGTAATGCTCTACTAGCACAGTCGACAGGATTATTAGAATTAATTTGACGTACTTCCATTGTGTGGTGGGTATTATTGAGTTAGTAATTTCCGTTCGATTAGAGACATATTTTTCCCAGTTCTTTCTTATTGCCTCCTTGCAGCCACGCCAACACGACCCAGGAGTCCGTCTAGCAGTGAATGGTAAGTTCATACTCTGACAGTGCAAGCTTGACCTTCTCCATAAGCCGCGCCATAGAAGCGCTCCACATAATTCCAGTCTCGGCAGGGAAGGTTTCTTGTTCAGTTCAGTGTTGTGACATTCACCGTACTCATTAGTTGTTTTGATGTAAATCACGCAAGCATAGGCCTTTTCGCACAAAATCCAACCAGTTCAATGTGCTTACTGTCACTATTTATCCACCTGGGTATTGCTATTTCAGATAAAATTTCCAAATCTGACTGGATTTTTTTCCATTCTTTCGCCATTTCGTCGGGTATAAGTTCATTATTCCACAAGTTTTGGAATAATATTTTAGCACTGACTACTATCGGAGCAAGTCACCCGATGGGGTAGTATAGCTTGCTTATGTCCGATAATAACATCCGTTTAGTTATTTTCCCGTTCCGTGAACAAAACTGGTCGCATAATGTATACCAGCCAAGTCCAAGCATTTTTGTTGGTGTATCCTGTTTGAATTTAAAGACATTTTATTGACTTTCTGCTCTTCGGGGAGATCCTGAAGGACATCTGTATCGTTAGTTGCCCATTTTCTCAGCGTAAATCCACCCTTGCGTAACAGTTCGAAAAGTTGTTTTTGTAATGACGTCATCCATATAGAATTGGTGACGTAATGCTTTATCTGCCATAGGAAACTAGTGTCCTTCGTCATTTGCCAGTTGCTTTAGTGTGCGAATAGCAAGAAACGGGGCTGCTTTCATCCAGTACGTTAGCGTACACAGGTCCATCTTCTGTAGTATATTGTTGGGAGATGACTGCCAGATGATCTTTTGCAGAGGTCATTGATCTTCGTGTAAAAATGTGACGCGAAACATCGTCTCAATATCGGCAGCGAGAGTGTATTTATAGCTCCTCCACTTGATATAATGAGAGAGCAGATATCCTGGGTCCTGTCTCCATGAGATCGTTGAGGCTGTAGTTACTGTCCGTTTTCATAGAGGCGTTAAAAACTACTCGCAGTTTGGTGGTGCAAGATTTTCGTGATTCATGCTAAACTCAGCTCAGTGAGCCTCCAAATCCTCTAGATGTTTTTCATCGATAACCCAAATTCTTCCATTTAACAGGATCCTTAGCGTAGTTGTAGGTGATTTTCTTGATGTTATCGTAGGTCACCTTCTGTTTCTGAAGGAGTTGATCTATGTTAATTGCCATCGTGGCGTCAGTTGGTAAAGCGTCGCTGGAAGAAGTATGTGGTAGTTACACAGTGATATGTGCGTTTTCTCAATGCAGTTGGTGAGACCCGCATGTGAGTGGCCAAAAGCACTGATTCGCTATCACAGTCACTAACACAACACTTCACTAGTAGCTCGAAGGACCAAACGATGTAAGGGCCAAAGCTGGGTTCCGGCTTCATCGCTCCACCTTCAGTTCCAGTTGTAGGAGTTGATCGTTAACTCAAAGATTCGTTTAAGTAGGTTAATTTGTCTATTAGCGCTCGTGGCTAGTACGTATCCTTTATGTTGAGTGACCGTTTCACACTGACATACTAATTATAATCGAGTACGCAGCGCTACCAAAAGCACGGCGCAAAGTTAGCAAAATATGTTCGGTTGAAGCCCGTACAGACGTAAGAATGTTCAGTATATTGTGCATTACTAAAATGTTACAATTCTTGACACTTGTTTCTATATAATATTTCTTTTTTATTTATGTAAGACAAAAAAAAATTTGGGCCAAATTTGCCGCCCCCTACAATCTGCCGCCCTAGGCTTCAGCCTACTCAGCCTACTGGTAAATCCGCCACTGGTCGCATGGTCGGTGCTTTCTGTGCAAATAATATTATTGCTAAACAAAAATGCGAGTTAATTAAACTTTTCTTGTTTGGCGTTCTGTTTTGTTTGTTCGGGTCTTTAGAGTTTTAATTATATCTTTAGATAGTTATAGACGCCGTTTTGAGACTTCATAGCGTATTTTTTATAATAAATAGATATCAAGGCTGGTAAAGTCGGTCGTTGACCTCGCAACCCATACAAGAAAACAAGAAAAAATTATAAAAAAATGTAAGTCCATGAAATATATTTCCTGAGTTACCAACTATGCTCACCTCCATACTATTATGAACCTGGCTTAATATTACGTTCAGCGTACATTTTACAATCTTCTAAAACTTTAACTTAAATCAAAATAACCAACAAAAGTTATATTCCTGCCATCGACAAGATGAAAAGGAATTCAGATATCATTTATTCAAAGCTCCTCGTTGTAACTTCTTACTATTTGCAGCACTTATGCCAAAACATAGCGAAGTTTTGTCAAAACAAAGTTCTTTACAGATGAAGTTTGTTGCATTTGAAAACGGCATTCAAAGCTACTTAGACTGCTCGGATGTAGACCACACAAGTTTGTCCACCGTCGCCGAATACTTCTTTAATAAGAGTTAAAGTTTAGTTTCTTTTCAGTTCGGATGCAGCCGGTCTGTGGAGGATTGTTTTTAACTACTAGCTTGAATTGTCCCACTGCTGGGCCAGCTAGTAGCCAGCCATTTCCCCTCTGAGCTTCTACTTCTGCCTGTCCTGAGCGATCTCTGTCCAATCAGTCTCAAACGCGTCCAGGTCCCCTTTCCATCGCTTCCTAGATCTGCCTCTGCCTCTGCGTCCAAGAGGTGTGCACTCCGTGACAGCTTTTGCCCACGTATCATGTTGTATTCTGCAAACATGACCAGCCCACTTCCACTGTAACTTTGCAGCCTTTTTGCTCACGTCCGCTATGCGAAATTTTAAGCGTAAATTCATGTTTCTAACATGACATGATCCTGTCTCTGTGTCGGTGTCCTGTGGAGGAATAAACAGGAAAATTGGGCGAGAGGAGCTCGGTGGTGCAGCGGTAAACGCGCTCGGTCTGCGATTGTTGAAGTTAAGCAACTTTCGCAAAGGCCGGTCATAGGATGGGTGACCACAAAAAAAAAGTTTTCATCTCGAGCTCCTCCGTGCTTCGGAAGGCACGTTAAGCCGTTGATCCCGGCTGCATTAGCAGTCGTTAATAACCATCAATCCGCACTGGGCCCGCGTGATGGTTTAAGGCTCGATCTCCCTATCCTCCCATAGGGAAGGCCTGTGCCACAGTGGGGACGTTAATGGGCTGATGATGATGAAAAACTGTACATTTTCTTTATTAAGCTACTATTTATATCGTAATGTCACATTTAAGTGAGGGGAACTTGCAGTCACAGTGACACCAGACACTAACACATAACTCAATCAAACCCTCGCTCCACTAACTCCGCTTACGCAAGTCACTGGAGCCAGTATTATGAGGCAAGTGGCAGTCGCATCTCTTGTCTGAAGGGTAACTTGATTAGCACTACTGGCTACAGTTAGTCGAGTTATGAACACGTACGTTAAGCGAGTATCTAGGGATGTGTATGAAATATATTTTCTTTTGGTTTTTTTTTATTGTTTCTGACATAACTCATTGTACATTTGCTGCAGATGGCATTAACTACTTGGCCGGACCAATGGGGAGCGCTGAAGGCTCTCACCCGGTACAATGTTTAAGACAACAGCCTGAGGGTGCCCAGTTGGGTGCGAACCTCGGCTCAGGGCGTCGTCTGAGAGGAGAAATATTTGAAAGAATTAATCGACCCTAGTGGGTCGATAGCGATAAACGCTGATCACCTGATTGTCCAAAAAGTAAGATGATCCGTGCTTCGGAAGGCACGTTAAGCCGTTGGTCCCGGTTACTACTTACTGATGTAAGTAAGTAGTCGTTACATGAGCCATGTCAGGGGCCTTTGGCGGCTCAATAGTAACCCTGACACCAGGGTTGATGAGGTTGGTACTCCACCTCACAACCCACACGATAAAAGAAGAAGAAGGGAAGTCGTCAACCACGCCGGCGGGGTCGGTATCGGGGTCCTATCACGTTGGTCTTACAGAGAGCTCGGTGAGATGTGGGAACTTAGTTTACCTTGCGATGGATGTACCTCTGACTCCCACAATTGGAGTATAGTGGAGAGCTTATGTTATGTTTAATATTTAAAGTGAAGTAATATTCGGTTTACAACATTGTTCTCCTCGTCCAAAAGTACATAATTCGTACTTATATTAATCACAATTACACAAACAGTGTACAAAATTAAATGAAGTAAGCGATAACTTTGTTATAAGTTTGAACACTTGAAGCTTATGATAACACTTGAAAGTCAAACAAACAGATTTGAAGACGCTTTGCGTTTATTTTATTTAAAACAAAACAACTTGTTTAATGAATTGAGTTTCATTGTTTAATATTTGATGAGTCGAGACTAGAATACAGTTGGGTGATTTAAATAATAAAACAATTAATACAAATTGCTGACTTAATTTATTCTATGGGCTACGTGCTTCTTATGATATTGAATGATCGATTTCTCGTGTACACACCACCGTAAAAGTAGGTATCAAAAAATATACAAATTGGTATAAAAAAGGTGTTCTGTAGCATACTCCACCACGCTGCTATACTGCGGGTTGCTGAGATTTCATTTCCTAATTTAATTCATCTATTATGTGGAAGAAATATTTTTAAAACCTATGCGTTAAATTGAATATTTATTGGAGTTGGTTAAAAAATCTTTCAATTATCCATTCCATTTTTAATAACGCGCATGCCCTATAAAATACCCACCCAACGGACGGTTTCTGAAATGTTCTGAATTTGAATGTATTAGGCGTGGATAATAGCCAATCAGCTCGCAATAAACCGGCCGTAACCGGATCAGCGGCCAATCACAAGCAGCTGTGACGTCATAATCACTTTATCTCTCATACATACACACATAAATCAATTGCGCCGACGATTTTCTGAGCAATACGAATATGGAGTATGGAGGGAGAAATTCCATTTTCACTTTGTAGCATTTACTATATTGGCGGGGGTCGCTTTTAGCTGTATTTTTTAAGTAAGCCGTTAAAAAGTAAATCGCTTATTACACTACCCAATTGACCCAGACCGCTGCGTCAAGGTTACATCGAGATAAGAAAAAGGACGCTATTAAACTAGGTCAAGATTGTGGTTACCATGGTTACGCCCGGGCTTATATTCATCTTAGGACTTACTTTTATGATTTATAATACCTTGTATCTCTGCCCACCGCGATAGGTATTATAGGCGTGTTATGTATATGTGTGTATGTGTGTGTGTGTGTGTATGTTCCGCGCCTGTAACTATCTCTCAGTTCTATCGAGCTACCTTTCAAACCCAACCTATTGTATGAGAAACTGATCGAGTGAAATCAAAGGCCTTGCTCAAACTGAATTCTGTGACACAAAGGATGTCACGGTAGCGGATTTGGTTCCCGTCAAAGCATTTCCCAGTGAGTTGATACGGTTAGTGGCTGGGCAAAGGCGAAGGCTCCATGTTCACATGCGGTCCTGGGGTACTTAGCTTAGACCCAGAATATTTATAGGTAACTGCCGAATACTGGTACTAATGTGTACCCCTTCAGCGATATAGGCGTGATGCTATGTTATTTAACACAATACTTAACGTCCCCTACGAAGCACAGAATCAGGTCACTTTTTCAGTCACTCAGGTGATTCAAACCTTACCAAACAAAGGATAGTCTAAGAAAGTGATTTCAACTATGTTCTGATCGAGAATCGACACCAGAGCTTCTAATTGTGAGCTCAACGCTCTAACCACTACGCCAAAAAGGCTGTTAGGCATAAAACCTTCTATGAGGGTAAGCACTTTACAGGAAACTCAAAAGAAAAACAACAATTATCGCCGTAACATTCACCCCGGGGTTTTGCTCTGATACACATCGTTCGTTCCCGCCAAACCCCGGTAAACGTCATGAATACAGAACGCTCGGGGTCGGGCGGGCAAAGGACCGACGCTATACAGCCGTGTCGTACGGTAAGCGTTACGTACTATTGAAACACCATTAAACGTGTGATGGAAAATACCGAGTTTCGAACATCGAAGTCTTCTTCTATCGTATGGGTTATGAGGTGGATTACCAACCTCAGCAACGCAGGTGTCAGGGTTATTATTGAGCCGCCAAAGGCCCCTGACATGGCTCATGTAACGATTACTCACATCAGTAAGTAGTAACCGGGACCAACGGCTTAACGTGTCTTCCGAAGCACGGATCATCTTACTTTCGGACAATCAGATGATCAGCCTGTAGTGTCCTAACCAAACTAGGGATCACAAAGTGATTTTTGTGATATGTCCCCACCGGGAATCGAACCCGGGGCCTCCGGATCGTGAGAGGCCGTCATCGAAGTTTAAAAAAATATCTAAACCAACTACTAGCAATGTCACCTGTATCTACTTTGTGGAATAGCAACGAAGCTATTGAGTGAATAAACTATTTTATTTATAGAAACATAATAATTCGATATAAAATGATATCATTAGCGCACTAATGAACATTATACAAGATAGAACATAACTACCGACACAAATCACTGACGCACCGTCATTGCCCTGTTTTAAGTCTCGACTCAAACGCTGGCTTCTTGAGCATACGTTCTACAGTTATAACGAATTTATTTCATTTAACTCATAATTTTATTTTAATATTTAAGAATGACTCCTTTATTACGCTATTATATTCATTTTATGATTATTATTTTATTTTGTTTTTAATGTGTAATGTATGATACCTATTAGCGAGCGAAATGAAAGATGACCAACTCAGTATTAATGTGTAATAAAGAGTAAAAGATCACAAAATTATAATAATGTAAAAAACCTAACTTACACCCCCGTTGCTAAGCGCCATACAATCAACAATACCTAGGAAACGGGGGTTGCCAGATCTGACGCCAACATCTCTCCCCCCTGGTAAGAACCGAAGGTCTTACCAAGCTATGGCGTCAAATCCAGCTTAGCCAGTTTGCGCGCAGGTCGCCTAAGGACCCCTGCACTGGTCCTTACTTCCGCTACTCGCACGACGCCGTCTTTGCCAGGGAACACCCGCACAACCCTGCCGCGAGGCCAAACCCCGCGGGGCAAATTTCCGTCACAAATCATCACCAAATCCCCGACGTGTAAATTAGAAAAGGCGTTAGATGGACCTCGCGGCAAAAGATTGGGCAGGTATTCCTTTACCCAGCGCGCCCAAAACTCATCAGCGAGACGAATAGCCTTCTTCCACGCTTGCCTGCTGATCAGATCGTCATTTGAAGACTCCGGAGTGGGCAAAGAGGCAAACGACCTCAACAGGAAGTGGTTCGGCGTCAGGGCTGGCTCATCTTCATTGGCGACCGGTACGTGGGTCAGAGGCCTGGAGTTAACGATATTTTCAATCTCAGCTAAAAGAGTTACCAGGATCTCCTCTCTGGGAGCCTTTTCTCGCAGAACAACCGAAAGGCCTCTTTTCACGCTTCTCACTAAACGCTCCCAGGCCCCTCCCATTGACGGAGCTGAAGGAGGAATAAACTGCCACTCGATGTTGTGAGACGCAGCAAAGTTCATAACGTGAGAGTGGTCAACTGCGGCCCAAGCTTCTCTCAAAATACGGTTTGCACCAACAAAGGCCGTCCCATTGTCCGACAGGATCTTGACGGGGCATCCGGCTCGAAGGACCACGATATTAGCGAGCGAAATGAAAGATGACCAACTCAGTATTAATGTGTAATAAAGAGTAAAAGATCACAAAATTATAATAATGTAAAAAACCTAACTTACACCCCCGTTGCTAAGCGCCATACAATCAACAATACCTAGGAAACGGGGGTTGCCAGATCTGACGCCAACAATACCAAATGAATTATTCTACTAGTAGAATGTAACCTAGATTATATACGACATATGACATGTAATACGAACTATTACGAATAAATGAATATGAATATAACCGAAAATTAAGAACTACAAAAACTACATGTAGAAAATCTCAAATTTCAATTTGTCAACAATGTTCAACGAGTTTATCTCAGTAAAGGTTTGTACATCCGGCAGCTGGGGTCTAAAAAGGTCACATCAAAGCAATTAGTCAATTTCACATATACTATAAGTAAGTGCGCAATGTCAGCAAATATTAAATAGCAATATTGCTATTTTAGGTGAATTTTTTGCTTCAATGTTGCCTTGTTTAACCCCTCTGGAGTGTTTGCCTGCCAATTAAGCTGTTAGCATGCAAGTGTACATGTTTTCTGACGTCACACGCTATAAATAGAGCGACGCGTTCGTTTGCCCTGCTCTAAGGGACCGCTTTGTAGTGTAAGGACCTTTATAGGGCCGTATTTAGAAAGAAAGAAGAAAGAAAAATCATTTATTCAACCAATTATGTCACACTACACAAACTTAAATTTAGTTACATAGATTGTTAGTTGTACAATATATTTTGTAAGAAGTAGATTTTTTGAGTAATGTGACACAACTGTGAAAAAGGAACCGACTCAGCATAAGTTCATCTCAACACGTTGAGGTGAACGCTGTTTACATAGTTGTGTTTGTGTTGGGGAGTTTTGACTGTAAGTACTTCAGCCAATTGTAGCTGAAGCCCGTATTTTGATCGTCATCTCCCTAGCGCTATCCCGGTCACAGGCTCCGCTTACGAAATCAGTAGATTTTAGCCGGTCCACGTTTTTGCATAGTCAAACCTCTGTTATGATAAAATAATAAGTAAAAAAAAACAGCAAATTATGAACAAAATCGAAAAGATACAATAGATTTGGTGTGAACAAAAGAATGCTTTCTCACGCGGTAGGTTTTTAGGGTTCCAAAGGATAAAAACAGGACTCTATTCCTACGACTCCACTATCCATCCATCCGTCCGTCTGTCACCAGGCTGCATCTCATGAATCGTGATATTTTTGTTCTTTTTGGCTCGATATTAATAACGGCAACAGGTAGACGCTTGAACTATTTACAAAACATTAACTTATGAATTCGCTTTAAAAATAAATAATTAAATTAATATTTAAGGGGGACTCCCACGCATAATGCTACGGAACCCTACGTTCACGATTCCGACTTGCACTCGACTGGTTTTTGAGTTACTACACGAACAATGCTTACATTATATAAACTCACATCCAAGGGGCAACCCGTACGTCTCTTGTATTCCTCACACGTGACAGATTTGGTGGAATTTCCCCCGAGGAGGGCGGTATTTATTTTACTTATCCAAACGTTTTCACAGCCCGACATCAGATTACATTCGTTGCGGGTCGCCCGTTTTACAGACAATTTGACACATTATTCCACATAAACATAACATAAACAGCCTATATACGTCCCACTACTGGGCACAGGCCTCCCCTCAATCAACCGGAGGGAGTATCGAGCATTCTCCACCGTGCTGCTCCACTGCTGGTTGGTGGAAGAGATTTTTTAGAAAATCAATATGACTGTGTGACATTTGCGCATATAACAGTAAGTTCGCAACGAAAATGTCAAATAGCAATTTTGCTTTTCTAGCTGATTTGATTCAATATGGCCTTTTTAACCCCCAGACCCCCGACAATCATCGTCGTACAATCCACATGACAGAAGAATAAGGAGACTATCAAATCATATTACAGACTTGCTTTGGCTATAAATTCTCCGGTTATAATTCCGAAGTTGGCCATTATGGGTTCGTGGGACGACGAAGAGGAGGGCCCGTTCCATTTCTGGCTTAGTTGGGGCGAACATTGACCTTCTTTGATAGGCGATCGATGTAGCTGGAGCGTTGCCAACGGGTCGCGTTGGCTCCTTGCCAGCTCTGCGGCCCTGGTACTCACAGATGTTCCGCCGAAACCTTCCAAGGGATATTGATGATTTTTATCTTTTTCTCTTTAAGAGTTCGTGGGTGATTTAGGTTTCTCTTCGTAAAATTTAGGAATGTAATCATACGTAAGATTTTTTTTTTGTTAGGTCCTTAGGATTTTCACTTTGTTTAGGTGAACAATAGTCACTAGCAACAGAAGACAATTCACAGCCAATCTTAATACGATCTTTTTTGACGTGACTTTGGTAAGCTTGCTTCAGACGGCATTAACTACTTGGCCGGACAACTCTTGATACTATGTGCTAAGATGTATAGAGCGAACAAACTATCACCTACATCCATCGAGTTAGAAAGGGCACAATCAAATGATATTTTTTACATGCCCGGTGGCGAGCCGGCGTGAGCAATTGAACGTGTTCCTAGAAGCATTTATAATTACATTGTTTTTAGTTCATTCGTCACTTCTTCTCCACGACTACATTTTGTAGTAATTGTGGAATAATAAAAGCACTTATTTTTTTAATTACTCAGTCAACATAAACGTTGAACAAAATCCTCTAAAGTTGAAATTTCATTTCTTTAGAAACGCCGTAACCGCAGCAGCTCAGTAATATTGACTACAAAAGAGTAATACCGCTGAGAATGAGAGCCGATTTGTTAAAGCACAGCCATTTATTGTTGCTTTCACGAGGAATCTCTTGTATCCAAGCTATTTTGTTGATATACTCCCTATGTAAATACCAGGAGAACATCGAGTCACGTCACTTAGTTTGGCTGTAACATAAATTCTCTTGTTACTATTATATTTTTGTCATAATGCGGCTGAAACGATAGAATAAGTATTATTAATAAAACGCTTTTTTGTACTGCTAACGCATTTAACTTCATGGTGGGTCAATAATCTATTTTGCTATAGATGTATTGTTACAGTGTTAACCTTCCTGAACAATTCTCAACATCAACAAAGACCCTCATCATAAAAACAAAAATAACTTCATAAAAGGAAACAAAACAGGAACATAATTATGATAATACTAAAATTCTTCATCTCCCTAGTAGCATTATCTTGTTTTTCACTGGCTCCGCTTACCTAATCTGAAGACTTGACAGGTCCGGTTTTTTACAGAAGCGACTGCCTGCCTGACCTTCCAACCCGCGAAGGGAAAATCGGCCCAATACAGGACTCATACCTCCGAAAATGCGTTTCTTGGGAATGTGAATTTCCTCACAATGTTTTCCTTCACGTGAGCACGTGATAATCATTTATAATTCAAAGATGAATTCGAAAACAAATTCGACAATCATTGGTTGAGGTCTGTGCTGGATTCGAACCTGCGAGCTCAAAGCGAAAGGCAAGCGTTTTACCAGAGCTACCATGGCTTCTTTTTTATAATAATACTAGAGTTACAGAGTTGAATTGTTCCCACTCGCAGCAAGTTTGTAGAAAGAAAGAAAGAAAGAAACATTTATTATTTAGAACACCACAGACACGGATTACATATATATATATATACCTTACAATGACATCACATCATCAAAAGACAAATAACGCACACGTGAAATATTTTCTATATAGAACATGGAGAACGAACACAGAAACTTATACCTAAATTAAATGTGTGTGAAGGGAGATGTAAAACAAATGTAGCGATCAGAGGCTGATGTAAGTTGGCTGTGAGGTTGTAGCCGCCTCGGGTGTCTGGCGGGAACTGTTTGACGAGGTGAAACGTGTGTTTTACGAGGCTTTACTATAATAAAGACTAGTAATATCACACACTTCTTCTATTGTTTGGGTTGTGAGGTGAATTACCAACCTCATCAACCCTGGTGTCAGGGTTATTATTGAGCCGCCAAAGGCCCCTGACATGGCTCATGTAGCGACTACTTTCTTACATCAGTAAGTAGTGACCGGGACCAACGGCTTAACGTGCCTTCCGAAGCACGGATCATCGAACTTTTTGGACAATCAATCAATGCGATATGTCCCCACCGGGATTCGAACCCGGGACCTCCGGATCGTGAGCCTCTGGACCACGGAGGCCGTTACCACGCTCTTATCCCTACGTTATGCAAGGATAATGGAATGAATGAATGAATAGCCGTGGTAGCCCAGTTGGTAGAACGCTTGCCTCTCACTTTGAGGTCGCAGGTTCAAATCTAGCATTGTCGAAATCACAACATTAATGTAAGAGCTACGCTATTGTTGGTGTGGCATTCTCCATTCTTGTCTATGGAAGGCAAATTTTAATGTGTTCCGTGTAAGTTCTTCTTGGTGTTACTCTTCCTCTGTTTCCATCTATCTTCCCTTCTATGATGTTTGATGAGGGTACGTATGTCATATATGTAGTAGGAAAGTGAGAATACTGTGGAGGAATAACGAATGGGAATTTGATTGTTTACGGTTATAAAAGGAAAAATTGAAGGGTAGAGAGGAAGGGGTAGATCTAGGATAACATTTATGAAACAAATAAAAGAGAAGGTGCAGGTCGTGTCGTATCAGGAGGTGAAGGTTTTGGCGGGAAGAAGAGAGGAATGGCGATTACTCCATCGACAAGAGCGCAGCTCTTAAATAGAGAGAGAGATGGTATGAAAGCAGGATGGTTAATAAATGGGACGTAAGGCAGTTTTAAAAAGTGAGAAAGGCGAGTCTGGTGCAATGTCGGTCAGGTTAGAGGATTTTGTTAAAATATAAGTAGTAAAGATATTTAAAATATCCCGTGTTATTTCTATATCCCACATATATATTTTTATAATAGAAGGCGAGACGGCGGGTCGTAATGTTGGAAGCCAGACAAATGACGATCGCAGGCGTCGCGTCGCTACGTACGCTGTGTTGTTGCCAGAACAAGTGGAACTATTCTTTATTATGAGGTCAACGTACTAAATACGATACCGAGGTTATTGAGAACACTTTATACACAAGAGGTAATGTACATTTTGTGTGTGTAGTAGTATTGCTAAAGGATTACATCCCGACTTAATCTGATGGATTTATTAATATTATGTAAAAACTATTCTATGATTTTTTTATGGTTGGAAAGTAAAAACCTACGTGGTCTGCTAGTTAGAACATTCTGGTTTGCGATTTTGATTCGATTCGGAATAGCGACATTGTCGAAAATTCCTATTTGAGGCTGCCTTTAATTTGGTAAGGAATAGTAAGATAATTCTGTGCTTCGGAAGGCACGTTCAGTCACCTCCATCAACCTGCAGTGGAGCAGTGTGGTGAAATATGCTCCAATTCTCTTCGATTGATAGATATGTCAAGGAATGCGACGTGTAGGCTATTTCTATTTTGTAACTGTTTATATAAATTAAAAATATAACAGGTATATAACGAAGAAATCACTGCAGACATACTAATAGCGCGTCGGAGGCTGTAACTTACATAAAACTTGCTTGCTACGCACTACGTGCTACGGTCGCTACGAGTATCTACGGCGTAGCGGGTTAACATTTCCCTAATCTACTTACAGACACAAAAAGCTCGATCGGGCGCGCCCTTAGTGATGTCAATGTATTCTTCTTTTTATTTATTTAGGTGGAATACCAACCTCATCAACCCTGATGTCAGGGATATTATTGAGCCGCCAAAGGCCCGTGACATGGCTCATGTAACGATTACTCACTTACATGAGTAAGTAGTAATCGGAACGAACGGCTTATCAATGTATTGAACAAATGTAGATGTAATGCTGATTTTACAGTACTATAATTATCTGGTTGCTACTGGCTGCTTTATGCCCAATTAAAAAATTATCCAGCAGTTACAGAAACGCCATAACTGTCTTTTTTTTAATATAATATTTATCATAATTAGGCAAACGTAGGCCCACTTCTTAGTCACAAAAAAGAAACTTAGAAACTATGTTAGTAGTAATAATAAGACATACATAACATAAACTGCCTATATACGTCCCACTGCTGGGCACAGGCCTCCCCTCAATCAACCGGAGGGGGTATGGAGCATACTCCAACCACGCTGCTCTACTGCGGGTTGGTGGAGGTGTTTTTACGGCTAATAGCCGGGACCGACGGCTTAACGTGCCCTCCGAAGCACGGAATCATCTTACTTTTTCGGACAATCAGGTGATTCAAGCCTGAAAAGTCCTTACCAAACAAAGGACAGTCTCACAAAGTGATTTCGACAATGTCCCCATCGGGAATCGAACCCGGACCTCCAGATCGTGAGCCTAACGCTCTAACCACTAGACCACGGAGGCTGTTAGACTACGTAATAATAAGAAATACACCCTAATACAATGTATTAGGGTTATTTATTGGGGCCTCGATGTTTTGATATCAATATAATGAAGGAGGTTTTCAACTATTTTATCAGATTTTCGTTAAATAAATATCCACTCCTATCACTATACATACGCCCCGGCAGCGGCGGGTGTCATCGAGTTAGTCCGGCGGTGACCCAAACCCTCATTTATTCCGTCACTCGATACACAACCTGATTTATTCCGACCCGCTACTTTTATCCGATACACACTATACAGGGTGTTAGTGACATCGTAAAGAAAACTGAATTTCGCGACGGGAAATTCCACTTGATATCAACTCAGAATGATGGTCTATCATCCCCCTCAGTATTCGTTACAATATCACTAACACTCTGTATAATAGAAAGATATTTTCTTACCGAAGCGACGGCCTGTCTGACCTAAATAACAATTAATTTTACATTGGAGAGAGTAGAAAAAGCGTAAGTGTTAAAATCTTAGCACGTGGAATTCTGTTGTGTCTATATTAGAATGAGAAATAGCCACCTTATGTATGTATTATTATTGTGCTCAAAATACTAATGTCTCATCATCATCAGCCCATTAACGTCCCCACTGCTGGGGCACGGGCCTTCCTTATGGATGGATAGGGAGATCGGGTCTTAAATCATCACGCGGGCCCAGTGCGGATTGATGGTTATTAACGACTGCTAATGCAGCCGGGACCAACGGCTTAACGTGCCTTCCGAAGCACGGAGGAGCTCGAGATGAAATCTTTTGTTTTTCGTGGTCACCCATCCTATGACCGGCCTTTGCGAAAGTTGCTTTACTTCAACAATCGTAGACCGAGCGCATTAACCGCTGCGCCACCGAGCTCCTCACTAATGTCTAAACAGGCATAATAAAAAAGTACTCAAAGTCCATACGAGTATGCATCTGCGATGATTGTCTATGTGTTTGTCTATGTTTATATTATTATTTCTTTTAGATATAAATAATACTCACTTCCGTTCTAAATTCCAAACACCTTGTTTTTATTACATATACAATTAATCCAAATAATTATAACAGTATATTTACTATATCCCTTTAATATATTTTTATTTATATATGCCAAAAAAGCCAGAAAGGCCAAGTCAAGAGCACTCTTAACCGGCCAGCATGCATGAAGACTCTGATGAGAGCGGAAGAGGCGAAGAAAGTGAAAAGTATCAGGTTCGTAGTAAGTGAAATTCCGTGGTCTATGTCTACCCCAACGGGAAACAGGCGTGATGCTATGTTGAATAATAATGTTTATGTCGTGGCCAGATCATAGAATTGACCATTTCATGAAATGATCGACCATTTCATGAAATGGTCGTATTTCATGAAATGGCCAACTTCAACTGACCATATCGTTGAAACGTCAGCGTTTAATGATATTTCCATCCACGTTTGGCCATATCATTAATGTAGGGTGTCCATGATAAGTGGTGTAAAAAAAACGCGAAATAAGATAGGAAATAATGGTGCTAATTTCTGTAAATACCATCTAATTTTATTTTAAGTTATATCTGTCATTTTCTTATCCGCCGAAAAGGAAAGGGACGGGTAATCGACAAGCATAAAATTTATGGAACACACGTCAATTTTAAGCACAAATCTAAACCAACCGTCTAAAAATTTTACGTCAGTCAATAACCCGACACATTAATTTACTCATTCTTCCTAAAATTAAGAGCTGTGAATCATCCGTCCCTTTCCTTTTCGACGGATATGAAAATGACGGATATACTTAAAATAAAATTAGGCGGTGTCTGCAGGAATCGGGGCCATTGTATTACTCTAGAACAAAGTACAAAAATGTTTAAAAGTCAATTAAAAATTAAAAAGTCGTTTTCGATTAACGGAGTGTTGATGTAGTTGACATATACGCCGTAACTGCATCTCGCTTTGAAGTCGTCGTCATAATTTTTGACACTATTTCATGCCATTGGTCATCATTCAGTATACTTTTCGTGTGTAAGATAAACATACTGGCGGCGTAGGGGTGGCCCAAGGGCCACCCCCGCCGCACCCTAACCTACTGTTATGCCTTGTAAAAATTATAAAAAAAGGATTATGATAATTTAAATTATGACAAAAACATTTATGCGTTTTAATAGAATCCTGTTTCAAGTAGTTAATGCCATCTGCGGCATATCTACAATAAGTCACGTCAAAAAAAGAAACTTTACGGACAGTAGGATCGTCTATATTTTTCTTTTTTAAAATTGATATCTCTTCATTCGCAGTTTTAATTATATCATATTTTGAAATCCAATAATAGTCCATTGATTTACGTAGCGTGGTCACTCGACCTTCATTATTTGCCATATAACCTAAAAATAAAAATAAAGTTGCTGTCTACTGTTAATACGAGTTTTTCTTTTCACTTTAGTGTCAAAACATTGCTTCAATGCACTTTTATCTTGTATTTGCTCATTATTATTCGTATTATTCGCGTTCACACAAGAATAATTATTGTCCGCCGCCATTATGCAAAACATAAACAAAGCGACACCAGCGCCACTACCGGTGGATAATGTTACTATTTTACGATATGATCGCTAACGTTTGGCCATATCATGAAGTAATCATGCATTTAGTTGGTCATATCGTTAAACGTTTTGTGTTCATTGATCTGGCCAAACCACATCATGATGTGGCCAACGAATGTTGTTCTATTTCATGAAATACGACCATTTCATGAAATGGTCGATCATTTCATGAAATGATCAATTCTATGATATGGCCACGATATTTATATAAGTAGCAAATTGGGTACTGGACTGGGTCAAAAATAATTTATAAAATGCTAATCCACAAATAGAAGCCAATCTAAAATGATCAATCAGAAGAAATCAATCTCATTTTACTTTTCGACTTATTTTCGAATTTCATTTATGTATTAAGTAACAATGGGTACGACGTTTGACCGCTTTTATTGATGACGTCACAGGACAGTATTGCCATACAAACTCCAAAGAAAATTTTCGTTTTGTTATTTCATAAAAAGTATCTCATTTGACTAGGTTGTCAAATAGCCTATTTATTACATTTGTAAGTTTGGTTAGTCACGTCATTATATTGGTGAGATGGAAAAAACTTCATGAACAATTGCGTATCAATTGCCAGAGCATTTATAAAGCGTTGTAGGCAAGTTAGTAACAACTAATGGACGTGTCGGCCGGTATCGAGGTTCTATCCTGACCCTTGTCACGCTGACGCCCGTGACAGGCGGGATAATATAGATATGGAATACAGTGTGGTAGCATAATAATATGTAAATACTTCAACTTGAACTATACAATGTGCTAGCTAAGTTACTAAGCGTCGTTACCTAGCGCGCTAGTGGGTTAGTGTTATATTGGGGAAATGTTTACCAATTACCTTATGAATTCGGAATAAAAAAAATACCTGAATTTTGCGACGGAAAATTCCACTTGATATCAACTCAGAATCATGATCCTGAATCATCCCTTAAAGTTTTCGTTACGATGTCATTAACACCTTGTATATGTGAGAAGAAGCGGAAAAGGAAACACTGAAGTCTTCATAACCCATTATATTATTATCTTAAAATGATTTTAGACAGCACAGAATAAAATTAACACCGTAACTTTCAAATTAGAGAAGAAAGCGCACCCACGCCACGTCGATCCCATTCCTCTTCTGTCTCTTTCGTTTTTCATACCTCTCGCTCTTCCACTCTGTTCAACCGAATACGTCTTCACTCATATCTTTTCTCTTTCACACGTATCTTGCATTTCTGTCTCACGTGACTGTCTCTCTCATACTCGTTTTATTAAGTATATTACCTCTTTTACCTACACTTTCATACATCCCACACATAATGTAATAGAAAGTAGAGAAAACCTTAGGTGTGAGTGTAACTACTTATATATAAAATTTATATAAATCCGTTAAAAAAAAGTAATAGGTAAAAATAACAGTCACAGCACGGACATTTCGTACAAAAATCTCGACCTTTTTTACCTCTACCGTGTGCCGCTGAAAATCAGATTTATTTTATAGAATTATGAACTGTAGGAGTAAAGCGTGCGAATGTATAAGACGGAACGTCTTTACTAGTCTGTTGTAGCTTACTTTTAATATCAAATCTTTTTACAACCTTTTTTTTTGAATATTTTTTTTTTTTACTTTTTTATAAATATTGTATTTCAATCTGTCTTTTTTACTTCTGACATATGTAAGATTGGAATTACATGCATAAACCGAGCTGAATTATTTCTCTAAATAACACACTTTTGTCCCACATAGTCATTAGCATTTGTGTGTGGGTGTGTATGTGTTACTACAGTATGAAGTTGAGTCACTACTAGTATATAGGAATATTCAGTTAGAATAACGTAGTTCGCAGTTGCGTGTTTGCACACTATTGTTGTGAGGACATTGAGTAAACCATAATAGATCGCCTTTAAGTTATTGCGATTGCGTCTTCTTATTTACATACGTACATAAACTCACGCCCTTATTCCCTAATCGGATGAGCAGACCCACAAGTAATCAAAGAAACCTGCACCCACAGTTGATACGTAATTCTAAGATGGGTACAGATACAAATATACTGGATTGCACCAAATTAAAAAGAAGTAAGTAATTCAATTTGAGAGGAGGCCTGTGCCCAGCAGTGGGACGTATATAGGCTATTTATGTTATGTTATGTGTAAGTAATTACAAAAAGACTCTTAACTAGGTACATGGCAAATGGCGGCCCTATCGCTTAAAGCGATTTCTTTCAGACAACCATAAGGTGAAGAAAAATGTAAAAAATTAAATTGAAAGACTACGGGTACAAACTATGCTACTTTCGTAAACGGATAAAGGAACTTTTTATTTATGTCTCTACCAGATACCATCAAAGAAAAGAGAAAATCCAAATATATCCACATCATGTTTCCCGGAAGCAGTTATTTATAAAGGGCGTATTTACCCAAATACACAACAGAAAAAAGGAATAGGATAGTTTCCAACTAGTCAAATCAGTTACTTTTTACTTAACGTCAAAACACGAAATTACTATGGAATTTGTATGTAAATGCAACCTGTGACGTCATAGAAAAACTTGACAAAATGTCGGACTTATTATTACTTAAATTTTTTCTTGATTCAAATTCATAGATAAGTAAGTTAATTAGACAAAAGATAACGCTTTTTGTCACCTTTAGATCTGTCTTTATTTAGTAATCAGAATTTCATAATTTGAACTAAGTACTAAACTAACTATATCAATATTTCCTTGTATTACACACACTTGATTATCGTAATTATGTAGGTATATCTTACCAAATAAACCTTTAAAATACCAAAGCAAAATTATTTTTGTCATTTCACTGAACCAATTTAGGGATTTGTTCAATTCACTAGATTTGTTTAGGGAAAGGATAAAATCGTGTTGTTATTTTAACATCCTCCGTGATTTGATCAAATCCCTTAGGGAATTGATCAAATCCCCGTTTTTATCATATCCCTGCGACATATACACTTTGGTACCATGTCACATTAACTTTTTTGACAAATTGAACTGTAAGTCTCACTTAATGTCAAATATGTTAGTGCGACAGAGTCCTAAAGTGGGTACATTATATTGCTCATGACCGTACCATACTTCAATAGTAATACATGTTTGTTTAATGTGTAATTACAACATACCTTACGTTACTAGCCAAATATGGTCACCGGATGCTGCGCTGAAACAAACAGAGACAATAATTAATTTTGTTATTCTTCTTCTTCCATCGCGGGGTTGTGAGGTGGATGACCAATGTCATGAACCCTGGCGTTTGGGTTATTTTATTATGTTTTAAAGTTGTAAGTCAACGAAACAGATTAATTTATAATAACTAGCTGTCTACCGCCCGCTTGGAGTGCCATATTTTTTTTCTTAATTTCTGCGCAATTTTCTTATTTTTTCCTTCCGTAAGAACCTTCTACAAATTATTAGAAAACTTAAAATAAAGTCTTTTAAAAGTTATGACGTCACCAAGGGAAATGAAGATTGGTTTTATATGATTTTTGGTGTTTAAAGCACTCACTCTTGCTTCTCTGTCACACAAAGAGAAAATTAAATTGGTCCGAAATGATTCAGAATGGGTAAATGGATGTACAATAAGCTGCAAAAGTCCAATCAGTTTCTTGCAAAGTAATAATTAACTGATTGCACTTAAGACCTCCTGGTTACATGTCGTTTCTGTAATAGACCAAAAACACCTACAAAAAACATAAATTTTATAGTTATGACAACTAATTTATTTATGTTTTTTGATTTTTATTTTAATCCTTTGATTTTGATTTGATGGACATGCTAAGTATTAAATTTTATATTAGATTGACTTTTCCTTTAAATTTTAAGTTAATGGCTTTGAATGTTATATTTATTGTTAAGTTGACATAAGCTAGTTTTATTTTTTGTTTTTGTTTATTGACATTTGAATATTATTGTATTAGGAGATGCCTGTAATGATAATATTATGTTGGTCTGTGTAAGATGAAATAAATAAATAATAATGGTTCATAATTTCACCACTGTTTACAAACAATTCGCTGGGCTCAGTGACTAAACTTTTGCCCTTTTATTGTACATAATCATAAGCTGTTTCTTCAATTTATAATTTCCAAAAAATATTTTCACGATTCAAATTCAACTCAAAAATAACATAGTTACTGAAGCGTCAATGTTTATATACTTGTCATCCGCCTAAAACTACTGCATCTTCTCATGACCCGTATAGCCGATTTCCTATAGATACTTAAGCATGGCATAGATATTCACTTATGTGTTTTTTCTGTTAGATAATATAATTCACGTTAGGCTCGTGCGTAGAATGACGCCACGCCACGCCACACCACGTCACGATGATCACAAATCCGATAATCCGGTACACACGTCTCACGTCATTCCGACAGCATGCACTGTTTAGTATTGATTGCGCGCAGAGCAAGGAATCACACGTCCCGACGCTACTATACTCGACTTGCGCCGTCATGATGATTGCAAATCCGATTATCCGGTACACACGTCATTCCGACTGTATGCAGTGTTTAGTGTAGCTTGGAATCACTACTAGGCGCTACTAGATACGGCTTTTTATTACAACGTCTGCAGGAACAGTAGGTCAAAGTTTTACCGCGCGCGGCGCGAATTATATCAAGGACTTCGTTTAATAGTCGTTCGATGTCTGTCTACCTAGATAGCATTCGATGCGTTTATTGGCCGAAATCCTCGATTTATTCGACGCAGGCGCAGTTGTCATGTAGACCTTGCTGTATTTGATAATTTAAAATCTATCCAACAATACCTAAAACGCGCTTGACATTGCATACGTTAATTATAACAACTTCCGCCTCTAGTAGCACCATAGCCTGGTGATTCATAGCTCTGTGGATTATGTAATGTATTTAAACTCTTTCCATTTGTCTTCATCTCTCTCTGTCTGTTCATCCATCACGTAGCGATTTATTCGCGATTACATCCCCGTCTGGTAAGTACCATCATTTGTATCATTGAGATGTGCCGAGGCATTTACTCGTATTACAATAATACTATTATTCCAAGGGATGAACATTTTGTTTTATAACCTTTCCTCTAATATTCCTTACAAATAATAAACGACTTATAATTTCAATTTTGAATCATGAATATGATTAATGTACAGTCTTCTTGGAGCACTGCAAGTCATAACCATACAAATAAACACAAGCAAATTAAGTAGAATATTGACGAAAATGTATCATAATGCACCTTCAATATTCACGTTACTATCATTTTATCAGTTAAAAATAAGTATACAATACAATAGAATAATAAAACTCACCAAAAACAGTAACAATCAAACGCCTTATATGTTCTAGAATTATATTATTATGTTTGTAGCAAACAATACAATATTATAATTCAAGTAAGCTTAGGTCACATAAATGATTGTCTTCGTATTTTTTCAAACTATTTTTTTTTTACCCCGGCCAGTGTTTGTCAACACAACCTTACAATCATCATTATCACTAATTTAATAGCCACGCTTTTGTCGATGTAGCATTCTCCATGCTACTTTTAGGGAATATATAGTGGTTTCCCTCTTGCCTTCCGCCCAATAATTATTTGACCTTAGAATATCGCCACCGAAATGACGTGTAAAGTTCACTTTTAATATTCTACTGAATCACAATCAAAATTACATGACAAAAGATGTTGACTCACAATCCGAGGCGGGCAAGCACATGTCTGTATTCCTAGTATGGGATGAATATCATATCAATAAGTATTATACTGGCAGAAATTGGACTAGGTACTTTGCCGGCCGAGCTGACTCGAGGAGCTGCGCGCGCGATAGATACTAACACAAACAGACTACACAATACACATACCTAATACCCACATAAATAATTTATATCAGGTGCGTACTATATCCGCTTGCATTAATTACTATTATAATACTAACATTAAGCATTTATGTATACGTTTTTGTGATAAATATATAAAATATATTATATGTACACCTACATTCTATTTTAAGTAATTTGGTAATATTTAATCTATGTACGAATATTAACGTATATTTATGGAACACGATGTTCGTGCCTCACCCAACAGGGTCCACATAATACCAGCGTCGTGGTTCACGCCGCGACTTGTGCTGAGTAAGGCCCTTTTATCTCAGGACGTCCACCACCACCTTATGATCATTGTAATGAACATCCTTCTATGCTTTTTGTAATTGTTTTGTAAAAAAAAATAAGTGATGTTATTGTCTTGTCTTTGTGTGTGGTGTCCTTTTATAATAAACAATTTCTATTCTATTCTATTCTAGTATGTGCATGTACTTTACAAAAGCCTGTCCGGTGTCAGGGCCTGTATCTTACAATCAGCTGTCGGGTGCTCGACGCTCGGATTTCAGTGTTGTGTTCCATCGGAATTGGATTGGCGCCGCCCCACGAGTTTGACGTCACACCCGTGTTTGCGTTTGGCTTGCCAATTATCTGATGACACCCGAGCTGGATCCTAAGGATGCTTGTTTTAGTATGTAGGTGTATATAATTCTCACTGATATTATTAACTTTAAATAAATTTGGGCCTAATTTGTGTACTCAAATTTAATATGCATGTATTATCATTTGTACTAAATTATTTCGATTTTTAGATTATTATTGTTTTAATATTTATCTTTTAATTGTAATAACTTCATAAGTTGTTATGCCCATCCAGGGTGCTATGCGCCTAAAATTGACTTAGTTTAATTTCATAATATGACATGTAGCTATGCAATATATGAATAAATAAATAAATACTTACATTGACCTACAAAACTATGTACTATACTCTTAAAATTATAATGACGATTTTCTAATATTTTTCAATCTTTAGAACGACGCCATATAACAAAGAATAATACTATCAATTTACGTAAGTACGTATAGAACGGTAACTTTCATCATACTTACTTATATACTTAATAGTATTTTATCCCTATAGGTATGCTTATGTATATTATAATAATGTCATTATGTACTCTCACGCATCGATTTTCAATTTGCCGTCGAGTCGCGGCGCGCTCGGTCGCCGAGACTGCCACAGATCTCATGATCACTATACTCCATCATTTTCGGAGTTGCTACAATTCTGTCTTGAATAAAATACATTATAAAATCTCAAGCCTATTTATCACCGGGGTAAGTAGAGACTATGGAATTCCATTTACTTCAATCCTGACATACTTCTCTTGCTTCTCTCTTGCACTCCGGTACGCATAAATAAAAAAAAACTTTTCCAAATCGGTCCAGGTGTCTTCGAGTGATCGGGAAAAATACATAAAAAAAAGATCCGGGCGAATTGAGAACTTCCTCCTTTTTAAATGTTAATAATAGCCAATTATGAAGTTTCCACTTCACTTCTTCATAGTTTCTGATAATGACATTCCAAATCCTATATATTTTAAATAATTAAAAAAAACGTTAATCGTTGCATTCAATATCTCATGGCATTGTTTATTTTTTTTTACAAATAAATTGCAATTAAAGAATTCTCAGCTCCGTAACTTGTTCATAAGACCTGCCTAATTTTGAACTGTCTTAGAAAGCAAAGACAAACAGTGTCTGCAAGTTGAATCTCTGTGGCTTTTTATTGAATGTTACAGTCTATATCGGCGCCTGCTCTGTGCCCGCACACACTCGATGGTCCCTAATGAGGGCTCTTCAGCCGAATTTCGAACTTCAATGTAAATTGTACAAATGACGTTTTGAAAGCCTATATGGGACTTGTTATGTTAATGTTTGATGTTTGGATATTGAAAATACGTAAGCTTATGCATCATAAAGGGGAAAAAAGGAACCGTGGTGGACCGGTTAGAAGAACGCTTCACTCTCACTGTGAGGTCGCGGGTTCTAATCCCATCACGGGCTATAACCAATGATTTTCGAGCGCATGTCTGGATCTCGTTCTCGGCGGTGAAGGATCGTGAGGAAACCCATATTCCCGAAAAATTCTAGTGTTTCGTATGTATGTAACCTAACCTATATTGGCCGTTAGTTCGAGCCGTCAGTGCGTTGCATTTATGAATATTTACTGTTATTATAATATTTTTTGATGATTTTGGTTTGTTATTCTTTTTTTTAATATTTTTTTTGTGTACTTATTGATTTCCGTGTGGTTTCTGTCCTGTGTTAATTGTAATGTACCTGTCTGTCTGTGTCTGTGGTGTCCGGGAGTAATAAATATTTATTCCTTTCTTTCTTTATTGGGCTGGTTTTCCCTACAGGTTAAAAGGTTGCTATGTTTAAGTCTCTTGTAACAGGCGAGACATAAATCTCATAAATGAAAACCACGTGATATCAACTAATAAATTCATATTCAATGGTTTAGAGCCTGGAATTCGCACCCGTCACATAAGTCACGCATTTTCCACAGACTTTTGATACAATTGCTTAAAATAATAATAATATGATGGAGTGCATGTGTTCACTCCATATGATGAATGGTCCATGATGTAATCACAACATAAAGCACTGGGAGATCCGCAAGGAACAGTCCGGTGAGCTATTACAGACGAAAACGTTTAGCTGGCTAAGTTGTTGCCCAGGGCGGACCGCGAGGAGGCAGTTCTTGACCAATTCCTGGCTTTGACACCGAACGAAAACCTAAACCCGGCTGAATTAGTGTAGGACCTACATAAATGGGACTTAAAGAAGTCACCACACTGTGAGTTTGGCCACCCGGATCAAACTCTATCTCACATAGTGAACAAGTACCCTCTACACCGGTTCCTAGGTGGTATAGCCAAGCTGCATTGTGTGACGGATGCGGCAGAGACTTGGTTGACGGAGCTTCAACTGGATATATGATCCAGGAAACATATTTATTTGCATACGCAGTAATAATAATGGTCCATCATGTTAGAAAGGAAACAAAGTTAAAAATATAAAACTGTTTAAAACTGTCTCAATTCTCAGAATTAATAACATCTTCAGTTCTGTGAAGAGAAAGTTATGAACTTTGTGTAATTTGTCTCACTTAGCTCGAGAATTTGTTGTCACAACTTGTTACTTTTGGTTTAGTGTTCTCGAAATACCATCAGCTTGACATTATGCTACTTGGTTGTTTCAAGCCAGACCGGCTTGCTCCTCAACCCCGGTTCGAACCCCGGTGGCCAACTTTCGTCAACGGAAAATTTATCTTTATATTAACTCAGGATCGGGAGCCGAATCATCCCCCCAGTATTCGTTACGATGCCACTAACACTAAGACAAGGAAACGCACGAAAGCGAAAATCTTGGAGCTTAGATGACATGGAGGACTCATTCAAAAAACTCGAAACAAAAGTAAAGACGAAATACACAAGCGAGATACTTTTGACTTTGAAAACTGCAATTCACCTTCAAGTATGGCGCTATAAGAAGAAGCAGGCTTATTCTGATGACTAGTACATGTAAATATACCTTATAAAATTTTAATAAAGGAAGACTGGGAACAAAGAATTTATTTGTTTGTATATTTTGTAATTAGTTGAAGATATAAGTGAGTCTTTTATATAAATTGTTACGAATAATGTATTATTATGTATGTATTATTGTGTATGCTTGTACGCTATCTGCCCTCTACTCGTTAATCTTTCACTCTCAAAGACCTATTGGAAGAAATTTCTGTTAGAAACAAATTGTGCTTTTTGTCTGTGTACAATAAATTATTAAATAAATAAATAAAATAAAAAGTATACAGTTTAGCTGGTATTGCTATAATAATTTCTTAATTAATTTAGAGGTAATTAAATATTAACACAGTTGTGTTAGTTTTGACTAACACAGTTTGCTCGACAAGTATAGACGGCGATACAGATCACCGCCTATCTATCGTGGTTTAACAAGCTCCGTGCAGCGTGGGTAATTAGTTCATCTTGCGATAGATTTACATCTGACTTATCCAATCAGAATCTAGTCGTGGGGCTTATGTTATGTTATGTTGTTAAGCATAAAAAATATAAGTTTAAAAACTGAAACCCGACTACAACACACGCTCTAAAAAGTTTAAAACAAAAAAATGGGTGTATTTCTCAGAAATTCTGCCAAATAGGATATTTAGGTTATAGCCGCGGTAAGCAAACTCTTAGGACAAATTGGCATACGACCACGGCTATCTCCATCCGGCCAAGTAGTTAATGCCTCATATTTACTTTAAGTCACGTCAAAAAAAAGGGCTATCTTCAAACCAAACCCGCAAAAGCCAGTAACACGTACATATTTGAAATGTGCAAATTACAGAATACCACCCGAAAAAAAACATTTTTTTCGGCCACTTATGTTTTCTAGAGGGCGCCATTTTGAATTCAGCGTGACGTCACACGTGGCACCTCATTTGTTAAATTCTGACAGTTGGTTTAGAAGTTAGGTTGGAACAGACATGCATACACACGTACGTACATTGCGGTAAGACACATAACCCTCCTTTTTGCTTCGCCGCAGTCGGGTAAACATAAGATTACATTTATATTCCCTCCCCTAAGTAACTCCACGGTATATAATTATGTTTATTCATGGCGGTACATTGTGATGACGTCACGGGCTCGGCTCTAATGAAATCAGTCGCTGGAAGAAACCGCTTTTAGCATCAAGTGCGGCCCAAGGCCGTCGCGGGCCGTAAGGGTTTATGTACGCTTGACTTTACTGAGTTGATTAAAATGTAAATCCTCTTTATGAAACAACGAGAAAATATATAATTAAACTGTTCGCATAAACATAAAAGGACGTTATATATAAACAAATAAAGCAACGCCTACAATTGCTAATAGGGTTGGTAGAGTAACAAGTCATTAAGTCAGTAAGACTATCGGAAGACACTTTTGCTATTTTCACTCTTGTTCTAAGATATAAATCATTTACGAATAGATTAAATGGAGCTATTGGAGTATGTGTAAACACATGGGGAAGGTCAAAGTCAAAGTCAAAGTATTTATTGCACACTATATGGTAAACAGTTATTAAAGATATTATAGTATCACATATGGACCCGGGAGGGTATAGCAAAAACAAACAAAAATATTAAGAAATTACATTAGGACAGAAATAAAAAAAAATTAATAATAATAATAATAATAAGTACTTAACATTAAACAAACTTAATCTAAAAATAACTATGAAAATCTTAAAAACTATTAATATCAACAAAACAAACAAACTACATCACTGTCTATTTGTCATGTAAGAAAAACTCTCCCGACGACCCGATCACTCCAGCCATAGAGGCAGCCAATCAACTCGCGACACCAAACACTTCAGGGCCCCGATACCGATCCCGCCGGGTGGTCGACGATTTCCCTCAATCATTGCTTATCGCTAAAAAATATTTTTCCTCTCAGACGACGCCCTGAGCCGAGGTTCGCGCCCAACTAGGCACCCTCAGGCCTGTTGTCTTAAACGTTTTACCGGGTGAGAACCTTCAGCGCTCCCCATTTGTCCGGCCAAGTAGTTAATGCCATTTGCGGCAAATCTACAATAAGTCACGTCATAAAAAAGCGGAAGGTTGTGCCCAACAGTGATCCAATAAGGCTAATAATAATAAAATAGTTGTAAAATAATTTATCGCCAACCCTATATGAGTGTAAAGTGATTAATTTAATTTAATATTAATTAAATCTGAATACCGAGCGCTGGGCGTCACGCCACAATGACAGACTTCCGTTATTGCACACCCTGAACACTTCATACAACATTTTACACAGACACTACACATTGGCGTTGTCGTACACGCGCATTTGTGTGTGTTATCTCTGACACCCATACTATTCATGACTAAAGTAAGACCGAGGGCGGGTGAGGGAAACATAACTCAGCCGCTGGTGGGGAGCGAGGAGTTGCCGTTCCATACAAATACAAATAATACAAATACACTTTATTGCACCAAAATAAAAAAAAAAGAAATAATTACAAAAAGACTCTTAACTAAGTACATGGCAAATGGCGGCCTTATCGCTTAAAGCGATTTCTTCCAGACAACCATACGTAATATATTTCTATACGTAATATTATTCCTTATTCTATGGTTTAAGACTGAAGTAAGATCTAGGGGGAGTGAGGGAAACCTAGCTCAGCCGTTGGTGGGGAGCGAGGAGTTGGCGTTCTATCAAATCAAATCAAATATACTTTATTGCACAGAACTACACTACACTACTATACTTAGTATTATTCCGTATTCTATTGTTATTGTACGTGAACCAATGTTTTGTACAAGTATTTTTTTTCTCTCTCTCTCTCCTTGGCATTTATTATTCCCATCTGATGGTGGGGTCTGCCTTCTTCGTACTTCTCTTCCACTTCGCTCTATCGGACGTGTCGTTCTCGGAGACATTGCACATACACAGGTCCTTTTTGACCACATCCGCCCATCTTGTTTTTGGTCGTCCTCTTGGTCTAAGCCCTGGTATGTTTAGATTGGCTGTAACGTTACCCACATAATCTGGAGGTCTTCTTTTTACGTGCCCAAACCAACGGAGCCTGCTCTCTTGTAGCAACAAGTATTTTTTTTTGACGTGACTTATTTTAGATTTGCCGCAAATGACATGAAATAATACGCTAGTTTCCAACTAGTCAAATCAGTTACTTTTTACTAAACGTCAATACACGAAATTACTATGGAATTTGTATGAAAAAGCACACTGTGACGTCATAGAAATACGAGATAAATTGTCGGACTTAATTGGTTGAACAGATAAAAGAAAATGTGTAATCAGAATTTCATAATTTATCTTGAACCTAGCACACGACCCAATTGGCCGGAAATAACATTTTAGAACAGTATGCCGGTCTTTTATTTATTTATCCTTATATTTAGTCTTCCCCACACAGATCTATTAAAAAAAACTCAGCAAGCATCCATTCAGATTTTCATGTATGTTATTTTTATTCTATTTGAGATCGACTCACTAGATTCGATAGACCATAAAGCTCTCAAAAGGGCGTTTTAAAGCACCATATTTCTCGGCCAGTAGTAAACAGTAGTGCTTTTATTTTAAAAAGCGATATTCTAGCCATTTGTGAAGATTTTCCTCGTTCTATAACAGTGGTGGCGGCAACCGAGTGACATCCGAGTCTCGTCGCGTCCGGGATCCGGGATCCGGGCGAGATCTCAACTAGCACAGACACGACACTAGAGGTGACACACAGAGGTGGACAGGTTTTTAAAGGTCTTTTTTTACGAATTCGTATCAACAGTGACTGCAAGTTGTCTTTGAGGGATTCATATCATTCATCATATTCATCTTAGGACTTCGTAACAACAGTCCCTATAACAGTCCCTAGTTATTCGCTAGTCAGCGATAAGGCCGCCATTTGCCGTGTACCTAGTTAAAAGTCTTTTTGTAATGATTTCTTTTTATTTTGGTGCAATAAAGTATTGTTTGTATTTTTTTTTGTTTTTGCAGTTGTCGTTGATTACTTGTGGCTCTTCCCACCCCGTTAGGGGTTACGGACGTGAGTTTATATATGCACAGATTAAGTAAATATTTCATAAATCAACTCAATATTATTAAACATGGTATTTCTTTCACACAATCAGAATGTCAACAGCAGATAGCAGCTGATAGCTGTAATCTATGATAACGTGGATGATATCGCGGACACACATTTTATGCAGTGAATAAAAACAACAATAACCAACGCTATGCTATGAAAACTTCATGTTCGTAGTCCCTCCGTTTGTACTTAAATAAAATGATGGTTACGTATGTCAGTTCATATTATTATTTTTATTATGTCGTAGGTACTTAGTATCACTGACATAAATAGTTACTTAGTACCTTTAATTTAAACAGAAAATAGTAAAATGAAAATAAAGTCAGCTTCAATTCAATAATATTTAACTTCGAATTATATCGAGGCCTTCGACCAATAGCCGTTTCACGTCCATCTACGTAGATAACATTCGTATCGTTTATTGATCGAAGCGGTCAATATAATTAGCGCCGCGGGCGGCGCGGTTGTCATGCAGACCCGGCTGAAGACCTTTCGGTGGACCTTATTAATATCATCCCAACCCCATTCATGTAGACACTATAAATTACGCAGATACCTGAGTCGAGCAGCAATATAACAATACGTCCAAATACGTAATAACGTCCTAATACGTCCTGATACGTAATAATACGTCCGAGGCAGTCACGCGTGATAAACGGCGTCGTTTACATGATAAAGGCCGGCGTTAATTGACGCGGCTCTATTGAGATGGATACCACTGACCTACATGGATAATCAGGTGCTGGGAATTAACCTCCTACTAATTTAGGATTACTATTTGCATGCGAAGGGTTAGTTAGCATTAAAAAGTATTTAATATACGATCCTGACGACCTGATTATTCTAGCCATAGAGGCGGCCAATCAGCTCGCGGCATCGAACACTTAAGGACTCCGATATCGACCCCGCGCGCGTGGTTGACGATTTCCCTCAATCAGCGCTTGTGGCTATCGGCCTACTAGGATTTGGAAACTGAACATCCTCAGGCATGTTGTCTTACATGTTTGTACCGGGCGAGAGCCCACAGCGCTCCCCATTTGTCCGGCCTAGTAGTTAACGGCAACTAAGGCAAACCTTCAAATAACACATCCATCTTAAAACTTCAATAGACAATGTAGCTGCAAGTGTGATATGGAATCTTCTAGTTCTGCCCACCCCTATAGGGGGTACAGCCATCAGGTTGTATGTGTGTAACTATACATACATAAGATCACGCCTATTTCCCGTTGGGGTAGGCAGAGACCACGGAATTCCATGTACTACGATTACGTAGGACACAACACTTTCACGTCTTCTACTTTAATCAAAGGCTTTCTTTAAAACATCGTGGATCTGCGGGATGTAAGAAAGAAAGACAGAAAGAAAGAAATAAAAGAAAGAAAGAAAGAAACGTTTATTATAATGTACGCCTTGGCCTTCCTCTTCCAACTCTACCATTTATATCTGCATTATAAATCTTGTGTAAATATTAATTAAATATAACACAACATAAGCTCATAACTATATCCCACTTGCGGTAATCACAAGTACATTCATCGGAAGATGAACTAAGTACTCACACCTCACCGACCTTTCTGTTAGCCAAACGTGATAGGTGGTGAGCTGTAACTGTGTTGAAAACTGCACTTAAGATAAATTAATAACTCATTGGTGCAAGTCCGGTATCGGAGTTCGAACCGGCGCTTCCCGCTTGAGAAGCAAGCCGGTGAGCCACACGACCATAGTGGCTTTTCTATCTTCATACTAACAAAGTATTTAATCATCTTTTTTATAAAACAAATTACCCTAGCAACTATGCCGCCACCGGGAAACTTACAATTAGCCGTAAAGCGTATAAGTTTCAGGCATAAAGTAAAGCTGTCGACAGAGACAAAAACAAGCGGCGTAATAATTCACAGACCCTATTGTTTTGCGCCCCCGGGGGCGTGGCGCTTATAGCCCGGCAGGGCCGCAGCTAGGGCCACGGGGCCATATTTATTCGTAACAAAAACCCATACAAATATACCTTGTCTATTGACTCAGTCTGTATCACCTACTGTTGGGTATATGCCTCCTCTCTTTCACGCCTTGAGCAAGTCGCTTCCATTGCTTTCCTCACAATGTCATCCGACCACCGGGCTGGTGGTCTACCTCGATATCGCATACCATCCCTTGGCCACCATTCAGTAACAGCCTTAGTCCATCTGTTGTCTTCCCCTCTTGCCAAGTGTCCTGCCCATCTCCACTTAAGCCTAGCGATTCCTATACCTACATCTCGATTTTAGTAGTTCTTTAGACGTTTGGTATACGATCTACCAGGTGGATGCCTAACATGGCGCGCTCCATAGCCCGTTGTGCCACTCTAATACCTTAATCTATTTCATATTATAAAGATCCTGACACTTCTTGAAAAAAGTTTATTTTTCAGTTTGCGGCTACTCAATTCATCATGCAACTTCGCAATTGACAATATGGTCGAGAGTATATTTTATGTTATGTTGTGACTTTTTTCAAGGCCCCCCTCAGGGTCCGCAGGGCCCCCTCGATAGTCCCTGGCTAGCTGAGTCAGTGCTCCGTCCTTGCATCATTAATGCCAAGTTTTTCTACCCGCCCTGCAATCTCAGACGTCCTTACATTTTCATACGACTGTAGACTTAAATAAGTGAATATCCGAGCATTGTCTCGTAAAAGTGTCAAGATACGATCAATTATAAATGAGGTTATGCTCAACTGGTAAAGTATAAAAAATATACATTACTGTCAACGTCATAGAAGGGAAGCTACAAGGAAAGAGAGGAAGGGGAAGACCAAGAAGAGCTTACATGGAACAGATTAAAGAGAAGGCGAACGTCGTGGCTTATAAGGAAGTGAAGGCATTGGTTTTTGTTAGACAAGAATGGTGAATGCTACACCGACAAGAGCGTGGTTCTCAAATTAGTGATAATGATACTGTCATTCCCGTAACTCCTAATGGGGTTAGCAGATACATAAGTAACGTAACATAATGTAGCATCACGCTTGTATCCCCGAAGGGTTAGGCAGAGTATTAGGGCCAGCTATGATTAAGTCTCGTGTAATAGGGGGCAAGTCTATTGCCATGAACCGGGAATCCACAAATATAAATTTATCTATAATACAAATATAAATTCAAACTCATAAAGTCGAATTCAGTGGTTTAGAGCCCGAGCTGGGATTCAAACCCGTGACATAAGGACATAAGTCACGCGTAACAGAGCTATCGGGGATTTAGAAAAACACGCATCCGAATTTCAACAAATCCCGAAACATTTCCTTGACACAATGGCGCCTGCGACATTAATTACCATCGTATTCACATTTGTATGGCGACGCAAACAATAGTCTGGACTATTGTTGAACTAAACATGACGTCATCGACCTCACTGTGGCCACAGTACAACACAACTGTAGGTTATTTTCATACAATTAACTGCTGTTATAAGATGCCGTGGTCGCTCGTAGAACGCTTGGCTCTCACTTTGAGGTCGCAGGATACCTTCAGAGGTGAATGTGATCAGTCACCCCAATTGGAATATAGTCGTGACCTTGCTTAAGGCCCCTGGGCTGGTGCGGTCGGTCACCTAACAACCCACACTACAGAAGACTTCCTTCCCCTTGTATTTGTAAACGTAATGTTCTCAAAATATACCTACGTCATGTTTGACGTAGGTATAACTTGTGTAACTTGTTAGTTACACCTTTATATTGCGTAAAGGTCAGACTCTCTTAAAAGGTCAATTGTTTGACCTGCCCGTGCGCTGCTTCTATTATTAAACGATAGAGTATAATGACATATATGACTTGTTATACTCAATACCTAATAACTTTATTGCCATTCCACTATGTAATTACAGGTGACATTCTTCTTCTTGTCGTTTCGACGGCATTTAGTTTTTTCAGCCCAGCATTTTGCCACCCGGACAGCATTTTCATACAGATGACATTAAAAAATAAGGGTCATTTTGGACTATGGAAGAGAGAAGAGAGCGTAGTCTCCAAAATTAAAAATAAAACCCACAATTAACACCTACCGGGTGAGAGCCCTCATCGCTCCCCATTTGTCCGGCCAAGTAGTGAATGGTAATGCCAACTGAGGCAAACAAAAATACAAAACTCTATATCAAACCTACTTTAAAGCAAATACGATGATACTGATGTAAGTACGTAGTCGTTACATGAGTCATGTCAGGGGCCTTTGGCGGCTCAATAGAAACCCTGGCACCATGGTTGATGGGGTTGGTAATCCACCTCACAACCCACTCTATAGAAGAAAATTAAAGCAAAAAAGAATCCTAATTTCTTACGATAAAGACCCGACAACCCCAAAGGAGGGTCATGTTTTAATAAATTCTCTTAAATTATAATTCAATTACGGCACATCAAAATCACGTTTCTGATCAAATTTTATCATATTTCTTTTTATTGTAAGCTAAAACGAAAATAATTCAGCTATAATGTTACAATGCGAATTGAAAATTCTATCATTAAATTATTAAATGTAAATATTACACTATATTTTATTGCGTAATTAATCAAATCAAAACACGTGTAGGTCATTAAATTATACTCATTTAACAAATTATCATTTTTATTTGTTACAGTGTTACATTACATTTTCGTTACATAATTAAATGCAATTTAACCCTGAGCTAAATGTAATTGAAATTCAGATTTCGAGCCATATAGCGATAGTCCTGTAGGCTGGAATATCCGAGGTTTAACGAGAGAGCTTCGCAAATTAATTCAGTGACTCGGCGCACGTTTGCAACCTGAATTTTCAGGCATTTCCTCGCTGAAACTCAAACGATTTTTTAATGAAAAAACTAATTAAGAATCCGATGAAATGTGAAGCCGGGCGGGTTTTTGCTCCATTTTGGAATAAAGACATTTCGGTCATTAGTTTAGGAGTTTGTAAACTAGGTAAGACTTATTAAACTAAGTACTTCAGTACGAGAACTTTAATTAGGACATTTCCACTTTTCGAAAATGCTAACTATTAAATATTTAGATTTATTAGGAGATTAATAGAAATAAGGTCCCAAATGATTTACTTAAATATTTTTTGAGTTCAGCAATTATTATTATAAAAGGTACATAGAACAAAATCGAATATCATACATAAACATAACTCACATCGCAAGAGTGAGTCCCTATCGAAGTGGGCAGAACAGATCACAATCTCTTCCTGAATTTAACGAATTATCTCATTGACTGGAACTTGTATGTATAACATAATTATATACTGAACCACGGTGACCGTAACAATAAGAATAATGAATATAACGATAGTGTTTCACTTAATCTGTGGCACATTGCTCCCTTGTCTCTTCCTGCATCGGTAACAGAAAATGTCTAAGTTGTAATGAACTAAATTAATTAAATCAGATTGAATTTATACATATTTCTTAATAAACATTTTTATTTCAAACTGTTTATCATAGATAGCAATTTGCCTATCCCTTTAGTAGTAATTGGTATAACATTTATATGCATGCATCACGCTGGTCTAACAGAAGGAAGTACAATTAAAGAGCAAAAGTTCAGTCACTGAACCCAGCAAATTATTTTTAAACAGTAGTGAAATTATAAACCATTAGTTGTCATAATTATAAAATTTATGTTTTTGTAGGTGTTTTGGTCTATTACAGAAACGACATGCAACTATGAGGTCTTAGTGCAACCAATTAATTTATAAATAAAATGAAATAAAATCATTTTATTTCAGGCATGTAACCCATATTTACATTAGCAATTATAAAATTAAAATTCCAAAATCAATAATATAGCAAAATTAAATTTAAATTACAATTTATTACTTTGCAAGAAATTGATTGGACTTGCAGTTTTTCGTACCACTGTCTGATGATATTACGTCACGTAAGGAATAGTAAGGATACTCCAAGAGTGTCATTCCCAAGAACTTCGGCTCCAATACCCTGCCCTTGAATAAATGAACCGGCACACAGTGGTTTCCACTTGCTATACAAGTGGGTATCATTCGCTTATTCCACCGAACGCAGCTTATATTGCTCCATCTGTATGATAATACCTCCATTCCCTTCTGAATTACATTTTGTTACAATAAAACTGCTGGACTATCATATAAACGTACGTAATAAAAAATAGCACATATAAATATTATACAGATAATCGTACAGATAAACAATATTAAATAATATATAAGTATTATTATCCGTTAGGTATTCATAGATGTTATAATAGGCTTTATTTGTCAATAGTGCGTGTAACTCGTTCTTAAAATTTTCCAGATCTAAACATGTCATATGTTCAGGCAATTTATTGAAGATCTTAGGAGCTAGACCTAAGATACTTTTGTGCAGTAGAGCTGTGTTATGTGGTACTGTACACAGTCTATTTTTATAGCGAGAACGAGTAAGTTCCCGTGATCGTCACCCTAAGTACTTAAGAGTTATTAAAGAGGAAGTGCTAGTAAGAGTAAGGGAAAAAAGACAAATATTGAGAGTTATTGAAGACAGAAGAGGCAAAAACATAGAAGGGAAGCTACAGGGAAAGAGAGGAAGGGGAATACCAAGAAGAGCTAACATGGAACAGATTGAAGAGAAGGCGAACGTCGTATCTTATAAGGAGGTGAAGGAATTAGTGTTTGATAGACAAGAGCGTGGCTCTTAAATTGATGATGATGACTCATAAATGGAATCGCTTAAAAATATTAAATAAAGTTGATTTTAAAATAACAATAGAATATTATAAACAGTATTAATTTCAGCCAGTATTGGAGTATCTTTTATATTTATTTATTTATTTTATTTAAGGAAAACCAACAACAACAACAAAATACAGAAAATATACAAAAAACATAACAGTTGAAATAATAATTTTAAACAACGACGGAAAATAAATACAACAAAATAAATTATGATTTAACTATGGAACACTAATATGCGATACTCAAACACACTGAAAAGATATCGCCGACGAATTTGAAAAGCAATTTACGCCGTAATAACAAAGGAACTCTCGTAGCCTTAAATCATTTATTGACAAGTAAACAAAATGAGCTACATTTTATAAACGTAGTGGAAAATAACGCAACGCATGTACCATACAGGCCATTACTCAAGCTGAGCCGCGCCGGTATACGTTGGAGAACAAACATGAGCAATACATATACCGTAGTACGGTCACGAGTATATGTATACAGTTTGAAACCATGTCACATTAACTTTTTTGACAAATTAAACCGTAAGTCTCGTTAAATGTCAAATATGATAGTACGACAGGGTTCTAAAGTGGGTACATGATATTGCTCATGACTGTACACCATATACAGTACATAATCCTCCGACCATAACGACCTCCGATCTCACGATCCGGAGGTCCCAGGTTCGATTCCCGGTGGGGACATATCACAAAAATCACTTTGTAATCCCTAGTTTGGTTAGGACATTACTGGCTGATCACCAGATTGTCCGAAATTAAGATGATCCGTGCTTCGGAAGGGACGTTAAGCCGTTGGTTTCGGTTACTACTAACTCATGTAAGTAAGTAGTCGTTACATGAGCCATGTCAGGGGCCTTTGGCGGCTCAATAGTAACCCTGACACAAGGTTTGATGAGGTTGGTACTCCACCTCACAACCCACACGATAGAAGAACTACACAATATACACTATTCAACACACTTGCTTGGAAACTAGCTCTTATTGCACCACTTTTAGGTACACAAAGCACAGTATTAAAACACTGGTGGTTAACAACATTATGGCACTAGTGATTATTATTAGTTTTAAAAATAAAAAAATAAAAATTAAAGAAAGTTTTATTTAAATCTCACCATGGAGTTTATACGTCCAGAAATTAAGGAATAGAAATAATAAATATTTATTTATATGAATAACATACATAATAATAATAATATACTTATGCATACATAAAGTCATAAACTCAAGAATATTTTTATTTAATAAATAAACTCTTATAATAAAAATATGATAAATACACATTTAATTTTATGACAGCCTCGACTGGAATGACCAACATAGCTTTTGTATCATAATGTACTATGCGGCTCCTAGTTGAAATCTTAAAATGTAACATAAAATCATTTTATAATATAGTTAATAAATCATGGAGTTTTGATATAACATAATCATGGAGTTTTGATGGAATTCTATAGTCTCTGCTTACCCCGGTGGGAAATAGGCGTGAGTTTATATATGTATAACAAAACACCGGGCACAGGGCTCTCCTCATAACAAATAGAAATAAAAAACATTTAAAAACTGCAGAATTGAGAACCTTCTACTTTTTTGATGGCGGTTAAAAATTCTTGACTAGACCGCTCCCTATTTCATTGTTTCTGGAAACTTGTAAAAGATAAATATCGCTTCTAGTAGCGGCCGAGCACAATTTAGTTGTCTATGGTAATTTAGTCGAGTATATTCAAATCGGTATGCCTTTCACGTTAAACTGTTGACTGAATCAATCAAGAGCCGACTCAGCATACGTCACTACGTCACGGTACAATGAGTCAACTCATTGGCCTCCTCACAGCTGCGACGCGATTCTTTTTAAGTTTAAACAATTGACGATTAGAATATGGAATAGAATAGTCAATCTGAGATAATACTTTTATGAGACTTCAAAACGTTTATAGAATTTGTATTTGGCAACTACGAGGTTGCTTTGAGAATAGCACAGCTGGCACGGTTTTTATATTACTTAGGGGTGGAATATACATGTCGCGCGCGATAAACGAAATCCACCCGCGCAGCTAGTATAGAATACAATTAAACTTTAACATAATTTGACAGTATTAAATCAAGTTTACGCGGTTATTATCATAATTAAAACACATAATAACGGCACTGATCATGGCACTTGCAACAGTGTCGAAATATCGGGAGTCTCATATCCCCATTTAAACGCGGTAAGAACCCGTTATTATGTGTTTTAATTAGTATTAAATCAAGCTCTATGGATTTTACTTTTCACAAGACAAAGATAGCACTAGGTTTCAATTTAAGTAAAATAAGAATGTGTCTGCCGGAATAGCCGCCATTTTCCATATTAAACATGGAATAAAACTGTCAAATATACGCTATATCATGTAACTATTGCAGTAACTATCGGTTGGGAGGTGAGGTAGCCAGTCTGTGTAATCCATTTCTTGTAATGATGCTTATCATAGCTAAGTAATGGCCGCCATAACTCTTGCCTATCAAGATGAAGGGTATTAAAATGGTCCTGATAAAATGAAAATTCTGTGAACCTTTTTTGGTCTAGAAAATAGGTAAATGTTACAAAAACTATTTACTCTATTGTCACATACATTATTCCTGCAGAAAAACTAAAAGTTGTACATACATAAACTCACGCCTATTTCCCACCAGGGTAAGTAGACACTATGGAATTCCATTTGCTTCGATCCTAACACACTTGTCTTGCATCACCCACATTCATCAATCGTTTCATACACGCACCCCGGTTCTGAGTAGATCGTACTAAATCTTTTCTAAGGACATCTCCAATTTATTTGGGTAATCTTTATTCGGGTTATGTATACGTTTTTATAATAAAATACTGTATAATATTTTGTTTATATTTGATATTTTGAATTTGTCAGAAAAGAAATTTAAAGCTCATGTGAAGTACTTTATGTAAAAAAGTTTATTAAAAGATTAATTAATTGATTAAAATGTCTGGTATTAAATGAGTTCCTCTAGTTATTAAATAACTTGTAATGTGTACCTTCATTGATTTAAAAGATGTGCTGCTGTTGCAGTTTCTTGTCATATCTTCTCCTCGGCCGTAACACATTGCGAAATGACGTAAATTCAAAAATGTTACATCGACCTTCAACAAGTTTCATCATCATCAACTTAAGAGCCACGCTCTTGTCGGTGCAGCATTTCCATGCTACTTTTTTAGGGAAAAATAGGGCAGTGGTGTGAAACAAGTTTATCCGTGATAATTACGTTGATTTCTGTTTCTGACTTGGTCCAAAATAGGTAATGTTAGAAAAAAATCTAAATATACACACTTTACACATGCCCATAAGCCCCAATGGGCCACTGTTACAATATTAAATAAAATCAACCCACAACGCACAACTGATTAATACACAGGATTTGATTTGATGAGAGAGATGAGATTTTTTAAAGGAGATTTTCTTGTCAAATTTCCATCTCCTTTACACGTGTTAATTCTTGAGCATGTTCATAGTTCATACACTTTATTTTCGCCACAAATGTCGCCACGTTCAGTACACCGCGTCGTAAACTACACCCCTCACGATCCATGCATCAACCGCCGCCGGCGGATCCGCGTATTATCCGCCGAATTCGGAAGTCGTACGGTTATCGCGATCAACGAACACATTCGTGACTTCTTATCTTATACGGGTTGTAGGCCTTTGTCGTGTCTCGGATGTGAATTGTAAAAATGTGGAGAATATTACGTGATATGTGGCCTGAGGGAAGATTAACTGAATTTGTAGTGCGGTTGCTTGCTTTGCTGTCGTAGGTTCAATATCCTGGTTGGGTGAAATATTGTTCTAGTATTTAAACTAATACAAACTAAGATTAAGATTTAAGAGACAAATACTGAGAATTATTGAGAAAGCTATTATATATTGGAAAGCTAAAAGGAAAGAGAGGAAGGGAAAAAGACCAAGAAGAGCTTATATGGAACAGATTAAAGAAAAGGTTAACGTCGTGTCTTATAGGGAAGTCAAAGAATTGACCTTTGATAGACTGGAATGGAAAATTCTGCACCGACAAGAGCGTGGCTCTTAAATTGATGATGATGATTTAAACTAATAATTGGTCTAACAGAAATCTGGGTGACGTCTGAGTACTTCGGTGATCTTGTGATGCTACCTCTGACTACCCCATTGGGATATAGTCGTGATTTTATGTAATGTAGTGTTATTTAAACTAGATATCATGTAGCTCTACGAGTCTAGTCTACTTTAGTACGACTTAGAAAATTTAGCGTAAAATTCAAATTAACATTAGCCAAACTAGTTACGCACTGCTAACGAAATTTTATAAGAGAGGTACTTACAAAAAATTAAACTTAAAAAGTCAAAAGGTGAAAAGGTCTTTCAATAGGACGTCATTGAAGAGTTATTACTGATAGCATCCACTCGTAATTGTCTACGGCTCTTTTCACGTTTGATCCTTTACTTTACAACTGATTTCGTATTCAAATAAAACAAAAAGAGAATCTATATTTGTATAATATTTAGCTACTAATGTGGGACGGTCTTTAGAGAATGTCTTTGTGATACTCGATCTAATGTAGAATTGAAATTAAATTATGCACTTGAAAACGATCGATCAAACTTTTTTCTACCAAGAATTATGAAAATACAAAATCTCGACCGACGAATTAACATCCTTCTTCTAGCACGAAATTATCTTAAAATAGGTGTTTTGAAGCGAAAATCTCAAATAGAAAACACGCTTCAGTCTTCCAAATCATTAATATGTAACCATCCTCAAAATTCAACATATCCCGATACTGACCCCGTAAGTATAAATAAGTTAAAGAGAAAAATAAAAAGTTTTTCGTTAGTTTTAGATCTGTCTTTATTCACTAATTAGAATTTCATAATTTATCTTGAACCTAGTACACGACCCCATTCATCTAAAAAAGCAATATAGCCATTTGTCAGTTGTTGACATTGTGCAAATTACAAATTGCAACATTGCTTTTTAGATTGATTGCTTCAATGTGGCCGTTTTAACCCCTTTATCGCCACATTCATAAAGCATGTCGTGTGGAGAGACGACGTTCCGAAGCGGACACCGCTCCATAGACGCGTGCATAGACGGCTGAACCTGACAGAGTTTGTATAATACGACTGAATTATTCACGAGTCAATATTATTTGTCCCCATTGAATGATACACTATACTGAACAGCAATAGTCACTACACTGACCATTACTGAAACGAAATAGAATCTAACTAAAAGAAGATAAATTAACTGAAGAAATAATTGTCAGTGACTCAAACTGCTGAGCCTTTTACAATGTAGGAGAGAACTTAAATGGGTGTTTGGAAATACAATCCTTAAGACTGTACAATTACAATATTACATCACGTCTGTATCCTTAAAGGGGTAGGCAAAGGTGTATATAGTATAAAAAAAAACATTTATTTCAGACTGGATGGCCCATATTACATTAACTAATTACACACCTAAAAAATAAAATAAAAATCAATAATAAAACCAAAATTTAAATCAAAATTAAAATACAATAAAATTAAAATTACATAATTACTAATTCAATTTGGAAAAATAATTATATTTACAAACAACAATAATTGTATATACATTTTATTTTATATTTTTTTGTATTAAGTATGATAATATACATATGTATTATGCTACGGGTCGTTACCTCAAATAAAGATTATTATTATTATTATATACACCCACATCTTTCCAGCTATGTTTATGTCTCCTATGTACAGAGGGCTAACCTACAGCCATTAACCGGGCACAAATCCTGGAAACCACGTGATTTCAATTATCTATAATCCAAATATGAATTCAAACTTCTTCTTCTTCTTATAAAGTCGAATTAGTGGTTTATAGCCCGACCACGTATTCTCCGTTACGAGGAACCCTATTACCTACTGTATAAAGATATCTTTGACTTTATTATTAATAAGTAAAATACTGTCAAGTTAGGTCTCTGAACGTTAAGTGTTTTAATACGCAATGTTATTAAGCGAACTCCATCCTCACAGACACACCGAGGAATTGGTTTTGCGGGGCTTTTATTATTTACTTTGTAACTTTATGAAAAACTAAACGTTTACTTTCCTTCATGTTGATTTACAATTGTTTAATTCTTGTCAAGCAATTTTATAATTATGTAATTGGACTTAAGCAATCACAGCCGCCAGCAGTAATCGTACATAACTTCTGTCATACGTCGACTCCTCCAACTTGGTAACTAAGTTGATGTACTCGTATTGTCGTAATCTGTCGCAAGTGACGGCGACAGTTGCTCCACAACAAAGTTTAACTCGTCTTGTTGTTTGTGACTTTCTTACAATTTTACCCCATTTTTATCTTGACATACACGATATCACGCTAAGAATACGAGTTGGACTTAGTGTTGGGTTCTTACCCGGAAAATTCCCGCGTTTTGGGAAATTTCCCAATTCTGAGGGAAAACACCCGTAAAATTCCCATTTCAAGGGAAAATATTTCTATCGCATATATTTGTATTAAAAGTAAGGATTTCCAACAAAGACCATTTAATGTATGCCTACTTATGCCCAATTTATTTTCTGTCGTAGTGTCGTATGAACTCTTAAAACTTAAATTTGTAATATCTTTTGAATGGAATGTTCTATTTTAATAAATCCGTGCAAAGATACCTACATATTATAGGATATATAGGATGTTTTTGGCCCGAAAGAATGTCATCATCCAGGAGCAACATGGTTTTGTGCCAAGGAGGTCAACAGTTACCAACTTACTCTGTTGCTTGGACACATGGACAAGAAATTGGGAGGCACGAATACCTACAGATATTATTTACTTGGACTATGAAAAAAAAATATACGGTCGAATTGAGAACCTCCTCCATTTTTGAAGTCGGTAAAAAGCTTTTGATCGAGTTCCTCAAACAATTGATTGCTAAATTAGAGCACTTTGGAATCAGAGGCAATCTCTTGAAGTGGATTGAAGGCTTCCTGTCAAATCGCACCTTCTCTGTGCGCATCGGAGAATCATACTCTGTTCCCAGAAAAGTCCCCAGCGGTCTGCCGCAGGGATCGGTGGTAGGAACAATTTTATTCAGTACCTTACAGATCTTAAACATGTTATCATGTCTGATATATCACTCTTTGCAGATGACACGAAAGTAATGGGGAATCTAGACACGCGGTAGCGTGTCAAGCCAAGTTCAAGAAACAGAACTGGCGAGCCGCACCGTGTGTAATATTACACGAACCATTTGGAGCCACTTTTGACCCCCTCATAAATCAAAAACTATTCCACATAAACGAATAAAATTTGGCTCATGTATTGAGACTTGCGAGATACATATGTGTTCTAAATTTCATAAACTTATCTCAAACGATTATTTAGATATTAATGTCCAAAAATCCTCATTTTAATCATTGACTGAATGACCTAGAGAGTTAAAATTTGGTATGCAGATAGGTAATTAAATAATTACAAAGGAAAAAATAAAAAAACTGGCAATTTTTAAATAATTAAATTCTATTATGAACGCTTAACATAAATACCTAAAGAAGAATATTATTAGGTATGGCAAATCGCTTGAAATATTGTCTCAGTAAAGCCTGTATGTATAAAAATACACTCGTTTTTGTTGTAGTCAAAAATACTTAGTTGTAGTTTTGATTTTATAGTCACTCAAAGTTTTGAAAAATATCAGTCACGTGACCGCTTATGACGTCAACGAGCCGCGCGGGCCGCGGCCCGCTTAATATTGAGTCGCCAGCGGTTATAAATAGGTAAAGGTTAGATAGGTATAGGTTAGTTAGTAATAGGTGTAAAAGTTTGCGCAGTATTTTGTTATTTTCGTCCTAATAATAGTAAATATTATTCGATTAATAAAATGGATGAAGGATTCGAAAAAGGGCAATCGGATAATCTTACGCAAATAGATGGATAAATGTTTGCGCATTATTTGTTAACTAATAGTGATTTCGTCGCCGCCGATACGTAAGGAATAAAAATGCAAAAGTGATTGAACTTACCGTGCTACTACTTATGCTTAATAGTTTATCTATTCTAAATTGTTTTATCAAAACAAAATACCCAACTTATGTTATAATGGAAGAATGTAGCTCAAATATTAAAAGTACCTACCTACCATAATATTTTTTTTAATTTTGTAGCTATTGGTATGTGTGTAAATGTATATAGGTAGGTACCGCTCTTAGTTAATTAGGGGTAAAATTAATGCAAATGTATTGACTTTGAGTAGCAACGCATAGAAAACTGTATATTTCATCGATTCATGAAGGTTGGTGGAAGGAATCGACAGCATTCTTAGGCCACACTTACTACTTAGTAGTAAAAATGATGCAAATGTTTTGACTTTGAGTAGCAACTCTTAGAAAACTGAAGAAATGATCGATTCATGAAGGTTGTAGGAAGGAGTCGACAGCATTCTTAGACCAAACTTACTACTTAGGGGTAAAATGTATGCTAATGTATTGACTTTGAGGGGAAACTCTTAGAAAACTGTAAAAATTATCGATTCATGAAGGTTGTTGGAAGGAGTCGACAGCATTCTTAGGCCAAACTTACTACTTAGTGGTAAAATGTATGCAAATGTATTGACTATGAGTGTCAACTCGTAGAAAACTGTAGAATTGATCGATTAATGAAGGTTTGTGAAAGGAGTCGACAGCATTCTTAGGCCAAACTTACTACTTGGGGATAAAATTTATGCAAATGTATTGAGTATGAGCTGCAACGCTTAGAAAACTGTAGAATTGATCGATTCATGAAGGTTGGAGGAAGGAGTCGACAGCATTCTTAGGCCAAACTTACTACTTAGGGGTAAAATGTATGCAAATGTTTTGACTATGAGTGGCAACGCTTAGAAAACTGTATATTTCATCGATTCATGAAGGTTGTTGGAAGGAGTCGACAGCATTCTTAGACCAAACTTACTACTTGGGGATAAAATTTATGCTAATGTATTTACTTTGAGTGGCAACTCGAAGAAAACTGTATATTTGATCGATTCATGAAGATTGTTGGAAGGAGTCGACAGCATTCTTAGACCAAACTTACTACTTGGGGGTAAAATGTATGCAAATGTATTGACTATGAGTGGCAACGCTTAGAAAACTGTAAATTTCATCGATTCATGAAGGTTGGTGGAAGGAGTCGACAGCATTCTTAGACCAAACTTACTACTTGGGGGTAAAATTTATGCAAATGTATTGACTATGAGTGGCAACGCTTAGAAAACTGTAAATTTCATCGATTCATGAAGGTTGTTGGAAGGAGTCGACAGCATTCTTAGACCAAACTTACTACTTGGGGGTAAAATGTATGCAAATGTATTGACTATGAGTGGCAACGCTTAGAAAACTGTAGAATTGATCGATTCATGAAGGTTGGAGGAAGGAGTCGACAGCATTCTTAGGCCAAACTTACTACTTAGGGGTAAAATGTATGCAAATGTTTTGACTTTGAGTGGCTACTCGTAGAAAACTGTATATTTCATCGATTCATGAAGGTTGTTGGAAGGAGTCGACAGCATTCTTAGACCAAACTTACTACTTGGGGATAAAATTTATGCTAATGTATTTACTTTGAGTGGCAACTCGTAGAAAACTGTATATTTCATCGATTCATGAAGGTTGTTGGAAGGAGTCGACAGCATTCTTAGACCAAACTTACTACTTGGGGATAAAATTTATGCTAATGTATTTACTTTGAGTGGCAACGCGTAGGAAACTGTATATTTGATCGATTCATGAAGGTTGTTGGAAGGAGTCGACAGCATTCTTAGACCAAACTTACTACTTGGGGATAAAATTTATGCTAATGTATTTACTTTGAGTGGCAACTCGTAGAAAACTGTATATTTCATCGATTCATGAAGGTTGTTGGAAGGAGTCGACAGCATTCTTAGACCAAACTTACTACTTGGGGATAAAATTTATGCTAATGTATTTACTTTGAGTGGCAACGCGTAGAAAACTGTATATTTGATCGATTCATGAAGGTTGTTGGAAGGAGTCGACAGCATTCTTAGACCAAACTTACTACTTGGGGGTAAAATGTATGCAAATGTATTGACTATGAGTGGCAACGCTTAGAAAACTGTAAATTTGATCGATTCATGAAGGTTGTTGGAAGGAGACGACAGCATACTTAGGCCAAACTTACTACTTAGGGGTAAAATGTATGCAAATGTTTTGACTATGAGTGGCAACGCTTAGAAAACTGTATATTTGATCGATTCATGAAGATTGTTGGAAGGAGTCGACAGCATTCTTAGGCCAAACTTACTACTTGGGGATAAAATTTATGCTAATGTATTTACTTTGAGTGGCAACTCGTAGAAAACTGTATATTTGATCGATTCATGAAGGTTGTTGGAAGGAGTCGACAGCATTCTTAGACCAAACTTACTACTTGGGGGTAAAATGTATGCAAATGTTTTGACTATGAGTGGCAACGCTTAGAAAACAGTATATTTCATCGATTCATGAAGGTTGTTGGAAGGAGTCGACAGCATTCTTAGACCAAACTTACTACTTGGGGATAAAATTTATGCTAATGTATTTACTTTGAGTGGCAACTCGTAGAAAACTGTATATTTGATCGATTCATGAAGGTTGTTGGAAGGAGTCGACAGCATTCTTAGACCAAACTTACTACTTGGGGGTAAAATGTATGCAAATGTATTGACTATGAGTGGCAACGCTTAGAAAACTGTAGAATTGATCGATTCATGAAAGTTGGAGGAAGGAGTCGACAGCATTCTTAGGCCAAACTTACTACTTAGGGGTAAAATGTATGCAAATGTTTTGACTATGAGTGGCAACGCTTAGAAAACTGTATATTTCATCGATTCATGAAGGTTGTTGGAAGGAGTCGACAGCATTCTTAGACCAAACTTACTACTTGGGGATAAAATTTATGCTTATGTATTTACTTTGAGTGGCAACTCGTAGAAAACTGTATATTTGATCGATTCATGAAGATTGTTGGAAGGAGTCGACAGCATTCTTAGACCACACTTACTACTTGGGGGTAAAATTTAAGCAAATGTATTGACTATGAGTGGCAACGCTTAGAAAACTGTAAATTTCATCGATTCATGAAGGTTGGAGGAAGGAGTCGACAGCATTCTTAGGCCAAACTTACTACTTAGGGGTAAAATGTATGCAAATGTTTTGACTATGAGTGGCAACGCTTAGAAAACTGTATATTTCATCGATTCATGAAGGTTGTTGGAAGGAGTCGACAGCATTCTTAGACCAAACTTACTACTTGGGGATAAAATTTATGCTAATGTATTTACTTTGAGTGGCAACTCGTAGAAAACTGTATATTTGATCGATTCATGAGGATTGTTGGAAGGAGTCGACAGCATTCTTAGACCAAACTTACTACTTAGGGGTAAAATTTAAGCAAATGTATTGACTATGAGTGGCAACGCTTAGAAAACTGTAAATTTCATCGATTCATGAAGGTTGGTGGAAGGAGTCGACAGCATTCTTAGGCCAAACTTACTACTTGGGGGTAAAATGTATGCAAATGTATTAACTATGAGTGGCAACGCTTAGAAAACTGTATATTTGATCGATTCATGAAGGTTGTTGGAAGGAGTCGACAGCATTCTTAGGCCAAACTTACTACTTAGGGGTAAAATTTAAGCAAATGTATTGAGTATGAGCAGCAACGCTTAGAAAACTGTAGAATTGATCGATTCATGAAGGTTGGAGGAAGGAGTCGACAGCATTCTTAGGCCAAACTTACTACTTAGGGGTAAAATGTATGCAAATGTATTGACTATGAGTGGCAACGCTTAGAAAACTGTATATTTCATCGATTCATGAAGGTTGTTGGAAGGAAGTCGACAGCATTCTTAGACCATATTTGATCGATTCATGAAGTTTGGTGGAAGGAGTCGACAGCATTCTTAGACCAAACTTACTACTTGGGGGTAAAATTTATGCAAATGTATTGACTATGAGTGGCAACGCTTAGAAAACTGTAAATTTCATCGATTCATGAAGGTTGTTGGAAGGAGTCGACAGCATTCTTAGGCCAAACTTACTACTTAGGGGTAAAATGTATGCAAATGTTTTGACTATGAGTGGCAACGCTTAGAAAACTGTATATTTCATCGATTCATGAAGGTTGTTGGAAGAAGTCGACAGCATTCTTAGACCAAACTTACTACTTGGGGATAAAATTTATGCTAATGTATTTACTTTGAGTGGCAACTCGTAGAAAACTGTATATTTGATCGATTCATGAAGGTTGTTGGAAGGAGTCGACAGCATTCTTAGACCAAACTTACTACTTGGGGGTAAAATGTATGCAAATGTATTGACTATGAGTGGCAACGCTTAGAAAACTGTAGATTTGATCGATTCATGAAGGTTGGTGGAAGGAGTCGACAGCATTCTTAGGCCAAACTTACTACTTAGGGGTAAAATGTATGCAAATGTTTTGACTATGAGTGGCTACGCTTAGAAAACTGTATATTTCATCGATTCATGAAGGTTGTTGGAAGGAGTCGACAGCATTCTTAGACCAAACTTACTACTAGGGGATAAAATTTATGCTAATGTATTTACTTTGAGTGGCAACTCGTAGAAAACTGTATATTTCATCGATTCATGAAGGTTGTTGGAAGGAGTCGACAGCATTCTTAGGCCAAACTTACTACTTAGGGGTAAAATTTATGCAAATGTATTGACTATGAGTGGCAACGCTTAGAAAACTGTATAATTGATCGATTCATGAAGGTTGTTGGAAGGAGTCGACAGCATTCTTAGGCCAAACTTACTACTTAGGGGTAAAATGTATGCAAATGTATTGACTATGAGTGGCAACGCTTAGAAAACTGTAAATTTCATCGATTCATGAAGGTTGGTGGAAGTAGTCGACAGCATTCTTAGGCCAAACTTACTACTTAGGGGTAAAATTTATGCAAATGTATTGACTATGAGTGGCAACGCTTAGAAAACTGTATATTTGATCGATTCATGAAGGTTGTTGGAAGGAGTCGACAGCATTCTTAGGCCAAACTTACTACTTAGGGGTAAAATTTATGCAAATGTATTGACTATGAGTGGCAACGCTTAGAAAACTGTATATTTGATCGATTCATGAAGGTTGTTGGAAGGAGTCGACAGCATTCTTAGGCCAAACTTACTACTTAGGGGTAAAATGTATGCAAATGTTTTGACTATGAGTGGCCACGCTTAGAAAACTGTATATTTCATCGATTCATGAAGGTTGTTGGAAGGAGTCGACAGCATTCTTAGGCCAAACTTACTACTTGGGGGTAAAATGTATGCAAATGTATTGACTATGAGTGGCAACGCTTAGAAAACTGTAGAATTGATCGATTCATGAAGGTTGTTGGAAGGAGTCGACAGCATTCTTAGACCAAACTTACTACTTGGGGATAAAATTTATGCTAATGTATTTACTTTGAGTGGCAACTCGTAGAAAACTGTAGAATTGATCGATTCATGAAGGTTGGAGGAAAGAGTCGACAGCATTCTTAGACCAAACTTACTACTTGGGGATAAAATTTATGCTAATGTATTTACTTTGAGTGGCAACGCGTAGAAAACTGTATATTTGATCGATTCATGAAGGTTGTTGGAAGGAGTCGACAGCATTCTTAGACCAAACTTACTACTTGGGGGTAAAATGTATGCAAATGTATTGACTATGAGTGGCAACGCTTAGAAAACTGTATATTTGATCGATTCATGAAGATTGTTGGAAGGAGTCGACAGCATTCTTAGGCCAAACTTACTACTTGGGGGTAAAATGTATGCAAATGTATTGACTATGAGTGGCAACGCTTAGAAAACTGTAAATTTCATCGACTCATGAAGGTTGGTGGAAGGAGTCGACAGCATTCTTAGGCCAAACTTACTACTTGGGGATAAAATTTAAGCAAATGTATTGAGTATGAGCAGCAACGCTTAGAAAACTGTAGAATTGATCGATTCATGAAGGTTGGAGGAAGGAGTCGACAGCATTCTTAGGCCAAACTTACTACTTAGGGGTAAAATGTATGCAAATGTTTTGACTATGAGTGGCAACGCTTAGAAAACTGTATATTTGATCGATTCATGAAGATTGTTGGAAGGAGTCGACAGCATTCTTAGGCCAAACTTACTACTTGGGGATAAAATTTATGCTAATGTATTTACTTTGAGTGGCAACTCGTAGAAAACTGTATATTTGATCGATTCATGAAGGTTGTTGGAAGGAGTCGACAGCATTCTTAGACCAAACTTACTACTTGGGGATGAAATTTATGCTAATGTATTTACTTTGAGTGGCAACTCGTAGAAAACTGTATATTTGATCGATTCATGAAGGTTGTTGGAAGGAGTCGACAGCATTCTTAGACCAAACTTACTACTTGGGGGTAAAATGTATGCAAATGTATTGACTATGAGTGGCAACGCTTAGAAAACTGTAAATTTCATCGATTCATGAAGGTTGGTGGAAGGAGTCGACAGCATTCTTAGGCCAAACTTACTACTTGGGGATAAAATTTAAGCAAATGTATTGAGTATGAGCAGCAACGCTTAGAAAACTGTAGAATTGATCGATTCATGAAGGTTGGAGGAAGGAGTCGACAGCATTCTTAGGCCAAACTTACTACTTAGGGGTAAAATGTATGCAAATGTTTTGACTATGAGTGGCAACGCTTAGAAAACTGTATATTTCATCGATTCATGAAGGTTGTTGGAAGAAGTCGACAGCATTCTTAGACCAAACTTACTACTTGGGGATAAAATTTATGCTAATGTATTTACTTTGAGTGGCAACTCGTAGAAAACTGTACATTTGATCGATTCATGAAGGTTGTTGGAAGGAGTCGACAGCATTCTTAGACCACACTTACTACTTGGGGGTAAAATTTAAGCAAATGTATTGACTATGAGTGGCAACGCTTAGAAAACTGCAAATTTCATCGATTCATGAAGGTTGGTGGAAGGAGTCGACAGCATTCTTAGGCCTAACTTACTACTTAGGGGTAAAATGTATGCAAATGTATTAACTATGAGTGGCAACGCTTAGAAAACTGTATATTTGATCGGTTCATGAAGGTTGTTGGAAGGAGTCGACAGCATTCTTAGGTCAAACTTACTACTTAGGGGTAAAATTTAAGCAAATGTATTGAGTATGAGCAGCAACGCTTAGAAAACTGTAGAATTGATCGATTCATGAAGGTTGGAGGAAGGAGTCGACAGCATTCTTAGGCCAAACTGACTACTTAGGGGTAAAATGTATGCAAATGTTTTGACTATGAGTGGCAACGCTTAGAAAACTGTATATTTCATCGATTCATGAAGGTTGTTGGAAGGAGTCGACAGCATTCTTAGACCAAACTTACTACTTGGGGATAAAATTTATGCTTATGTATTTACTTTGAGTGGCAACTCGTAGAAAACTGTATATTTGATCGATTCATGAAGATTGTTGGAAGGAGTCGACAGCATTCTTAGACCACACTTACTACTTGGGGGTAAAATTTAAGCAAATGTATTGACTATGAGTGGCAACGCTTAGAAAACTGTAAATTTCATCGATTCATGAAGGTTGGTGGAAGGAGTCGACAGCATTCTTAGGCCAAACTTACTACTTAGGGGTAAAATGTATGCAAATGTATTAACTATGAGTGGCAACGCTTAGAAAACTGTATATTTGATCGGTTCATGAAGGTTGTTGGAAGGAGTCGACAGCATTCTTAGGCCAAACTTACTACTTAGGGGTAAAATGTATGCAAATGTATTGACTATGAGTGGCAACGCTTAGAAAACTGTATATTTGATCGATTCATGAAGTTTGGTGGAAGGAGTCGACAGCATTCTTAGACCAAACTTACTACTTGGGGGTAAAATTTATGCAAATGTATTGACTATGAGTGGCAACGCTTAGAAAACTGTAAATTTCATCGATTCATGAAGGTTGTTGGAAGGAGTCGACAGCATTCTTAGGCCAAACTTACTACTTAGGGGTAAAATGTATGCAAATGTTTTGACTATGAGTGGCAACGCTTAGAAAACTGTATATTTCATCGATTCATGAAGGTTGTTGGAAGGAGTCGACAGCATTCTTAGACCAAACTTACTACTTGGGGATAAAATTTATGCTAATGTATTTACTTTGAGTGGCAACTCGTAGAAAACTGTATATTTGATCGATTCATGAAGGTTGTTGGAAGGAGTCGACAGCATTCTTAGACCAAACTTACTACTTGGGGGTAAAATGTATGCAAATGTATTGACTATGAGTGGCAACGCTTAGAAAACTGTAGAATTGATCGATTCATGAAGGTTGGAGGAAGGAGTCGACAGCATTCTTAGGCCAAACTTACTACTTAGGGGTAAAATGTATGCAAATGTATTGACTATGAGTGGCAACGCTTAGAAAACTGTATATTTCATCGATTCATGAAGGTTGTTGGAAGGAGTCGACAGCATTCTTAGGCCAAACTTACTACTTAGGGGTAAAATGTATGCAAATGTATTGACTATGAGTGGCAACGCTTAGAAAACTGTATATTTGATCGATTCATGAAGTTTGTTGGAAGGAGTCGACAGCATTCTTAGACCAAACTTACTACTTGGGGGTAAAATTTATGCAAATGTATTGACTATGAGTGGCAACGCTTAGAAAACTGTAAATTTCATCGATTCATGAAGGTTGTTGGAAGGAGTCGACAGCATTCTTAGGCCAAACTTACTACTTAGGGGTAAAATGTATGCAAATGTTTTGACTATGAGTGGCAACGCTTAGAAAACTGTATATTTCATCGATTCATGAAGGTTGTTGGAAGAAGTCGACAGCATTCTTAGACCAAACTTACTACTTGGGGATAAAATTTATGCTAATGTATTTACTTTGAGTGGCAACTCGTAGAAAACTGTATATTTGATCGATTCATGAAGGTTGTTGGAAGGAGTCGACAGCATTCTTAGACCAAACTTACTACTTGGGGGTAAAATGTATGCAAATGTATTGACTATGAGTGGCAACGCTTAGAAAACTGTAAATTTCATTGATTCATGAAGGTTGGTGGAAGGAGTCGACAGCATTCTTAGGCCAAACTTACTACTTGGGGATAAAATTTATGCTAATGTATTTACTTTGAGTGGCAACGCGTAGAAAACTGTATATTTGATCGATTCATGAAGGTTGTTGGAAGGAGTCGACAGCATTCTTAGACCAAACTTACTACTTGGGGGTAAAATGTATGCAAATGTATTGACTATGAGTGGCAACGCTTAGAAAACTGTATATTTCATCGATTCATGAAGGTTGGTGGAAGGAGTCGACAGCATTCTTAGGCCAAACTTACTACTTGGGGATAAAATTTAAGCAAATGTATTGACTATGAGTGGCAACGCTTAGAAAACTGTATATTTCATCGATTCATGAAGGTTGGTGGAAGGAGTCGACAGCATTCTTAGGCCAAACTTACTACTTAGGGGTAAAATGTATGCAAATGTATTGACTATGAGTGGCAACGCTTAGAAAACTGTATATTTCATCGATTCATGAAGGTTGTTGGAAGGAGTCGACAGCATTCTTAGGCCAAACTTACTACTTGGGGATAAAATTTATGCTAATGTATTTACTATGAGTGGCAACGCTTAGAAAACTGTATATTTCATCGATTCATGAAGGTTGTTGGAAGGAGTCGACAGCATTCTTAGACCAAACTTACTACTTAGGGATAAAATTTATGCAAATGTATTTACTATGAGTGGCAACGCTTAGAAAACTGTATATTTCATCGATTCATGAAGGTTGTTGGAAGGAGTCGACAGCATTCTTAGACCAAACTTACTACTTAGGGGTAAAATTTATGCAAATGTATTGACTATGAGTGGCAACGCTTAGAAAACTGTAGAATTGATCGATTCATGAAGGTTGGAGGAAGGAGTCGACAGCATTCTTAGGCCAAACTTACTACTTAGGGGTAAAATGTATGCAAATGTTTTGACTATGAGTGGCAACGCTTAGAAAACTGTATATTTCATCGATTCATGAAGGTTGTTGGAAGGAGTCGACAGCATACTTAGGCCAAATTTACTACTTGGGGATAAAATTGATGCAAATGTATTGACTTTGAGTGGAAACTCTTAGAAAACTGTATATTTCATCGATTCATGAAGGTTGCTGGAAGGAGTCGACAGCATTCTTAAACCAAACTTACTACTTGGGGATAAAATTTAAGCAAATGTATTGAGTATGAGCAGCAACGCTTAGAAAACTGTAGAATTGATCGATTCATGAAGGTTGGAGGAAGGAGTCGACAGCATTCTTAGGCCAAACTTACTACTTAGGGGTAAAATGTATGCAAATGTTTTGACTATGAGTGGCAACGCTTAGAAAACTGTATATTTCATCGATTCATGAAGATTGTTGGAAGGAGTCGACAGCATTCTTAGACCAAACTTACTACTTGGGGATAAAATTAATGCTAATGTATTTACTTTGAGTGGCAACTCGTAGAAAAATGTATATTTGATCGATTCATGAAGGTTGTTGGAAGGAGTCGACAGCATTCTTAGACCAAACTTACTACTTGGGGGTAAAATGTATGCAAATGTTTTGACTATGAGTGGCAACGCTTAGAAAACTGTATATTTGATCGATTCATGAAGATTGTTGGAAGGAGTCGACAGCATTCTTAGGCCAAACTTACTACTTGGGGATAAAATTTATGCTAATGTATTTACTTTGAGTGGCAACTCGTAGAAAACTGTATATTTGATCGATTCATGAAGGTTGTTGGAAGGAGTCGACAGCATTCTTAGACCAAACTTACTACTTGGGGATAAAATTTATGCTAATGTATTTACTTTGAGTGGCAACTCGTAGAAAACTGTATATTTGATCGATTCATGAAGGTTGTTGGAAGGAGTCGACAGCATTCTTAGACCAAACTTACTACTTAGGGGTAAAATGTATGCAAATGTATTGACTATGAGTGGCAACGCTTAGAAAACTGTAGAATTGATCGATTCATGAAGGTTGGAGGAAGGAGTCGACAGCATTCTTAGGCCAAACTTACTACTTAGGGGTAAAATGTATGCAAATGTTTTGACTATGAGTGGCAACGCTTAGAAAACTGTATATTTCATCGATTCATGAAGGTTGTTGGAAGGAGTCGACAGCATACTTAGGCCAAATTTACTACTTGGGGATAAAATTGATGCAAATGTATTGACTTTGAGTGGAAACTCTTAGAAAACTGTATATTTCATCGATTCATGAAGGTTGCTGGAAGGAGTCGACAGCATTCTTAAACCAAACTTACTACTTGGGGATAAAATTTAAGCAAATGTATTGAGTATGAGCAGCAACGCTTAGAAAACTGTAGAATTGATCGATTCATGAAGGTTGGAGGAAGGAGTCGACAGCATTCTTAGGCCAAACTTACTACTTAGGGGTAAAATGTATGCAAATGTTTTGACTATGAGTGGCAACGCTTAGAAAACTGTATATTTCATCGATTCATGAAGATTGTTGGAAGGAGTCGACAGCATTCTTAGACCAAACTTACTACTTGGGGATAAAATTAATGCTAATGTATTTACTTTGAGTGGCAACTCGTAGAAAAATGTATATTTGATCGATTCATGAAGGTTGTTGGAAGGAGTCGACAGCATTCTTAGACCAAACTTACTACTTGGGGGTAAAATGTATGCAAATGTATTGACTATGAGTGGCAACGCTTAGAAAACTGTAAATTTGATCGATTCATGAAGGTTGTTGGAAGGAGACGACAGCATACTTAGGCCAAACTTACTACTTAGGGGTAAAATGTATGCAAATGTTTTGACTATGAGTGGCAACGCTTAGAAAACTGTATATTTGATCGATTCATGAAGAATGTTGGAAGGAGTCGACAGCATTCTTAGGCCAAACTTACTACTTAGGGGTAAAATGTATGCAAATGTATTGACTATGCGTGGCAACGCTTAGAAAACTGTAAATTTGATCGATTCATGAAGGTTGTTGGAAGGAGTCGACAGCATTCTTAGGCCCAACTTACTACTTGGGGATAAAATTTATGCAAATGTATTGACTTTGAGTGGCAACTCTTAGAAAACTGTATACTTGATCAATTCATGAAGGTTGGTGGAAGGAGTCGAGAGCATTCTTAGGCCAAACTTACTACTTGGGGATAAAATTTATGCAAATGTATTGACTATGAGTGGCAACGCTTAGAAAACTGTAGAATTGATCGATTCATGAAGGTTGGAGAAAGGAGTCGACAGCATTCTTAGGCCAAACTTACTACTTAGGGGTAAAATGTATGCAAATGTTTTGACTATGAGTGGCAACGCTTAGAAAACTGTATATTTGATCGATTCATGAAGGTTGTTGGAAGGAGTCGACAGCATTCTTGGGCCAAACTTACTACTTGGAGATAAAATATAAATTAGGGATGGGCCGAAGTTCGATTCTCATTCGGTTTAACCGAAATTCGGCAGGTTTAACCGAATTTCGTCATTCGGCCGAAATTCGGTTCACAAAACCAAACTTCGGCCGAAATTCGTCATTAGGTTGACGAGCGAGTATTCATACATGTCACGCCCAGATCCCTTGCGGGGTAGAACGTTCATAAAAAATAAATATGTTAATTTACATAATTTGATTATAGGTTTAGTTAGGTAATATTTATTATGGAGTTATTTATGTATTATTTATGTAAATGTGTTATGGAATAATTTTTTTCTTGAGTTGGTACTCCAAGTCAATGGCATTATTTAAATAAAACTCAGAATTACTACCACCACGAGATATTAGTGACTCGCATACAAACTACATTTTACTTTGTTTGGTTCATTTACTTCTAAAAAGAAAGTCCAAACACCTGATATTTTTCGCCCACTCATTGTTCTTACATGCAGCACTTACATACAGCACTGTTTTAATAACTTTTTGTGTATTTTAACTATTTCACTCGTATCACGGATGACGCAATAATGAGCGGCTGGCCGGCTCGGTGACGTGCGGGCGGGTAGCGGGCGGCAGGGACAACAACAAACTGCAAGCGATCGCGTAAACAATTCGTAACGTGAATCATTGAAGAAAAGGCGGGAATATCAACTGAACTTCGGCCGAATATATCATGATAAATCAATCAATCAATAATACTTTATTGCACAACGACATAATTATACAAATGACATAAACATACGAATAAAAACATAAGTACAATAGGCGGCCTTATTGCTAAATAGCAATTTCTGCCAGGCAACCTTAGGGTGAAAGAAGTTAATGCATTGGAGCACGGGCTGGTGCAATAAACATATAATGACACGAACAATAATAAAAAGAAAAAATAAATAAATAAATAAACAAACAATTTAGTAGCCTAAGGTCTGTCTTGGCTAGTTTTCATATATAAATTTATTATAGCCTTCGCAAGTTCTAAACCTACAAGTATTTGTCGGTTCTTATTTTATAATTCCGAAAATTTGGATTGTTGGTAGAAACTAGCGATCGAACATAATAATTCGTTGGTAGGTTTATAAAAACTAGCCAAGACAGACCTTAGGCTACAATACATTATCCTATGTTATAAGAAGATATGATGTTATGTTATACTGTTACTTATAAATAAATTCTGAAATTTAATGGTCGGTTCTGAAACCGACCATTGAACTTGGCACCCACTTCTTTTGTCGTTGAAGTGAACAACCAAGGCATTAATCATAATATTGAACTTGGCTCTCACTTCACATTTATGTTAGTAGTGTTAGTAGTTTAGGCGGATGAGACGTTCGTTATGTAAAAATTGACGATTCAAAGTGTAACTATGTTACCTACTGAATAAAGATATTTTTAAATTTTGAATTTTAAAATGAAATTATTTACAACCCTTGGCCAAGGATACGAGTAAAGACCTCAATAGTTGCAGAGGCGGAGATTGGAGCCATCGGTACGGCAATGCAGGACGGAAGGGGCGTGTCACAGGGACTGTAACCTCGAACCTGACAGAGGGCAGCAGTAACTGTCAGTACTACTCAGAGGCGGAAGACAGGACTACTCTGGGCGCCATCCTACTCGCGTCAGACAGAGTAAGGCGGGGTGGAAGACAAGAGGGAAACCACTGCCCTATTTTCCCTAAAAAAGTATCTACACCGATATGTGCTTGGCTCTTAAAATAATTGTCACCTTGTCATTAAGTTATATACAATGTATATTTTCACCTTGTTAAGTAAGGTCTTGTAACAGAATGTCATACAGGAACTCATGAATTGGCAATTCAAAGAGGTAATGTTGCCAGCTTGTTGGACACCTTTTGTGGGAGGTGTTTTACTTATAAGACGTGTATTTGTATTGTTTTAAATCATTGTGTGAATAATTATTACATTACAATAAAATCAAATATTACAAAATTACATTAAGTTGAACGAATGTAAGTAGGAGCGTTCGTAACATCTAACATTCTCTAACACGGTGTAGCAAAATGTTGTACACTTATTGTTGAAGCGTGAATGCCCGGCGGGTACAGAAACTAGAAACATAGGATTTATGTAGTGCTACATAGAGAAATGTTAATTTGAGAATTACACAGCTAACATGGATTCTATCAGTGGACCATTGCTGGCTCGTTAAATCATTTACCTCCTTTCTAATATATAATATGCAGCGAGTATTTAGCTAACTTAATTGACTTTAAAAAAAATAGAGATGCTTTAACTTGTTTTATCTTTTGATCCAACGTTTAAAGAGCCTCAGCTGGAATTTATCGCTAAGTTTATTAAAACCCGGCTTTACGAATCTCAGTATTTGAGTCTAGACTTTTACTAAATCTTTTTGTCTAGTGAGAATTTCGTGAATAAAATTCTAATTTGCAAATGGCATTTTTGCTATATTTTTTTGAGGATGTCGTTTGAAATGATTGGAATAAAGCGCTAAGTTCTTACGAGCATGTTTCTTTTATCTGCTGCTTTACCACGAGATTCTAGAGTGCTGGACACGTGATAGCCCAGTTGAAATAACTGTTGACTGTCACTGTGAGGTCACAAGTTCGGATCTCATTACGGGCCTGAATCAATGATTTTCTTTGATGTCGAATTCTTGTTTGGCTCTTAAATGATAATCACATGCACAGCTCAAAAAAGTGAAGGAAAACATCGCGAGGAACCCACATTCCCGAGAAATGCGTTTTGGATTAGACCTACCTGTATTGGGCTGAAAACATCGTGTTGAGTTTTGTATAGCTGTTCTATACATAATTATGTTATCTATTTTTCCTCCGGCCAAGTATTCAATCCATATGCGGCAAAACTACATTAAGTCTCATCAAAAATACCTGTTTCTACAATGGAATGAAATGTAATGTTTAACGGCAAAAATTTCACCGCCATTTACATGGGATTTGAACATAGCTGGCGAGGAGTTGGTGTAATTTACACCCCTGCCTACCCCTTTGGGGATACAGGCATAATGCTATGTTATCTTGTTATGCTAATCCTCCACACAACTAAACCATTTACACTTTTTTCATGACTAATAAGTCATGAAAAGGTATTTACGTCAGTAGTAAATTTGAATCATGAATACCAGAGCAGCGGAGAATAGAATAAAACACGAAACATAAACTGCGAGTAAGCAAACAGATGGTAAATATACGATATATAATATATGTGAATCGTGGATTGTGGAAAATATTCGTATTTCAGAAGGAAAAGCGAAGCGTATGCGATATTGGGTGAAATATCGAGACAATATTGAGGTTTCTATTGAACGGCAAATTTACTTTACCTGCAGCCGGAAACTTAATAAGGTGAAATATTGTAATACTGAAGACTGTCACGAGCAGATATGACTCCCCAATTATAAGGCAGTGGGCCAAAATACTCGTAAAATGCAATAATACTCCGAAAAATTGATTCCGTAGCCTAAAATACTAAACTTTGTGTAAGTCTATTACTAATCCTTATATGAGACATTGTTACTTGCAATAAATGTGGTATCAATATCAGGATCGAAGCAAATGGCATAAAAGTTCCATAGTCTCTGCTTACCCCGGTGGGAAATGGGTGTGAGATTATGTATGTATCAATATTAATACTAACCAATGAACAACATTTCACGATTAACTCTGGCTAACGGAATCGGGACACGATTTTTAATTAGATTTTTTAACGAAATTTTTCTTTTTCAGACGTGTAATATTTTAGTGCACAGGGCACGCAATATCGTAGATATAGTCTCATGTTTATGTTACTTATATCCTTTGCAAGTACTTGTAAATATAAGTACTTCTTCTTCTCTCGTGAGTGAAGTCAAGGCCCAACCTAACAACCCTGGTGTCAGGGTTACTATTAGGCCGCCAAAGACCTCTAACACGACTCATGTAACGAATACTTACTTAAGTAAATACTATCCGGGACCAACTTAAAGTGCCTCTGAAGTACAGACCATCTTACTTTCTGACAATCAGGTGATCAGCCTGCAATGTCCTAACCAAACAAAGGCCATAACTTGGCGTTAACTCACGGCTATATCCCAATTGGGGTTAGACCAACTATATTTTTTTGTAATAATAATATTAAGTTCATAGAACAAGGAATAATACTATGTATAGAACACCAGCGGCTGAGGTAGATTTAAACAACCGGTCTTACTTTATTTAGTCTTCAATCGTAAGTATGGGCGTCAGACGTCACACACACATATGCTCGTGTACGTCGTCGTCAATATGTAGTGTCTGTGTAAAACGAGATTTTTTGAGGTATGGTTACGTTTCCACCACCGGGATTCGAATATAAACACGTGATCGTGGCTAACCTGCCAGATAGTGACGTAACAGATCCCGTGTACATGGTAACAACAGGCACACCGCACTCGCCTGTGACGTCATCACTCAGTGACGCAATAACGAGTTCATTTAATGAATCTGGCTTAAGTGTACACTTTGTGAAGTAAAAATAATATACAAGTCGAATTTCCAGCTGAGTGGTCGTACACTCAGCGGCCGAGTGACTCGACTAGATCGGTACACGACTTTCTACTCACTAGATATCATTACAAATTACTCTAGTAGAGTCTCCAACCAAACACTATTCATTATTTATTTCCCCGAACCGAACCGTAAGCTCTCTCGAAACTAGTAATCTTAGCAAGATTGAGAGCTCTGCAGACATAAAAGTAGCCCCGATTATCCTCCATAAAAATATCATCCATTACTTATTATTGTGGGTAAGGGATCAGAGAAACGTGGCTCGATATATTCTCAGTTGAGAATACCCTCTGTTGGCAATCTCAAGAATTTATTAGGTAAAGTGACACTTTGAATCATCAATGGCCCCGATTCCTGCAGACACCTCCTAATTTTATTTTAAGTTATACCCGTCATTTTCTTATCCGCCGAAAAGGAAAGTGACGGATGATTGTCAACAAGTTAATTTTAAAATGAATGAATAACACATGCGAATAAAATAGACATCTCCTTGGTATGCAATCCGTTTGACGTGCTGTCAACTTAATTCTATCGGATTATTGGCCGATGTAACATTTTTAGACGGTTGTTTTAGATTTCTGCTTTAAATTGACGTGTATTCCATAAATTTTATGCCTGTCGATTATCCGTCCCTTTCTTTTTAAACGTATGAGAAAATGACAGGTATAACTTAAAACAAAATTAGATGGCGTCTGCAGGAATTAGCACCAATATCTACATAGATATATTTTTGCCTTTTTTTGACGTGACTTATTATGGATTTACCGCAAACGTCGTATCCACCTATAACTACTGCAGCTTTAGTATAGCCGAGGAAAAGTAGCTGCAAGAAAATCCTCGGGCCCCAGACTCATAACGAGTTCATTACATTATTTAATTTCGTTTCTCGTTGTCACTCGCTCACGGTACAGTTAGTTGCATAATGTTTTAATTAAATTTTATTACTTTTCCAGCACCACGCCCCTTGCTAGAGTCCACTGTAATATGCTCTACTTCAGCGACTATTAGCAAAAACATTCAATTTATCATGACGTTATTAAAGTAAACAACACAACTACAATAAAACAGACATAATTGTTTCAGGCACGCGAGCAAGCCTCTCTTGGATTCCACAATTTAGAGTTTACGAAATTCCTAAGACTTGTAGACACAAAGTGACCATCGTAGCCTGAGCCGCCGGTTTGACACCAGCATCCAATTAATGTGTGAAACTATAAGAACACCTCTCCACCACACAGGTCTAACTACGCTGGGAGTAACATTCCAGCAAATTGAAAATTTAGAGCAGTTTACAACTTTGCTTGTGACAGATGGTAATGTTATACAAATAGTCATTTAACATCTCATCTCATACTCATTATAAACAACATACACACACATGAAACTATACTAAACATAATAGTCATATTAATAACCACGGACTTAAGTATATATGCTGTAGGGGAATTAATTGGCACGTTTATGTAAATAAGATGACTAAGTCCAATGATATTACCTACTCAATTGGTTACAGTGCGGTAGGTCATAGAAGCATAAAACAAAAAAACATAATTGTATATATAGGACACACTAATAAGTATAATTTGTCATACCTCACCGACAGGAAAAACTGTAAGTGGTATTATGGGAAATAATATTTATTAATGGAGTTGTGACGCGAGCTCCACTCGTCTCAATGGAGACATGGCGCAAGTTTAAATGTAATGTAATTTACCTATGTATGTTTTAATGTGCGGATTGGTGGTTATTAACGACTGCTGATGCAGCCGGGACCAACGGCTTAACGTGCCTTCAGAAGCGCGCGCGTGCTGGGTCCGCGTGGTGGTTTAAGGCCCGATCTCCCTATCCATCCATAGGGAAGGCCCAGCAGGGGACGTTAATGGGCTGGTGATGATGATGTTTGAATGTAATATGTAAAATACGTACCTATGAAAAAACAAATGAACAGCTCAGCAGTCTCGGACCGGCTTTGCTAGAGATCGGACGTTATTTTCGCATTTGCGAGGAGTTCTAGCGAAATTAACATTTCACAGGAGATGCAATTTTGAACAGCGTATCAAAGTGAAGCCTGCGCCAGTGGAAACGCAGTTTTAAATAACGCAACACATACACACCCGCTCGTAATCCCTTTCGAATTAAACAGAGCTAACACACCATCAACACTCTACCATCTTGCAAATAAAAAATAAACAAGGGACACCCACTTTCAGGTGTAAGTATTTGACAGCCAAGCAAAATTGAATCCAATTATCATACAATTCGACTGAACTTTGCTTGGCTGTCAAATACTTAAACCCACGTTCATCCCGGGTTTATATTTTATTTGTAAGGTGGTTTTTGAATTTATTTATTTTTTTAATTTTGAATTTTTAAAAGAAGACACTGAAGTCGCCGTTGTCGGATGATAGGGAATATGTTTATTTGTATCATAGAATGAAAGGTCCATTGGATGATAAAATACGTGGTGCAACCAGTTTCCCAAGCGGTTGTACCACAATCACGTAGGTCAAGGAGGATTATATTCGCATGAGGAAACCCACATACCCGATAAATGTAGTTTCGAAGAACCTGTAATTAAACTGGATTCCCTTCTGATTGGAATTTCAAATTGGTAGGTCACTTCTGTAAAGCCGGACTTGTCAATACTTTCAAATTAGGTAAGAGGACCCTATGAAAAGGAGATAACCACGGAGTAGAAGAAAGAGGTTGGAAAGGCCCTAACGCGCATTTTGTATGAAAACCGCTGTCGTCGGTTCAACCCCACTCTCTTTTACTACTCCTGCAAACAGATAACTAAGACAGCTCTATGTTTCTCAAATTCCATAGCCACTTTACCGGCAATGTATATTTTATACGATAGGCTGCAAATTTATCAGTACTTTTCGTAAGATACTGCATACAAAAGTAAATAAATAGCCAATCATGCTGAGGTTTTTAGCTTTCCTGTGATAAGGAGGGATCTCTTTACATAATAGTCGAGATTTGTTTTTTTACCCTGCAGGTAATATATATATACAGGGTGTTAGTGACATCGTAACGAAAACTTTGAGGGGTGATGGAGGCCATGATTCTGAGTTGATATCAAGTGGAATTTTCCGTCGCAAAAATATGGAACTGAAAATAATTAAAAAAAAACACAAAAATTTTCATGAATATTCAGACTGAAAATTCCACTTGATATCAACTCAGAATCATAGTCTGATCCATCCCCCTCAGTATTCGTTACGGTGTCACTAACACCCATACCTACTTGTGTGGCTACCGTATGTACTTGTGCGGGGTGTAAGTGACATCGTAACGAATACTGAAGGGGATGATTCAGCTGATTATTCTGAGTTAATATCAAGTGGAATTTTCCATCGCAAAAGTATAGAACTGACAATAATTTAAAAAAACTAAAAAAAAGTTATGAATTTTGCGACGAAAAGTTCCACTTGATATTAACTCAGAATCATGGTCTGAATCTTCCCCCTGACTATTCGTTACGATGTCACTAACACCCTGTATATATTTAGTAATCTGGATTTCATAACCCTGCAGGTTATAATGCACAAGACGACTTTTTAATATACTATCGCGGAGCTCCTTGCGTCGTAAGTTAGCGGACGAGTGGAGTGCAAAGTTGAAGTATGAATTATTTGGTCATACTTGTGGCGCGCGTTTCGCGCTCACTTGACCTGTTTTTTCTATTCCATGCGGATAACGGGTAGGGAGGTGATGACTCTGAGTATATCTTCTTAAAAAAGATTATGATCAACTGTAGTGACAGGTTACCATGGTAGCCCAGTTGGTAGAACGCGTGCCTCTCACTTTGAGGTCGCAGGTTCTAATCCAGCACAGTCCTAAACCAATTATTATCGAATTTGTTTTCGAATTTATATTTGGATCATAAAAATGATTATCACGTGAGGAAACCCACATTAATTCCGAGAAATGAATTTTAGGAGTTATGTGACCTAACCTGTATTGGGTTGGTTGGCGGGTTGGAAGGTCAGATAGGCAGTCGCTTTTGTAAAAAAACCGGACCTGTCAAATCTTCAGGTTATGTAAGCGGACCTTGTGACAAATGGGATGATGAGGGGAGGTGATGTAGTGACAGGTTACTTGTAACCTTTTTAATTTCTTTAAAATACTTTTACGATAAGCTCTGGGTGACGAGCAGATGGAACGGAGAAATTGATCGCCACAAAACGGTGCTTAGCAGTTAGATATTAGAGAAGTATGTTTGATAACTAAGCAAAATAGAAACTAATATTCGAATAATTCCATTTAACTTGGCTATTATACTGAAACATTTAGATACTATTCCAGCTGGAACAGATCTTTTTTTAAATAAGTATAAGATTAAAGTAGTTTATTTCATTGTTTTACAAGCTTCAGTGAATAGGTGTAATTTTTTTTTTGGTATGTTTTGTCGACACATTGTAGAATATGTAGTAAATGCTAAACGATTTTTTCGTGGTAGAGTCGGTTTTTCACTGGTTCCAGATGTTTGAATATGTGAGCGAGGTGAAAACAAACCACTTACAGATGGATGTCTGGATGAAAGTTAAACAAAGGAATAATTCAGACGAACATCAGAGTAAAGTTTGTGAAGCAAGAATAACGATAACAGACAAAAACATTGGAGCAGTGAAGGCGAATGAAATACAAAACATAAACAGCGAGTAAGCAAACAGACGGAAAAGATACGTACATTGGGATCGAAACTTGGATTGAGAACAAGCAAAAATTGAAAAACGAAACGCACCGAAAATTATTTTAAACAAATGGTAAAATGTTTACTACGAAGAAGATTATAAAGTTCAATTCACATAAACTATCAAAGTGAAGGTATGTATGTATATTTTTAATGTATTGGACCGGGTTTTGGGCCGGGTTTGACACGGAGTGGGTTCTAGGTTAAGTAATTTTAAGTTGGATAATTTGACTTTTTGTAATTTGAAACTGTATTTTAAAATTCCTATGTATTGGATATAGCTACTGGTTCACTCATGACAACTGACAGCTGCTCTTTGATAAGTTTTTTTTTTAATATTCGGGCCTGGTTACGAGAGCTTTAAGCGAATTCATTTTGTTTGATGTCGAATTGTATAAGTAATAGTGAGAGGAAAAAGACCAGCTCATCGCCTGTAATTAGGGCATTACTGAATAAGATGTAATCTCTTACTCGACGTTTGCCGTAAATGGGACATATGAAAGCGCTACGTTATGAACAAAGCAAAAATGTGAGAATCACATATGTGAGAAAATGAGATAAAATATTAACTGACGTTTCAGCGTGCGAGCGTTTTAATGAAAGTTGGAACAATGACATGACAAGCGAGGCCGCGCCACTCGTCGCAGAGTTCCACCCCGGCCATGGCAACACTCACTGTCAGCCTAATTGCCAACTTGACTCATGACCGTCAGGTTCCAACATCTAGACTAGGCAGACTACACATAACATATTTACAATCGGGGCATAGTATAATAAATTTTCGTGATTTTAATGAGGTTCGGACAGCTATACTATACATGTGTACCCATAGCAGTGCTTTGGTAAACACACTACTGGGCCAAATTCTACTTTCTGCCTAGTTATACACTCTTTTTCAAAATCAAAGTGAATAATCATTTACTATGTAAGTGTGTTGTGTGTATTATGTTTTTGGTTTCATACAAGACCATTAACTCGGCCCCAGGGGAGACAGTCATCTTCTCTGCCCTCCACTGGGGCTATTCCTGTTCGGCGCGTCCTTGCCGCGGGGGTGGAAGCCTCTTACTTCAGTAGGCAGGAGTGAGATGGTGGCTGAGTTGAGATAGGGATCCAGACCTACGGGGTATAACGTAGAACCCTTGCCCAGGGATACGGGTGAAGACCTCAACGGACGGAAGAAGCAGGTCACAGGGACTGTAACCTGGAACCTGACAGAGGGCAGCAGTAACTGTCAGTACTATTCGGAGGCGGAGGACAGGAGTCCTGGTACGGTTTTGAAATAGACTCTCTCTACTCTGGGCGCTATCCCACTCGCGTCAGACACAGTAGGTACTGCGGGACGGAAGGCAAGAGGGAAACTACTGCCCTAATTTTCCCTAAAAAGCAGCATGGAAAATACTACACCGACAAGAGCGTGGCTCTTAAATTAATGATGAGGTAAATGTGTACCACCTCAAACCACGTTTTTACTTACCATCAGGTGATATTTTACCTCATCAGATAATTTCATATCACGTATCGACCCGCTTGTAAGCAGTTATATATTATTTGTAATGTGCGTGAATCTTTCAAACTGACTAGGCTATCTATGATTAATAATAAACTTGTAAACCCAGATGATAAAGTAACATCTAAACGTACGACGAGATAATTTGCAGCTACTAAATGACAAGGGGCTGACTCGAATGAAGATGTTTGAAACGAAGAGTTGAATATTAATAGTGATAAACGCAGAGTAATCAAGTCCAGTCCAACTCAGTTATGCAACCAGCCTACAGCACTTAGCATCGTCCCATTAAAATATCATAAAGACGAAGCGAATCACAAGCAAATGACTACAACGTTAAAGCTAAATAAAGTGCACAAATAGAATTCTCTCCGAGCGGGAAAATTGTGAGAAAAGTAAGATAATTCCCTCGAGATTCGAGTTTCAATATTCATTTGATATGGTGCGTTATTGGGCGCTGCTGTTTGTTTCAATAATTATGTCCCGGAGCTCGAGTGTACTGGAATTTGTTGAACCTCGCAAAACAATATTTGTGGGTTATTTTCTTAATTTCGCAAATGAATTTCTAATGCCCTCATCTATATAACCAGAGATGAAATAATGGTTGTTTTAATGTGTAATTGCGCATTTCCTCATATTCCTTTGTTCTTTTAGGTGTTGGTTCAAGGTTACTATGGGTGTATGGTGGCCAGTCGACAATCGTCTCTATGCCTTGGAGTTAAGTGTGGGTGTTCATGGGTGGGTTTCGTAGGGCCTCGGGGGCGCTCGAAGGGAAGCCTTCAGCATTACTTGCAGTTACATTCCCAATTTTGCGTCTGTAGTATGGACCTTGAGTACTGCGGTCAGCCCAAAGCGCAAAGGGATCACTTTGGTAACAAGGGCACTCATGTTTTGAGTTAAAATGAAAACTTTAAATGCCAAATATTTTGGAAATTTGAGAAGCGTGATGAATTGGATTCAGTTCTGATGTCACAAATAGGTAATACTTAATTAAAAAGTTTTTGATCGAAACATATTTCAATACAGATATCCTGAAAACTATAATAAAAATGACCGGCTCTACAAAACATTACTCAAGGAACGTGTAAGTAAGTATAATTATTACAGTGACAAGAGTAAATAAGGAAAACACTGCAACCTCAAATAATCCCACACATTTAGAAATTGATATTACTTAAATATCACGCGCACCGACATAAAAACATTATGCATTAGGTATAGAATCACAACATGGACTGTAGTTTTAGGCTGAGTTCGACGATACTGTTAATGCAATTAGTAGGCCACTAACATTGCTAGGTTATGAATGTATTCTTGTTTTGATAAGCACAGCCTCGTCACACTCGGCTGCCTCTTAACTCAACACTTACTCTTTATATTCAGTCCTATTATGTCCACAAAACTTTACACAAATGTCAAAATTGAGGGCCAACGAAACGGAACAGCTAATATTTGTTGATATAGTACAATATCTTGACGTCTGCTGTCTCTAGTGATGACTCATACGTTGGTTTCATATTGGCTTGTACAGCTGGTAGGAACGGTTTGTTCCGACATTGGTGCAGGATCTTAGATCTTACCGTGAGCTGGTGGTAGCGATGTCGCGAAGACAGAGGCGCAGCGGAGAGGTTAGAGCGAACGCGGGCGCGAAGCACGGGTGTCGCGCTCGGGGGCCGGGCGCCGACTGCTCGCGTCGATCGATACGACCGCCATTGCTGCGTTGCGTTCCGTTTACAACACCCGTTCCGAATCCGAAATATTCGAATGCTCGAGTTTATTTATTCTAATTTTATTCTTTTTAGTAGCCAATTAGATTCTTTTTAGATTGTTTAAATAAATACTTTTTAAATATCCTTTGAGTGATGTCTGTGTTAATAAAGTGGTTTCCAGTTTGTAGGCTGTGTAGTACGGCGCATGGCTGTGTTTCAACTTTGGCTCGGGCTCAAGTTACTGTCAGCCGCAGCGGGAACCCTTATGCAGATCGACCTCGTCTGGTGAATACGAATTCAAGATTTTGGACACAAACTTTACCTTTCAGAATTCGAGAAAGAGACGTGAAAAGTATTGGCATCTCTATAAAAGTATCAAATCGTGATATGATACCACACAAACTCACGCCCGTATTTGTCTAATGGGGTAGATAGATCCGCGCGATAAAATTATCGCGTAATTTTTACATCATAAAATCATAATAGACCCAACTGACATGTTTCAGATGATGGGCATCATATTCAGTTTTTCTGTGTAACTCTACTATATTAAAAGGTTTGTGTTCTGTAAGATATTATTATACGCCCTACAGTGCACAAACGTTCAAAGTTTATTTCGCAAATTGACAAGACCGGGAAACGAAACTGGGCTGGTGTGGTTGCCAAAAAGCCAGTGCCCTACTGAAGAGTTGAGTTGAGACCAATAAAACGTAAAACACATGTACAACTATAACTTGTATGCAAATAAGTATTTTTCTCTTTTCAAATAAATATATACCTATATATTAAAAATATAAGTACTTAAAAGAAAAAAAATACATCATTAAATCCACCACAGGCTTCGTCAAAAAATAAAAAAACTCAAATATATTTATTTCAGACATTAACACATCCATAGGGGTTACATACATACCTACATACATACATAAACTCACGCCTATTTCCCACCGGGGTAAGCAGAGACTATAGAATTCCATTTGCATTTGCATTTCCATAGGGGTTAGTGTGAAAGAAAACTTAATAGCTATTGTTATCTTAATAATTTATAAATAAGAACTGGGTTTCGGCAATATATGGGCCTACGTCCAGTGCTCAAAAAATATACTCTGGGCACAAGTTGCTACACTTTCTTTTGTATTTCCTATTTGTGCAAGTAAGTATTTGTTATGTTATGTATATTTTTTATGTATAAGTATATAAATTGAACTGTGTTATAAGGGTTTAGTATTACTAAGTGTGTAATATGTTATAACCGCCGGGTGTCGTGTCACTCGACCATCACTGTACATATATCAGCAGACTTCACTTATCTACATTTTATTGATAATAGCAATCGTGATGAATCATACATAGTATCATATCAGTCAAACTACTGGAACATACACTCACGTCGTAATCCCTAACGGGTCGGACAGAGTCACAAATCAAAAACAACAGCGTTAAATGAATTTTAGCACTCATAGTATGTACACTTTATTCAGTTTTCTTCTACGTACCTGAAATAGATTGTTGTAAGTGATAGATAACACAGCCTTCTTGATTAAGTTTCATTTACTATGTACCTATTATATTATTTTGTGGTTTTTTTTTGTAGCTTATACAATTTGATACATGTTTATATTATTTAATTTTATTCAGATAATTTTACTTAATATAATACTTTGATTTTCCACTATTGTTTTAATAAATGTAATAATTGGCACGCCTGCAAGCAGATTAGATGGATTACCATACTTAATTCTACATTACCACCTGTAAATTGTATCTACTACTTATCTACGTAAATAAATGTATATTCTATACTTTTCTATAAGTTTTTAATTTAAATGTTTTATTTTGTGGGTTTGTGTCAGGATCGTACTGAGAGTATTGTCAATAAGTATTTTATTTAAATAATTATATATTAGAATAAAATACCTGGAATAATTAATCAGCATTTTATTACTTTAATTTTGTTAATAATTATTAATACTTCCCTTTTCGAAAAATAAAATAATTAATTAATTAATTAATAATTAGTGAATAGATCTCCAATAACGAACTCACAACTACGGGGTAAAGTTTGACGTGGCGGTCGCATGCAATTTAACTTGCTTAATTTCCTATAACAGCACTGGGGCTGACATGAGAAGGTAATTAGTGACCCCCAGTGAACCCTGGTGACCCGCAGTGACCCCCCAGTGACCCCACCCTGCCTGCATGCAACCTTACACCGTTATCACTGCAACTAACTTACAGTTGATAGAGTCTTAAAGGATAATTTATTTGTAAGGTTTTTTTAGTAAGAAAGTAAAAGAACAGATAAGGTCGATCTTTTTTGGTCAATTATTTCGTAGTCTTTGGAGAATGTTTCGTGTAATCTTTAAAAACTCTTTGATAACATCGAAGATAAGGAAAAAGTATTTTTATCGACATATCCGGTGACGGCGAACATCGTGTCTTATAAGGAGGTGAAGGAATTGGTCTTTGATAGACAAGAATGGAGAATGCTACACCGACAAGAGCGTGGCTCTCGAATTATTGATGACCCATATATTATAACATTAAATCTGTGTGGCTTAAAGGAAAACAATGTATAACGTGCAAACATATCCCTTTCATATAATACCCACTTAACTAACCCGACATAAGAAATATGATCCTCTCATTCGGTCGCTTTTTCAATAAGTAGAGACATCATTACATGTTTTAGTAATCTTTATTTAATTCTCTATCACAGTACATGTAATAATTTTTGACATTTCCGTTCAGAAACTTCGAAGATAATGGGGGGAGTTATTTTCTCTCTGAGTCACAATGAGGGTTTCTTTTTACCATTTTGATACGGAACTTCAAATAGAACACAAAATCGTCGTCAATTTTGTATAAAGTATAAGTAAAGGATATCGAATGATCACTACGTTCCGATTTACGCAGCGATCTTACGGCGGTCGTATAATTTGCGGGAAGTTGTTGGATTATCTTTGATCTGCGTGTGAAGGGAAGTATTCCCGGTCCCAGGTGGATGCGATGTGGGGAGATCATACGAGATAAGGCTTTGGATATTCGCGTTAGGTATTCATGATTGCCCTGATTTGTAAACTTCTTAATATCTAAATGAGTTGATATCACTGAAAATGAAAAATATTATCAACTCTAAAACATTATCACTGAAAACAATGTTTGGTTTGTCAAAAAAAAAGAAACAAAAGCGATGGTAGTGGTTTTCTTGGCCGAAATGTTTGATTATGATTTTGAGTTTTTGCAATGTAAATAGCGTTTTATTCACATTATAGTGACTATTCATGTCATTTGATTGACATTGATGATATTATATGAATAATTTTATATATTAATTTTTTGGATTTTAAATGGTTACATGCAACTTAAAGCACAATATGGGACTTTAAATATTTAAAAATATATATATTTAACTTAAATGGTTTAGCTGGATAACCTTGAACCAGTACCCCTCGAGGTCTTGCGAAGCCTCAACGAGTATCACTTCCTCGTTCACTAATTAGCGGGCAGGGAGGCTCGCCTTATTGCATCGCGGGCTTCCCTCGAGTCCTTCACAAATACTCGCCTTACATTAGCCGGTACAGCCTTCAGTGTTTAGCCGATGAAGAAAATAATCCAGTAGGTAAATAGGAAAAAATACCTCGAGGTAAAATATATTTTGGGGAATAAACTAATAATAGCCCCGATTCCTACAGACACCTCCTAATTTTACTTTAAGTACCTGTCATTTTCTTGTACGCTGAAAATAAAGACGCCATTTTATAAAGAACTAGCGACCCGCCCCGGTTTCGCTCGGGTGCAATGCTGAGGAAAAAATGAAATTATTTACGACATCACATTAAAAACTTCAAAAATAACAGTATTTTTCCCCACTATTTAATAGATGTTATTATACATATAAACCTTCTTCTTGAATCACTCTATCTATCAAAAAAAAAATCGCATCAAAATCTGTTGGGTAGTTTTAAAGATTTAAGCGTACATATGGATATAGGGACAGGTAAAGCGACTTTTTTTTACGCTATGTAGTGATGATCGTATGAATGATTGATTAACCCGGGCAAATAAAATAGGCATCTCGCTGATATGCAACCCGTTTGATGTGTAATATCAACTTTATACTGTCGGCCAATATATAAGCCAATATTTTGAAAGGTTTTTTTTTTAATTTCTGCGTAAAATTAACGTGTACCTATTCCATAAATTTTATGCCTGTCTTTCCTTTTCGGCGGATAAGAAAATAACAGGTATAACTTTTTGAAATAAACTTTGATGATGTGTACTGGAATTAGCACCATAATTTACCTATATTTAAGTCGACACTCGACCGTCACAACTTCAAACTGAAGTTCCCTTCATAGAGCAACCCTGTGGTCTGGTGGTTGATTAAATATAATTAGTTTAAAATGTAAAACTTTTTACAAGCTCCCGAAACTTTCCTAATAAGCACGACCACAAATCCGGCGACAACCAGACGAGGGATGGTTGTTTATATAATACAAATATAAACTCACGCCCGTAATCAGTAAAAGGGTAGTCAGAGACCCTAGTAAGTAAGGCAATTTGCAACCACTTTTGATATGAAGCCCTAAGATGGTCAGGATGAACCCTATTCCATCCCCCATGTTATGGTCTAACGCGTAAGAAGGATCACAATCCCTCTGTCGGTTTCTACGACATGTCTGGAAAGATAAGCATCAGAATGCCTCTTCTCCTCCCCTCTCTCCCCCTCCCCTCCTCTGCCTTCTCTTCTTTGTTTTTTTTCTGCCCTTCGTCTAGCATACATAGAAAAATGCTCAATATTATGGTGATTGTCGTAAGTCTATAATGTCACCACCAGTGGTCAACAGAAAGCTCGGTGACGTGTGGGTACTTAGTACTTCTGACTACCCCATTGGGATATAGTCGTGAGGTTTACGTTATGTTATAATCTCACGGTGCGTTTGGAGGCAGAGCCAACGAAAATGTGGATGGAAATAAGCGTTTGCATAGAATATTCCATTTTTCAATTTTTACCATGGCAACAAAACATGGTTGTGAATTGATCAAACTATGCGTGGTAGTAAGCGAGCTGGGTGCAGCAATTAGGTACAGTCGCTTGTGTCGTGATGGTGTGTTGTTGTCGATAAAGTGAAAAGTGATTGGTTTTCTGTACTGAATTTACACTTGAAAGTTATACTTTAACAATTTCTGTGAAAAAAAAGTAAAGCAATTATTCCCTGCTGATCTCAAAATTTGTTGTTAAAACTGACAGATTGCGAATTTAATGAAGTTTTCCGAAGCCTAGTCGACGACGGAATAATAAACAGTGGTTTTGACACCCTTTCTTGTACAAGTTTTTTTTTGTGTATTCAGACCTCGAAAGATAAAAGTTATCAAAAGATAAATTTCGGAATTCAAGAAAACCTTTGGTTTTTAAATAACTTTTTATTCCTCCAAAAAAAACATTATCAAAATCGTTTTTGTCCCTGGCAAATAAGAAGTGAAATCCGTTATTGACTCTACTAGGAAAACTTTATTATAGTTTGAACAGTAAAATTGAGATTCTATCTATTGCTATCATATAACTATGTCGATATTGGTGAATAATCAATATGTTTTCAATAACGCAGTTAGCTCGACAATTACAGACGGCGATACGGCTCACCAATCACGATGGTAACAGAAAGCTCGGTGAGGTGTGGGTACTTAGTTCATCTTGCGATGGATGTACCTCTGAATACCCCAATTGGAATGTAGTCGTGAGTCGTGAGTGATTGGAGTACCCCACCCGTGCTCTAACATACGGTTGTGCTAAATATCGTGGAAATGCCGTTACAATCCGACCTTGAACTCGCATTCTCCCGCTATCAGCCGCCAGTCCCAACAGTGATGGGGCGCAGTCGGTGTGACGTCACGCTAAGCTGGCCGCAGCCACATCTGGTGTTTCTCGCGGGAGAGCTGCTGTACAGGGTCGAGAGGAAGGAGAAGATGCCACGTTGGGTCGTGGTCTACAGGTGCATAGTGGAGTGCATGCGCCAGTCACCGTTTCACTATACAACTATACTGCTGCTATGTTGTTCATATTAATGTGCAAAATAAATATAAAAACATTTTGTTTTTTATGCATTTATTTCCTGGAAACACGGTTGTTTGGAATTTTTAAACGGTGAAGTGAATCTTGACAAATTTATCAGCCAAAACACTTTTAATATGAAATAATACAAAAAGCTTTAAATAAACTTAGAAAGTTGTTAGAGTAGTATTACTTATAAATGACTCATTTCTGAAGAATTATTACATATCGCCATTGCAATTTCTTATAGCAATATTTATTTCCAGTGGCGGCAAAACCACGAAGAGAATAGACAACTTGGCTCCATGCAGCCCTCACAAGTTCCGGCTGCAGGTGATAGTGAAAGCCACGGCCGTACCCCACCTCGCTGATACAGCTATTGACTACTACGGTAGTGAAGAAGCAGCGTATGAAGCACTTGGTGAAGAGCTACTGAAAGATATTGAACTGGTGAAGAGAGAATCTAATAAAGATACTTGTAAAGATAATGCTAGTGGTGAAAATGATAATGTTATAGATAAAGATATGACAACTTATAATGAAGAAGTCGAAGAAAGGTAAGATGTACTTGATAATACATGTATACATGTTACAATAACATAGAAGCCTCATGTAAGGCTACTTAAGTGGTAGATTTAGAATCACAATTAAAGAAATTTTGACATGGTATAACAATAAATATGTGATAGTCTATCCAAATAATATGGACGCTACTACATTTCAGAACTCACCAACTAAAACCAAAGAATAAGAGCTGGTTGGAGTCACAATGGTCGGACTTTCTGTGCACGAGTACGGAGTCGGAGGGCACGTCTACCGTCTGCTTCTGTATGGCCGTGCAGGGAGGGTACCTCAAACAGGTACTCCCACAAGTAAATAAAAAGTACTTAAAAATATATAATTTTCCCTTTAAGTAGATCTGTGATCTGGATTTTTTGTAAAGACTATGTTACTACGTTTGATGATTTTGTATTTTCTTACAAGCTCCCATAAAATTCGTATTGAGGTCTCGTTAAAGCAGTTCAATTTGACCTTCAGGTGCAGATATTGCTGGAGGAACGTCCAGCTTTAATAGACATCGTCAATACCACCAATGGATACACGCCGCTCGCTACAGCCGTTAGAAAAGGTATTTCATGCGTAACAACTCTTTTACGTAAATATTATTTGACTTCACTTTAAAATTAATGAATTATGGACTATGATTGGTAAGCATCAATCTATCTCAAACTCTCTCAACCTCTCTTGCTGGTAAGTGCGGGGTGTGCTTACCTAAATAATGCCAATTCACACTTGCCTTGAAGATACGCAGGTTGTATATTTCGGGGAAACAGATCCGCGTGCATATAATTCCATACTTTAGCCATCGGTACAAAATGGTGCACTTGTAAGAAGTATCGTTATGTTATATAAAATTTCTGATATCAGAATTGCTTATTTAGAATGAAATGCTCAATTACTTTTTGATCCCCTGAGAACCTAGTCAAAATGCGAATGTTTCTGTAAGCGTCAAAGATAATGGATTTCTACTTTAAAGGGTCTAAAGTCTAATTAGTTATATGCTAGTTATATTCTAGCTACATAAAGTAACTTCTTCCGATTCCTTTTTCAACTGGACGTTCCACAAGGATGCAATTTGGGTCCATTTTGATTTTTCGTATAAACGCTGGTACATATCGCCATACGTTTGAATACAGTTGCCATGTATTTGTTGCAGGTGACATGAACATGGTGCGCCACCTGCTGGCCGCGGGCGCGGCGCTGGAGCAGCGATCGTGCGGCGGTCGGACCGCGCTGCACCTCGCCGTTCTCGACACCAGCCTGCCGCTAGTGGACTTGCTGCTGGAGCGAGGAGCTGACTTCCAGGTCATAAACATACTACTGATCACCGAAGTAACGGTCTCTGTGATTCAAGTCCTTGAGCGATGGGCTCACTATGCGGAAGTCCCGGGTTCGAATCCCGGCGAAGACATATCAAAACGTAGTCATGAGTCATATCGGGGTCTTTAGCGACTCAATTTTAATCCTGACACCAGGGTTGATTAGCTTGGTAAACCACCTCATAACCCACACGATGGAAGAAGACCGCCAAAGTCATAAATACATAATTTGGACAAAGTCGCAAATAACCAAGAGGCCTAGCCAAGTTTCAACAGAACATAGTATCACGCGTGTATCCCCAAAGAGGTAGGCAGAGGTATATAGTAATACTCGCAATTCGCCAGCTATGAATGGGGGCGAGCCTATTGCCAAGTATCAAAATAATTGAAACGTCAGGGGATTTAAAATGTCACATTCAGCATTTCATTTAAAAAATCAATTCTGGTATCAGACAGTTGTTTAAAATACTGAAACGCACCATTTTTTAACTTTTCATAGAAACATACTACAGAAACTTACGGCATGAGGTAAACAATTTGCAGCAATTAGTACTTATATTGAATTATAATGCTGACATGATAAATTCCAGCCAATCCCCGGTACACTCCATGGATATAATGTCCTAATATTAACTGGAAACTCCATCCAAAGCGTCCCACAATAAATAGTGGCATATCAGAAACACTACAGACCACAAATATTATTAGTCGTAAAGTTTCAGAGCTCATAAAAAATGCGCAAACGACGATAAAATTCTATGTTAGAGAACTTTTCTCTGCAGTTAGACCTCACGTTAACCGTCTACAGTAGTTGTGTTGCAAAGAACACTTTTGTATTAAGTACTCTTCGTTAAGTTCATAATAAAAGAAGGGATAAGTTTATTTCTATTATTACTTTGTACTAACGGCCTCCGTGGTCCAGTGGTTGAGCGTTGGGCTTACGATCCGGAGGTCCCGGGTTCGAATCCCGGTGGGGACATATCACAAAAATCACTTTATAATTACACACACCTATTTTGGTTAGGGCATTACAAGATGATCACCTGAAATTAAGATGATCCGTGCTTCGGAAGGTACGTTAAGCTGTTGGTCCCGGTTACTACATATTGATGTAAGTAAGTAGTCGTTACATAAATAATGTCACCAGGGTTAATGAGGTTGGTAATCCACCTTACAACCCACACGATAGAAGAAGATAGCTTTGCACTTTTTGACTGAGAGTAACACTCCCGGACTTGCACCAATTAATTATTAAATTATCTTATGTGCAGCCTTCACTAACAGTTTTCTCGACCATTATAGACGGCGATAAGGCTCACCACCTACCACGTTAGTGCAACAGAAAGCTCGTTGAGGTGTGGGTACTTAGTTCATCATGCAATGGATGTACCTCTGACTACCCCAATTGGGGTATAGTCGTGAGCTTACGTTATGTTAGTAACACTATTAATTCTGTCAGTAATTCTTTATTGTACATAACAACACGTATGGGAAGGTTAGAAACCAATTGACAAGTCATAGTAATTCTATGTAAAAGGGGCCTTCTTTCGTGATATGGACTATATTTTAAACCATGTTTATTTTTGTAATAATATTATAAGGAATAAAACCTACCAGCCCCTGCCCGTTTGCCTCCCTCCTATATAAGGCGCGCATCACCGCCGCGCGCTCACTTTTGCTCGAGCGTTCGTGGAGTGCGGTTCATAGTGAGCTACGTATTTTTCACTTATTTATTTTACTTATGTTATTTTGATTGTTTGATTTGGTTCCTTTTATTTAATTTATGAAAGTTGAGTTTTGGTTTGCTTTATATAATTTTGTAAATAAAGAAATTAAATAATATTGGTTCATTAAAATTGTTTTTTTATTTAACTACTTCTGACGCTAAAAATATCATAAGTATCGTTCTGTACAGGCTCGCGACATAAACGAACTCCGCGTGGAACACTACGCGGTGGACTCGGGCGACCTGCCCACCCTGCGACACATTCTGGCGCGGGGTGGTGACGTCACAGTCATTGACAACAACGGGTGGACGCCGCTTTTTAGGGCAGGTGGGTGTAATTAGCCCTTGGTTACCTTTAAAGCCTTATGAAAGTTGCAGAAACTATTTTTAAACAATTTCTATCCCTACTTCTCTAGAAATGATTAAATTAAAAAAAGAAATCTAGGGCCCTGTGCCGAGGTTTTTCTTGCAGCTTCTTTTCCCCGGCTATACAGGTTATGAGAAGCCGCAGTTGTTTTAGGCGGATGAGACGTTCGTTATGTAAAAAATGACGATGACGAGAAAATATAACTAAGTATGTTACCCACTGTATAAAAATATTTTTGAATTTGATTGTTTCAAATCGAATTCCATAGAAATGTATCGTTTTAACGTTTCATTTGACTTGATTGTCATCTGGCCAAAGAAGAATACGAATAATACGAAAGAAGAAGAATACGAAAATAAGAATACTCCTACATACTTAATATATAAAAGCGAAGTCACTGACTGAGTCACTCAACACGAAATCTCGGAAACAACAAGAGCTAGGATTTTCAAATTTTCCGTGGGGGTTTCTTTTAGGACGCGGACGAGTTTCTTTTTTTCAAAATTCAACCGTTAAAGGAGTAAAAGGGAGTGGGAAAACTTGTATAAAACTTCAATAGTTTTAATAGTAGGGTCTCAAACGAATGAAGCGCATGAAGAAATCAGAAATCGGAATCATTCATTCAACGTAATTATCATGGATAAACTTGTTAAAGGTCAATGTAACATTTTTGAATTTACGTCATTTCGCATGGTGTTATGGCTGAGGAGAAGAAATGACAAGAAACTGCAACAGCAACACATCTTTTAAAAACCAATGAGCAGCCAGTATATAACATAGACAATATTCTAGCGTTCCATTGGTTACATTCGCAGTGTGCCAGGGTGCGTCGACGGCGATGGTGCAAGAGCTGGTGAGGCGGGGCAGTGACATCGACATAGTAGACGCGGCGGGGCTGTCCCTGGCGGCGGCCGCGAGGGTCACCACCAGGCAGTATGACGTTTACATTACATCACATATAGTAGTACAATAACGGCCTCTGTCGTCCAGTGCTGGGCTCAAATTCCGGGTTCGAATACCGGTGGGGCATTTAGTTAGGCTGATCACCCGATTGTCCGATAGTAAGACAATCCATGCTACGGAAGGTACTTTAAACCGTTGGTCCCGGTTACTACTTACTGATGTAAGTAAGTAGTCGTTACAGGAGCCATGTCAGAGGCCTTTGGCGGCTAAATAATAACCCTGACAGCAGGGTTGATGTGGTTGGTGATCCGCATCACAACCCACACGATAGAAGAGAAGATGAAAGTCACGCTTTCTGCAAACAGGGCTGTTACGGATTTGAAGTAATTATTGACGCATTAATACGTATCATGTGAGTTGTGAGGTGAATGATCAACCTCGTCAACCCTGGTGTCAAGGTTATTACCTCAATAGGGACGGTAGAAGGTGTAATGTGTATCGTGTGACGTTGCAGCGAGCGGGCGCGCGACTCGCTCCTGCGGCTGGTAGACTCGCAGTACCCGCGCGCGGTCGCCGTCGCCAACTTCACGCGACTCACCAAGAAGATCTCCAGCGTGCACTCGCTGCTCCGGCTCTAGCTTATACTTACTGTACTGCAGCACGACCTTGATGCACAAATAACAAACAGGAGGAAGCAGTTTAATGAACATCAACATAATAATAGAAGGAGAAATACTATAATATGGTGCTAAGTGTACACTGGCCGTACGGCCAGTAACATTAGCGTAGGTTCACCTACGCTACTATGTGCTTCTACGCTAGACTGTGAGCTAATAAAAACGTAGAACGTGTTCAGTGCAGGATGTGTCAAAATGTTTTTATTCACTTTTCCTTTTTCAGAAAAATGATGGTCCTATTCTGTATAATATATAAACCATCATATAAGATGGTGATGGATGAGAAGGTATTTACTAAGTGACAGAAGATGCAGTGCCCATCTGGATATCCTCGGGTGTGTTGTAGTTAGTCTTTAGTTTTTAGTGTGTAATGATGGTGTAAAAGTAATTTATTGAAACGTATTAAGTACTATAACTAGACTAAATAAAGACAGAAAGAAAGAAAAAATAGATGAACACAAACCACAAATCAAGTGTAGGTAGTTAGAAGTAGCGATACATACAATAGATTTCTAAGCTGTTTAAAAAACCTCGCATTGTTGTAGAATTACTTCTGTACAGCCATAACATGTTGCGAAAGCATGAGTAAACTGAGTATATATATGACGATATTATTTATTGAGAGTTTCAGTAAAATAAACCTTCATTGATCTAGTTTTTGAAAGTTATAGCTTTCAAATTACTGAGTGAAATAAAAAAACGAAATAAACTTTAATACTAATTTTATTCAGTAATAAAAATATTTACAAAATCCTTAATTCTACCGGAGTATTGAATTGCATCGACGTGTGTTTAGTGGTAACAGGTGCTGGAGACGAGAGGTCGTCGCGCGCAGCCGAGCACTTACCCGACGTAAATGCATGTAATGGCAAGGTCAAATAATTTAATCCAATAAATAAATAAATACACTCGCAAACGTTAAAAGAATCTAATAAATAAAGGTAGTAGCAGTAGATGTGACCAGCATAGCCTGCTGGCTACACTTTTGGAATTAATTTGAAAATCAATTTGGTTGTTAGCCCCCCTCTTGTTTCGTATGACGTTTTGTTCGGCGCTTTGTTCGGTTGCAGTAGTGAGGTCTCGTCGTTTCTTACTTTTCAACATATCCTCGCCGTCATTATAATCGGTTATGTAGTCATCCTGCATACTGAACTGCATCAGCTTATCAGGCTCATAGTACGCGTGTTTCGGTTTGCTACTTAATGCTGCTTTAGTTTTTAGTTGCGACCCTTCCTTTGTAGAAGATTCAGTAAATTCATCTTTCTTTTCTTCTTTATCTTTCTTGTGCGGTTTTGTGTGTTTTGTTTCATCTTTTACTTCAGCTATTGTTTCTTTTATTTCTCTCAACAGTTCACCCTTCACCGCTCCCATGAGTTCTATGTCGGTTGTTGTGTCTTCCTTTGTTTCATCACTAGTTGTTTCGTCCGGTTCGAATTTCGTCAAGTCACCTTTCTGAAATAGTTTCACATCATGGTGCTCGCTTCCTTCAGCGTCTAGCTCTGTGTCGTCTTGTGGAACGAAGGTGTTCACTAGCTTTAGATTTGTACGAGTATTTGTTCCTTTCTCCATCTCAGTGGTGGTTTTACTTATGGACCCGGCTACGGCCGGGGGGATTTCCCCTCGGAACGGCCCGAATTGAGGACCCTTGAGTAATAGTTCGGAGGTAGCGGGGAGTTTAGAAGAAAACAATTTAGTGGTATGTTTCTCATCAGGAACACTCGTAAGGGTCGCAGCGGAAACAATCTTTCCATCGTATGTCGTGAAAGTCTCTTCGTTGGCTGATGATAGCTTCTGAGACGGTTCCTTAGGTACCTTAGGATCTGGGGGCAAATAATGAGGACTAACTCTATCAGATTCCATGACCATGTCCGAAGGTACTTCTTTATCCATGTTCTTTTTGCTGAACAACGAATTCAATTCATTGTCTGACTTGACATAGACGGGGTGCGGCCTGTCTTCTTTGGCGTGATTACTGGGAAATACTTCCTTCGTTCTATCGTTAGTGGGCAGCAACGTATCGGGAGGGGACGGAATGAACATCGGCTCGAAAGATTGTGTGATTTTATCGCTGGGCGTGTTGAAGGCGTGGTTGTTGATGGGTTGCGGCGAGTCATCGTAGTCGACGTCGACGTCAGTATCCTCGCGGCGGTTGGCAGTGCTCGGGCCACTAGGAGCGGAGTAGTCGCCGCCCGTGCGGTCCATCAACGGCTCGCGGATGATCGGCTTGAAGCCGCTCTCTATCACAATCGTGTTCGGCTTGAACCCGGTGTTCACTGCCGGCTGCATCGGCGACGGGTCCGTCGACTCACCGATGAAATCAGAAGACTTGACTTCATTATCCTGCATGTTCGGTTTCCCGGGAATAGGGTCAGTCGGATAAGTGGGGGGTGCGTTCACGGAGTAATGTTGGGTGGGCGTCATCTGCTGGTCTAGTGGTACCGGGTGGTCCATCGGCTTGCCGAGAATGATCTGCCCTGAGGAGCCTGTCACCAGCTGCTGACCGCTTGAAGAGACTACGTCCGCGCCTGGCCCGCCCGGCAGAGTGATTTGGCTCTTTACCACCTGGTTTGCGATAATGTCCGTGCGCCCCAGGCTGAGCGTCTGGCTCTGTGTCGGCGACGTCGCCTTCACCGGCCCCGGCTTGCCGACTATTATGTTCTGCACCGCGTTCGACACCGGCTGCATTGGCGGCAACGGCGGTTGCTTCTGCTTCTGATACTGTTTGTTGTGCTGCTGCTGCTTCGGCGGCACAAACGTCGGCTTTGGGTACGGCATCGGGGGCAGCGGCGGCATCGCCTTCATCGGTGGAATTGGCGACATCGGCCGCTGCATCGGCGGCAGGCGGCCGTAGCCAGGCTTGCCGTACGGCTTCTTAGGCATGCCGTGCGTGATCGGCATTGACAGCGGGAAGCTCGGCTTCGGCGGATAGGACGGGGGCGGCGAGGGGCCGTGCGGTGGCCGACGCGGCGGCAGCTCGGGGCCCGAGGGGCGGCGGTAGGGCGGCGGCGGTGGCGCGCGCGTCCGATCTGGCCTGTCGGGCCGCATGACGCTCTGCAGCGTGTGCGGCGCGCCGGGCGGCAGGAAGTATCCAGGCGGTGCGCGCGGGAACTCGTCGCGCGCCGGCGCCGGCTCAGGCTCCTCGTGCACGCGGTACTGGTGCGGCACGGGTGGCTGCGGCTGTCGCGCCGCGTGTGACGCGTTGTGTTTCGCCTCCTGCATGCGGCTCTCGAGGGTCTCGACGGCTTCGATCACGTCGCGGATCTGTCCGGTGGTCATTATCGGCGATTCAATCTCCGGTCGCCGGCGTTCCGGCCCGTATGTTTCGCCCATGAGGACGCCGGTGTCCTTATCGCTACTGAAATCGTTATAATTCGTTTTCGTGTTGATTATTTTCTCTACCTTCTGGCGGCGATCTAGAAAGTTAGAGTCCGGCCTGACGCGGCTAGCTACCTGTATGGACTCCTCCTGGCGGAGGTCGTCGGCCGGGAGTGCGGTCTGCACGATGCGCGACTCCTGCGGCTCCTCGCCGTCACACTCGTCCACTACGCGTATCTTCCAGCCCAAATAGCGGTGGGTGAAACACTGAAACATTAAACGCACGTTACATGTTAACGTCCCAACTGACGGAGCGAACCATACGATCTGTCACCATCGTTATAGAGACTCAAGAAGAAGACTTGGAAAGCTGAAACAGAAAACATAGAGCATAGATTATGTACATACAGAGTAATAGAGTAGAGTGATAGTGTACGGACATGGTAGAGCATGTAGGTACGAGAGTACAGGTGAAGAGTGGTGTGTGATGAAGTGGGGTAAGATGGTAATCGTCATGAGTTCTGTTCGATTTGTAGTACTTGAAGGTGATATATGGTAAATTAAAACGTTATTTTATGCCCTTGGTGGTTGTGGTAAACATTTGCAACTTTTAAGGGAAGATACATTTTTGTTATTATCAATCAATGATAGCCTCGAGAGAAAAAAGAAATAAAATAACCTTCATCTCCACCGACTCGGTTACACAAAATACCAGGAGCACATAATTACGGAAGAAGCCCGCGAGTCTATTTATTGTAGTAGACGGTGTGTGTGCTTTTATTAAAGTTTAGTTACCTACTTTCAGAATTCAGACGAACGAGTTTACTTCTACAATAGACTAACTCAACTTTTAGAATTTTAACTCAAACCTAAATCCGAAGAAATAAATAACCTTCATCTCAAACAGTATAGTAACTCAATGTACCAGGCGAACAAAAAACAGGAGGAGGCAAATCTCACTTGGTAGTAGACGGTGTCGGGCGTGTTGCGGTCGGGCGTCCACGTGACGACGCCGGGACTGCCCTCCTCACACACGAGGGTCAACGACCGCTGGTAGGCGCCGAAGCTCGGGAACTCATCAGCTTCAGGCCCGTTGGTGTCCGGTGTCCAGTTGCACAGGCGGCCCACGCCGGTGGGGAGCAGCTCCCCGGTGCGCGAGCGACGCACGCCCGCGTAGATCTCTACGCCCTGTGTGGAGATTGGTTTGCTGGTTTATTGGTAATACGAATGAGAATGTACAGTCGAAATGAGACTCTACAGGCATAGTAAACGTTGTGTAAATCATCTGATGAAGATGAATAGGAGTCACCCACACATAATCTTTGATAAGGGAGTTGCGAGAATTTGCTAATGCTATTGTCATCCGAAACTTTTATAATAACTTGCTTTCAAGTGAGGTACTTATAAATAAAAAATATTGATTTTTTTTGGCCACATGATATCGATCAGATGTCCATACTAACCTTTTTCTCTTCCTCTGTCTTGTGGTAGTACCCGCCGACGGGGTCGCTGGTGATGTAGAAGGGGTGGTAGCGTGCCGGAGTATCGGGGTCGGAGCCGCCCTCCACCACGAATGTGTACTTGCGCCCGCGCACCACCGTGATTTCCGGGATTAGCAGGCCGTTGATGTACCAGGATATGCCCCAGCCCACGTGACCTTTAACGTTCAATAAATATTGAGGAGCACTAGATAAGGAAAACTCATTAAATGACTATAGCCATCGAATCGAATCCATAACTCCTGTAAAGGCTTGCCAACTACACCACTGAGTCCTTCCTCATTTTATTCTACTTTACTGAATATAAATAAAGTACTCAAGCATCATGAATATTGTTCACAAATAAGTAAAGAGTAAATTAAAAGCACGTATGGTTTCAGCTGCTTATCATCCTGAGCATATCATAAAGGATGGCTTTACGACAGTTTCTGGATTTACGCATAATTATTTTTTGCTAGGTTTTTCTAGCAGCTTTTCTTCCCCGGCTATACAGGTTGGCAGAAGCTGCAGTAGTTTTAGGCCGGTAAGACGTTCGTTGTGTAAAAAATGACGATACAAAATGTTACCTACTGAATAAAGATATTTTTGGAATTTGATTTATTGTTGAACATGATGAACTGTGGGGTCATGGAGGAGCTGTACATGGTTTATTATATTTCAGAACACGTATAATTACAGACGGCGATACATTCATTACTTCGGGAAGTTCGGTGAGGTGTAGGTGCTTAGTTTATCTTGCGACGGATGTGCCTCTGACTACCCCAATTAGGACATAGTCGTGAGCCTATGTTATGATCCTACCAAGTGACCTGTAAAGGCCCGTACCCTTACCGGTGATAGCGGAGTATCCCTGCTTGCCGCCGGTGGGCCCCATCTGCGCGTAGAAGACGCCATCTGGCGGCTCGTAGCACTGTATGCCGGGGATGTCCCAGGGCGTCACGCGGGGTACCGGCTTCGGTGTTGGCACAGGGTTCGGCTTGATCTCAGTCCCGCCCGTTTGCTCCTTCTACACACGTTATATCATCATTATCGTAGCGTACTTCATCAATATTATCATCTAAAAAACTTGTTCTGTCAATAACTTCAGGTCAGTTTAGGTTAGATTGGTAGTCATTTAAATGTAATCGCCCCAGGCGCTGAGTGATGTCCTTTTGTGTGGGACGTCCACTAGCAATCACAAATGATTAATTCTGCCAACATCTCTTTGATTTTTGCCATTTTGTAAACACAGTTGTCTATGGAACACACGGCGATACGGTTCACCACCCTAATATAACTCGATTAAACGCAGGTGCTTAGTTCACCATACAATGCCGTACCTCAGGCATTTCTCGGACTGTGGGTTTCCTCATGATGTTTTCCTTCACCGTTGAGCACGTAATTAACGTTGTTTTTGTCTTCAGTATCGGCATCGTATAGGCAATACAGGGTACATATACCCCGGTTGCTGCAAATGTCCACAGATGGCGGTGACCATTTACCATCAGGTAGCCCGTCTGCGTGTTTGCCGTCTAAAAATCCTAGTATTTATTTTGTCTTACCTGTTTCTGGCTATCGGGCGATCGCTGCCTATCGCGCGGCGGCGCCTGCGTGGTGACGCGCGGCTCGTCCTCTCCCTCCGGCATGGGGCAGTTCCACAGTGGTGGACGACCGAACTCTATGAACCGGTCTCCCTGTACCATAACACAAAAAACTTTACACTATGATGCAAATCAATAGGCTTCTTCTTCTCTCGTGTGGGTTGTGGGGTGTTTGATGGACCTCGTGAACTGTGGTGCTGACAATAGAGTTGACGGTGTTCATAATGAGCTGTCAAGGATGAACTTCGTTCTTTGAAAGGTGAATTCATTTTTAACCAAAAGATGTGCAAGATGTCTCGGATTGTTTGATGTTAGATATACAAATAGACTCGTCTGAAATTCGACTCAGCAGCTCTTGTTACAAATCGGAAGCATTGACAGGTTTTGGTATTGTTGGTGTAATGATTAATTGAGATACTCACCCCAGTTGGACAAGAGCTGCGATTTCGAATTCCGTGCGAGTCAGATTTATTTCGATCTAATAATTTGTTACTGACCTTGGTGAAGTGGTGGTGGTAGGAGACTTCAGCGCGCGAGTTGAGCGGCCCGATGGCCCAGATGACGGGCTGGCTCGCGTTGGTGAGCACGGCGCGGTCCAGCTCGTCCGCGGCGCGGAGGGACCGCTGGTAAGTCACGATCGAGTAGCCATTCACTAGCGCCGCGTTCAGGAGCCGGATCGAGTTGGTTTTTTCCTGCGGAAAATAATATAATTATGTTAGAATAAAAGAACGAAAACACAAGACAATATATTAAGAACAAAAGTACGCTTCTGCGTGTGGACACTCTTATACATTACATTTATATCAAAATAAGTTATTTTTTATTTAATTTTTTCAAATATTTAATTATAAGGTAAAATCGTGTATCGTTATTACTTCAACAAAAAAATAAAAGTAAAAATTGGTCATTTATTTTGCAAGAATCTAAATGATAAATAGCATTTGCCTGTCTTCAAAAAGTTCAAGGAAGCTACAAAACATTTGAAAATCAATTGAAATGAAATTGCGTACGCTTTTTCCGATGGTCAATTGGTTTCGGTTTGCGGTTTGACCGTCTATCAGACTTGATTGAACATATCTGGCTTGGGGCAGGTTCATGTCAATCAACCATGTAATTGGATCGACCTCTTTTCATGCCCTGACTTATGACACCCATAGTAAGGATAGGAATGTAGGATATCTACGTAGGATGGTACTATTGATCATACAAACATGTACTAAGTTACACGAGACCGCACGTCTTGTGTTAACTCACGTCTCAACACATTGCTGGCTGGACCGCTACATCGATTCACTGGCCGTTTATTGCGTAGTAACAAAAACGCTAGTAGTTGTCGAGATACCAAATAAGAATGAATCTCGTTCATAAAATATGTTCGTTTTCATATTCCGTACCTATCAGCTGTGCTGTCGCGGTACCTTTCTATAATGACAACTCTGTAGATGGTATAGAATGGGACTTGTGCGTGAGTGCACTTTTTGTTTTGCAAACGGTGGCTTGCGGTATAAAATCCCAATAAATGGTTTTATCCTGGGCATTTCGTGGGAGTAAACCAAGGGATACTGGCTTATTTTAACACGATAGACTGTTTATAGGGGACGGAACGCAAACCGTGAGGACAATACCTGCGTTACAGGAAACGTCACCTGACTGCTATTGGCGCGTCTAATGAATCGTGGGAGAAGCTTGCCAATCAGAGATCGGGCTGGCGATCTGCCGTCAAATGGAATTATAAAACTTTGAACGAACCCGTCTCGAAGATCTTGACGCCAAACTAGATCAGATCCCAAAAACTCGACCCAAGCCCCCCTACCGCTACAATTACAACTCAAGTGGGACTCTCCATTATGGTTCTTTTTATTCTATCTATCTATCTAACAGGACTTTTAAAAATATCATGAAGGATGGCTTTACGACAGTTTCTGGATTTACGCATAATTATTTTTTGCAAGGTTTTTCTAGCAGCCTCTCTTCCCCGGCTATACAGGTTGGCAGAAGCTGCAGTAGCTCTATTCTACATCATGCAACACGACTTAAAAAAAATGCGCTCGCGCCCTTGCAAGAGCCCAGGCTAAAGCTAGCTGAGGGTGTCGCCGGCGATAGATACGGCTGGAAGGACATCATCATCATCATAGGAGACGGGCTGCTTGTCCACCATTTTTTTGACGATATGGCATTAGCTACTTGGCTAGACTCTCACGGCGGTTAACCAAGTCGCCCACCACATATTAAAAAAATACTTTACCGCCAACTGCTAAAATTGATGCAAAATTCATTTTTGTCGATCTGATGACATGCCTACTGAAGTGAAGACAACGATCGGGAGTCTAACCAGGAATCAATAATATCTCAACATACTGTAATCACTCTATAAACACATACACTCCAAGTCACCATTCTATGAAGATAACACGCTGCTCTCACACGCCTAAACCCTACATCATGAGTTATGAACATCCTGTGTTAAGGCTGTATTGCTAAATTGATATTGGTACGGAACAGAGGTAATCTGGCGATTGTGAGCAAATGGCAGCTTAGCGCCCAACACACGCGTTACTGGCGGTAATTTACAAGCCCGCTCGACTACAGCTCTTATTTATGACCGAATCATCGAGCTTTTGACTACCGAATGTGCGGATCCCGATACTGCGAGTATCAACATTGTTAATCTATTGACATACATACACAACTTAGTCGACTCATACACAGATTGATTTTTTGAGTATTTTTACTAATAACAGCCCTCACAGTGTAATTTCCGATGATGATACTGTCGAAATCGCTTTGTGAAACTGTTCTTTGTTTGGCTAGTACATTGCAAGTCGAATCACTTGATTGACCGAAAAAGTAAGATGATTCCGTTCTTCGAAAGGTACGTTAAGCCGTTGGTCCCGGGCTACTAGCACAAATGCGTTGAGTATGCTCCGTACCCCCTCCGGTTGATTAAGGGGAGGCCTATGCCCAGCAGTTGGAGGTATATAGGCTGTTTATGCGATAGATATGAGACTATCAAATATTCACTTATCAGGATTGGTTATGAATCCGGTCGTCATTTCCCTAGCGTTAACGTTCCCCAGAGTTAAGCGGGACGTATATATGCTATTTATTATTATTGTAATAGTTACCCCGAGCCGCTCGTCGGGACAGGAGCCGCGCACGCCTGCGCACTGCGACTTGGCGTCGAGGTAGTAATCCTGCGCATACCCCTTCAGCGTCTGCTTGTCCACCCACGCGACCGCCACGTCACCCCCCACCATCTGCGAGTGCTCGGCCGAGCCGGACACGCCGAATGACATATACTCGCCGTCCTCTGAGGGGTTTGAAAAAGATTTTATTACAAATAGTTTAGCCCAACTAGCTGGCTGGCTGGCTGGTTTAGCTGGTTTGGTTTTTTGTTTTGGTTTGGTTTTTTTTTAGCCGAATGCCAAATGGATTCCGTTATATCCATCTTGTACTCGGCTGGAAAAACTACTAAACCGCAATAGAGCAGCGTGGTGAAGTATGTTCTATACACACTGCTGGATGTATAGACAGACCCGTACGTATGCTATATACGTTTATTTTATGTAATATACTCGTAGTTACTAAGAGAAATTAAGTATACTAAAATATAACACGAAAACATGTTGATTAGTCAAAATCAAAAACGGTATCTGATTAAATGGTATTATAGTAAAAAAATGTATACATTTCTAATACAGGATGTGAGTGACAGCGTACTGAATGTTAAACTCATGTAAATGGTACTGTTTCTTTAAATCATTTTCAGTTCTTTTGCGACGGAAATATCCACTTGATATTAACTAGCTTGAGCTGAACCATCCTCTTCAGTCACAAACACCCAGTATAGGGCTGTGTTTGTCGTTATGATAACCCGATATTTGGGGCGCCCGGGCCCCCTTACAGCCAGGAGAGCCCCATGCCCTGGAGGTATACTGACCTAGTTTGGCCACCAGCTGCAGCACGATGCTGTCGCCGGCGACCGCCCACCGCACCTCGAACGCCAGCTCGTCGAACAACACTTCGCAGTTCAGCTTCGACTGCAAAAAAAAACACAAATTAGACCGTGGTACTTATCAACATATATATGTAATATATATATATATTGAATTATGTTTGTGTAGGTTTACATAAAACTGTATGTAAGTATGTTTATGTTATCGTACGGATTATTACTAGCAACATTGATTAATAACCGGTAGGTTATAGGTTCATAGGGGGTACCCTATGAATGTAAGTTTAATTTAGTTTTAGATTCTTTTTTGACTTTTTGTATATTTAAATGGGAGAAGCCACTGATTCTTGAAATACAGGTTCTTAGCCTAGTTTAGGTCAGAGCCTTCAAAAAATGTTATTTTATAAGGTCAATAGAGAATTATTATTATTAAAAAAAATATATGTATCATATGGACTTCATTTGTCATAATCAGGGACACCAGAGGTTTTTTTTACCTTTGATGGCCCCAGACTTGCCCGAAGGCATTGACGAGGCCTAAGAGGGAGCGAGCTCGCCCAGAAGATGCCTGTTCATTCTGGCTTTGAAAGCACCCGGGTTATATGCGTATAAAAATACAGAAGACGGCAGAGAATTCCACTCTTTAGCAGTGCGCATAATGAAGGACGAAGCGCTTTATGCGAATAGTTGGAATATCCACCAAATAGGGATGGAACTCGGCCGTACTTCTGGATGTCCGAAGATAAAAGGGGGATGGTGGATTGAGCTCCTGTAGATCGCGGGCACACTCCTCGAAGTGCAGGAGAGTTGGTGAAGTCGGTTATTCACCTCACAACAAATATGAGAGAAGAAGACACGGATAACTTATAATTATAATAACGTAGCGTTAGCTCACTATTACCTGTGCTATTACTTATATTCCTAATTGGGGTAGTCAGAGGTATATCCATCGCGTGAAGAACTGCCCACGCTTCACCGAGCTTAATACGATTAAACCATAACCAAACAATAAACACGATTATTTTACCTAAATAAACTTTTTTTTTTATTAATATTGACCAACACTCATATTGCAGGCAGTAGATTTATTAAAATTATTGAGTTAATATTCCAAATTTTCCAAGCACGTCTGTTTTAATGAAAATTAAAAATGTATAATACTTAAAACTGTAATAAAATCATGAAATGCGTTTCGGAAATAATTATCAATTTATAAACTTGTTAAATTAAAATGTTTTTTAAACTGGCGAGTGTGTGAGATTTTCATGAGTGGCAAAAGGGAAAAGTGTGAGAATCATAGTAAGAATTCCGTGGCCTGAAGAAAAATGTCTACCCCAAACGGAAATAGGCGTGATGAGATGTTGTGCATCTGCGTGTCACGTAGTTGCATGGAGACGAGGGAGGGAGGGGGGGTGGGGGGGTCACGGCCGCGCCGCTCACTCTGTGAACTTTTCCCCGCAGACCTTGGTCACACGGCGTCACGACGCACTCACGTCCGTCGGCCCCCGCCACCGCGCAAACAGGACGTGAACTAAGCGACTGGAGAATCTTCAGGGTGAGTTTCTTTCAAGTTTTAGTTTATATCTAACATCTTTCTTTCTTCACTTTTTATTAAACACAAAGACAGACAGTTGGGCCAACCGTTTCCGCACTAAACGTTTCGCCTCTTCCTTTTTGATGCAAACAGCGAAGCATGGAAACTGTCTGTCTTCGTTGTTTTTCCAACTCGTTATAATCTGGAAGTCTTCAAGGCTAGAGTGAATAGGCATTTGATAGGTAAGCGTAATCCACCCATCGTTAACCATCAGGTGAGATCGTGGTCAAACGCGGGCCTATATTATGCTGCATTATCAAAGTTTATCAACGCGATTTGAGGCCAAGGCAAATAAGGTAAGATATTGCAGAAGAAAGAACATAGCGAGATGTGGGAGCCATAATATAACATAACATCACGCCTATAGCCTCGAAGGGTAGGTAGAGGTGTATAGTAAGTACACACCCACTCCTCGCCAGCTATACTTAAGTCCTATGTGATAGAGGGCAAGCCTATTGCCATTAACCGGGCACAAATCCTGGAAACATACATGAATTCAAAATCATAAAGTCGAATTCAGTAGTCCCGAGCCAGGCTTCGAACCCGTAACACTACAATGTAAGACACGCATTTTCCGAACAGGGCTATCACGGATTTTCTCCGACAGCTCTAATAACCTTCTAATAACGTCAACCAATAAACACCATAATATTACGTATATTCTATACGAGGCGATAACTTCATCGACATGACGTGTCTAAGTAAATTTTGTAAACAATAAAATGTGTCCAATTCATATATATCCCAATGCGATGGCATATTGACCGTAAAAACGAAAGACTGTTAAGTTGGTCTACCCACTGCCCACACCGCAGGGTTAATGTAGCGAGATTTCTGCTAGATTTACCCCAGCCGTCGCCTAGCAACGGTCCAATAGGGATATGCGAGAGGTGATTGCGAGTGAACCCGCGAAAGTATACATTATTATATTACAACATGTACACATTGTATGTTTATGTCGAGGAAATTATCAAAATAAACCTTTTCAAGAAATCTTCCTCAATGTTGTACTGACCAAAATGTTTCAAAACGCCTTCTCTGCCTTTCTAAACGCAAACAGTTTTGTATTAATAATGTTCACATTGCATTTAGACGTGGAGCTCGGTGGCGCAGCGGTAAACGCGTTCGGTCAGCGATTGTTGAAGTTAAGCAACTTTCGCAAAGGCCGGTAATAGGATGGGTGACCACAAAAAAAAAGTTTTCATCTCGAGCTCCTCCGTGCTTCGGAAGGCACGTTAAGCTGTTGGTCCCGGCTGCATTAGCAGTCGTTAATAACCACCAATCCGCACTAGGCCCGAGTGGTGGTTTAAGGCCCGATCTCCCTATCCATCCATAGGGAAGGCCCGTCCCCAGCAGTGGGGACATTAATGGGCTGGTGATGATGAATGTTCACATTGCATTTAGATACTACGCATTGCATTTCTCTCGACAATCATTTTTGTCAGTAAATTGTGTTCTTGTGATTCGACAATCACCAGAAAGTCGAACAAATGAGAAGCGCTAAGGGCTCTAATCTCTTATGTATGTACACATAAATTCTATTCTCCCCGGTCAGCTGGAAGAGATTCCTCGTAGAAATAAACAGAACCGTTTATATGTGCATAAATTGTGTAATCTGTTTGTCTTTAGTGAATCCGTGATGGCCCTGTTCGGAGAACGTGTGATTTACATGTTAGTATCACGGGTTAGAATCCCGGTTAGGGCTTTAAACCACTAAATTGGACTTTGTGAATTTGAATTCGTGTCTGAATCATAGATAATTTCTATCACGTGGTTTCCAGGATTTGTACCCCGGTTAAGGGCAATTAGCTCGCTGCCTGTTACATAGCTGGCGAGGAGTGGGTACTGTAGGTTAGTGTAAGTATAGTATATACTATAAACCTCTGACTACTTCTTTAGGGATGCACGCGTGATGTATTTGTCTTTATGTCCTATCCTGAATAACAATAAACAGCCTCCGTGGTCTAGTGCTTAGAGCGTTAAGCTCACGATCTGGAGGTCCGGGTTCGATTCCCGATGGGGACATTGTCGAAATCACTTTGTGAGACTGTTCTTTGTTTTCAGGCTTGAATCACCTGATTGTCCGAAAAAGTAAGATGATTCCGTGCTTCGGAGGGCACGTTGGTCCCGGCTATTAGCCGTAAAAACACCTCCACCAACCCGCAGTGGAGCAGCGTGGTGGAGTATGCTCCATACCCCCTCCGGTTGATTGAGGGGAGGCCTGTGCCCAGCAGTGGGACGTATATCTAGGCTGTTTGTGTGTGTGAGTAACAATAAAATTTAAAATCCCTGATGTAAAAACAATACTTCAAGGACAAAGAATGTATATGTACAGATAGGTGCACATATGTGCTCCAGAGTATGTTTTCAGTATATGTGTGGTCAGCGCGGCAATATGTCCGCCGGCGTAATGAGGGTACACCTCCATTATAGAGTAATCCCCTTGACCACGCGACATTGGGACAACGTACCACCACCCTCCACAGATAATACAGGAGTTATTTTAGTAAAAACATGTTGTAGATGCAGACGCCTCTACACGGTGTAAGTATATATATGTAGTAGTCGTTTCCATATCTCGGGACTATGGAGTCTCGGACTTTTGGAAGGTAACAGTCTGTTTTTGGAACACGCAGAGGCCCCTAATTTTGTTGTGATACCAACCGGCGTTTATCCCTGTATGCACTATGGCAGTGCACCCAAAGACAATCCCCGGTTCGTGTAGGACTATTGTAGATTATGGGAACAAAGGGAGCTGGGCTGGGTTGGGGGTATGTAGTAGTTTATTATTATTGTAATCATAATAATAGTACTTAGTTAAAGTTAAGTACTTAAATTAATAAAATGTTGAGTTTTCAAAGAGTTAGGGAAGTTAGTATAAAAAGTGTCCGTTCCCGTGAAGAGTGTGTATTGCACTGAATCATATGTTATGTCATCAGTCAAGTCAGGGGCCTTTGACGGCTCAATAATAACCCTGATACCAGGGTTGATGAGGTTGGTATTCCACCTCACAACCCACACGATTAAAAGAGAAGATATGTTATAGAATTACATAAGCAAAATGTAGTACACACACGAATGTAAACGTTGTAGCTTATGTAGATGTTACACTACAAGGAATAAACTACAGTCTACTCGGCAAACATTTAATGCAGATTATGGTAAACACAAACTTAATTTAACCTCGTAAGACCGAGTTTTCCAGACACAATAGTTAAACAATGACGTTTTTAAAAGGATATTCTTTCTTATGACTTTAATAATATTAGTTTAACAGTTCTAATACTAGCTCTACCTGTTTCTAGAACGGCAGCAGTTTTACAGCTGCCAAACTACTATAAAGTTTTGTCGCAATTGGTACTCGGTACTATACGTATTGACAACACAGAGCTAATTTATGACTTTAAAAGATGCTACAAAGTTATACATTTACCTACTTTAGTGCCGATAATAATGTTAGTTGGGTACGTTATAAGAGTCATTTTAGTGAGGTGTGAATAAAACAGCATTTTAAAGTTATTTTAGAAAATTTTATTCGTGAAAAATTACATGACATAAAATACATTATAAATGTGCGTACTAAAAAATAAATTTAACATTGAACAGATAAATTTTATCTTGTGATACCAAATAGTATCCTTTCCAATGTGACCTCTTACGAACGAGCAGCGTTTGCTGTCGATAAAGCCATTTGAGCGTCAAACGTCGATCGATATCGGCAGCAAGTGATGCTTGTGTGTCAGAGGGATTAAACAAAGTTATATATGTGCTCATATCATGTCTTGTGGCGTGTTTGTCGCGCGAGTCACACTCGCGACGTAAACAAACAAACCCTCGCGGATGGTGTCTTCTGTCAGCGCCCTCATCCATCTTAATAACTCCATAAACTTGTTTTCTCAAAGCTTATTCAGTGTGTAATTTATTCACCACATACATCACCGTGTTTACTTTTCATTAGCGAATCAAAAACAGGAATATTTCAAGTTTTTATAAATGAAACGCTCGACAATTTTGGCAAGATTTATTTCCCACACGAGTATTTATTTGTACAATATCACTGTCGTCGGTAGTCACGTGTTAGTCAATATGGTTACACGCTAGCTACAAAAGAACTTATTTTACAACTTAATTCTAAACGGTCGAGTCAACAAGGGAAAGTTACTGCTTACAAATGAAAATTTGATCCATTGTGCGGTTCTGAAGACACTCATTTCTTTTTTTGATTTTCAGAAAAGATTTGAATTTCTAAGGACGAGGGGACGAGGCTCTACGTATACAACTTTTTTCTATTATTCAAAGTTCCCCTTGTTGAACCGAACGGCAATTCAATCACTGTTATATACAAGCTAGGCTATGTACAAACTAAGCATAAATTAATACTGAGGAGCGTGGCTCGCTGGCTCCTGACAACTACTGGCCTGGTGGCTCGCCTCCACACACTTATATGGTCGAATATTAAGGTCGATGACACTGCGATGCTAATGTAATCACTTTCGATTGATGAGTTAGAGTCACACGGCCCTGAAGTGAAGCTGAGAAGTGAAGGAGCCCAAGGTGAGGAGAGCGGCGTGTTTGTAAACACTAGATTACGACAAACGATACAAGCTTTGAGAGTGCTAAACTTGAATTGAAGTGTTGAATATTTTGGCTTCAATATCAGTGGTTATGAAAGACGACCGGTGGAGAGGAGCGGGCGATGTGCAATGGTGGCACGGTGCGCGGGGTGCGGGGCGAGGCCGCTTGCGCCAGCGGGCGTCGACTCCGCCGCTCACTGCGACCCCGCCGACCCCGACCCCGCAACTAGGTCAAGGTCAATGCTCCTCTGGATCGTGACGTCACTGGCACCGCTCGCCGCGTCCGCCCCCCTCGCCCCCAGCTGCAGCCGGTACTGGTACTCGCGCAGCTGCTGCTCGTACAGCTGCCTCTCCCGCTCTAACAACTGCTGCTGCAGCAAGAGTTGTGCGTGGCTCAGCTGCCGGTAGTCAAATTGTTGTACTTGTTGAAAGTTTGAGGGGGTGTAGAAAATTTGTTGTTGCGGATGTTGTTGCGGCTGTTGCTGCGGCTCTTGCGGGTATTGTTGTTGTTCTTGTTGCGGAGAAGCGTGCGGGAAGCGTTCTTGTTGGTACTGAGGTTGGGGTTGTAACAGCTGTGAGTGGTGGGGCGTGGGGTCGTCGGCGCGGCGGCGCAGCGCGGCGTTGTGCGCCTGCGCGGGCGCGGCGAGCGCGGGACCGGCGCGGAGGGTCGGGGGGCGGTACGTGGTCGCTGGCAATGCGCCGCCCTTGTAGCGCTGGCGGGAACTGCCGCCGCTACTGCCGCTGGTACTGCCGCTGCCCGCGTCCGCCAGCAGCGCTCGGTTGCGGCTCTGCAACAGACAACCCGCGCTCAACGACATCGCACTCACCCCTTAACTCTCACAGACACTCAAGGCGCTCCACACATAGATACGGGCCGGGGAGTGGGTGCTACAGATCTCGTTGTGTATGTGAAAAAACTTTCTTGATCGTTATGAAACAACCCGAAACGCTTCCCGGCGCCGTCTCCATGCATGGCGAGCTTATGCCAGCTGATCATTCCAATTAAAGTAAAACTTACATATGATTGCTTTGTTCTCATTGCTTACCCTTGCAGATGTCAACTCGAAGTGCTGCGGCTAAAACGTGAACTTACTACTATTGAATAATTTCAGCAGAAACTTAGTTCGAACCACTCGTTGGAAAGTTGAGCCACGATTGAGCAAGCGTTGTTGGAAAGTTTCCAAGACGCATCCTTGAAGGCTTTGCGTCGTCCTCACTCGACTGTGGCCACTCCAAAGCGACTATTTGAACGAAAAGTTTGAGGTAACAGTACACACACACAAACACACACATACTATTAATACTTTCGTCCTTATATAATCTTCACTTTCAGGTAATTTACGAACTGCTTACAGTTCTATAAAAAAAGATTCAAAGCAATAAATGCTGCTCTTGACTCCAGAAGACGCGAAAAACGGCAGTGTTTGAGATTGTGTGTGCGCGTGTGTGTGTGTGTGTGTGTGTGTGTGTGTGTGTGTGTGTGTGTGTGTGTGTGTGTGAGCGTGTGCATGTGTGAAAGTGTGTGTGTGTGGTCTTTGCCGCGTACGTCTAGATTACAGAGCATTTTCTTACCGCGTTTGATGCTGGTTGAAGCAAGACATAAGGCCACTAGAGTTAGTTATAAGTACCCCTATATAATCTATCCTTTGACAACGAATCTTACAACTCCTAAAGCCAACAAAGAGAGACACTGAGTAATGGAGCGACTAAATGGAGTGGAACCAGGGTCTTCGCGCTCCAGGGAGGAAGCAAGGCCGAGTTCCCGAGAGGTCAACTTCAATGGACCTAACTCTACCTAACTCCTTCTCTGCAAAATTATCAATTTTCATCTCATATTTATAAGCATACTGTTATTGTGCTAAAAAAATCTCATAAACATTTACCTAGTGTCGATAAAAAAATAATTTACGTTACTTAGTATAGATTTGCATTTGCTCAGGAAGTCGTACTACTAGACCGGTCAAATGGAAAGCCTAACCCATCCCAGTAACGAATGTATTATACAAGCGTTACTTGGTATTAGTCGTATATTGAATAGACAGAGAGCCAAAATGCTTCTAATGTGAATCCTGCCTCTGGATGCGCCTCTGAGAAGAGAGAAGGAAACGCTGATGAGAGCGAGACATAAATACGGTAATTTTTGAGGTTTTATGTAGGGATTTTCATTTGTACTGAATTTTTCATTGGGAATAGCTTTACCAATCCCTGGTAAAACCCTCTGTAATAATGAAATATTAAAAAAACAAATAAATAAGTACTTATACACGAGACATTATTCAAATGAAACTTGTTTTTGTTCAAACATTTTTCCATCCATCATTTCCCTTTTCGTTGGATAAGAAAATGACAGGTATAACTTATCTAAATGAAATTAAAATGTTTCTAGGAATCAGCATCATAAGGTCGGCTTTGTGTTTCATTGCCTTTTGAAATAATTCTTAATAATTCAACCTGCTTTCGATCCTAAGTAACATTTGAATCAAAGTTGGCAACCAAAGCCTACTTTGATTTAATATCTGCGTCTCAGCGCAGTGTAACACCCGTTTGGCCGGCGGCCAAGTGCTGTCGATGACGTCACGGTATACTCCTGACGTATATTACAGTTACAACTCTTACATGGCACCTTGGAATCGAAATAATAGGTATTTGTTCAACTTAGAACCACCAGATTTCCTGGATTTGTGCCCGTTTAATGGTAATGGGCTCGCTTCCTATTACATAGGACTCAAACATAGCTGGCGAGGAGTGGGTGTATGCTGGTGTATGTATACACCTCTGCCTACTCCATCAGCGATAGTAGCGTGATGCTATATCGTGTCAACTTGGAATTCTAGTTATAATAAGTTACCTTTTCAAAGAAGATTCAAATGTTCTATGCCAATAATTCATGTCAAAAATAATAATTATAAGACAAAATTATTCCTTCGAATTCTGAATCTGAATCTATTCCTCTGGTGTCGGGGTGGTAGCGCCCCGTTAGGTAGTAGGTAGTGTCGGGCATGGCATCCGATTTTGTCAAAGTAAACAAAACAAATAAAGTAAGATATAATATTTACGGGTTTTTATAACCTTCTTCTTTGAAGTCGTTTAAAAAATAACAGTCGACCTTATCTTTTCAGACAACTGAAAATTCTGGCAATGCTTACGATGTGGCAGAATCTGCTTTCAGCATTAGTGCGAGCACAAAGAGATGCGGTGTTCTCATGTTTCCAATTACGACTCCCCCACTATGGAGCGCGGCGCGGGGAACATTGGTACAGACGACTCCGCGTGATCACACCAGGAGCACATTCGATGCAACGATATTAAATTAGTACTCGATATTCTAGATTTTTTTTTACTCTTTATTTGAAAAGGGTTTTTTCTAAAAGAAAATGTCACCCTCATAGTGGTGCAAATTGTATACATAAAAACAATAAAATCTGTTGAAACAAATAAACAAAAAAACTACTTATGATCTAGATATTCTAGATAGTCAGGAGCTCGGTGGCGCAGCGGTAAACGCGCTCGGTCTGCGATTGTTGAAGTAAAGCAACTTTCGCAAAGGCCGGTCATAGGATGGGTGACCACAAAAAAAAAGTTTTCATCTCGAGCTCCTCCGTGCTTCGGAAGGCACGTTAAGCCATTGATCCCGGCTGCATTAGCAGTCGTTAATAACCATCAATCCGCACTGGGCCCGCGTGATGGTTTAAGGCCCGATCTCCTTATCCATCCATAGGGGAGGCCCGTGCCCCAGCAGTGGGGACGTTAATGGGCTGGTGATGATGATGATGATTCTAGATAGATGGCGTCGGCGTCGGCTTAATGACGATCCATAGATCGAAAGAATTTCGCATGGACAGGAGGAGGACCCGGTGGTGTAATGGTTAACACTCTCATCCCGATTTGACAAGAGCTGCGGGTTCTAGTCCCGACCGAAGCAGTAGGTTCGTCAGATGGCGTTAACTACATGGTCGGACAAATAAGGAGTGCTGAGAGCTCTCACCCGGTACACAAAAATTAAGACAACAGGCCTGAGGGTACCCAGTTTGACGCCGTCTAAGAGAATTAATCGACCCCAGTGGGCCGATAGCGATATGCGCTGAATGACGAAAATCGTCGACCACGTCGGCAAGGTCGATAGGGATACTTAGCTGAAAAACTAATTGTAATTAAGTAGTTCATTGCAGATACCTAGATTTCGAAACAACAATAAGGAATTTTCAATCACAACCTTCCTCTTAAACCTGACTTACATTGTAAACCATCAGATCACATTCACCACTTGCCCGTATTAAATTTTCAGTCCCATTAAGTGCAATGAAAGTAAAAACTTCACGAGGGAAGATCTGGGTTAATCGCTTACAGACAGTTTTTGCCGGCACCCGGCAGCCATAGTGCCGCGGACGCTGGCAGACCTATCCGGGGTAATTACCACATATTTAGGTCACGGATATTCTCACTTGAACCCTAACCGCAGCCTGGACACTCCATATAAAAATCTTATTGTTACCGTGCGCCGCGTAACGTGCATACTTTTTACGTTTAGACTAAAGTTCTCCATAGGAGGTGAGATCGGAGCCCAATACGTATTGGTGCGGGCCGGAGCATTACCGTTCTATACGTAGTAGTATTGTTTATTGTATGTCCACATTTAGACGAAGATGAAAGACGAAAGACGTACAATCGTTTTGTTAATGATATCTTTCAGAACGCTCGGCGAGGCGTGGGTACTTATTTCATCTTGTGAAGGGTGTACCTCTGACTACCCTTCAGTTATGTAGTTTTATTGGTCTGCTAATATACAAACATAATATAACGCGAATAAATTCCTATCCAGGGACAGAGTCGTGAGTCGTGAGTTGACAGATGTCATATCTCTAAAAATAATATAATTTGAACAAAATAAAATCGTTATACTCTGCCTGAGGACCAAAATTATCCCAATCTAATTGGTGAAGTATAATTTCATCTCAAACAGTCTAGCAGACATCAAGCCGTCGCTTGCATAACTTAACCTTGCTATCTTCAACTTCATGTTATTCAAAATTGTCTAAATATAGCCGCCGCGTGCTCAGGTTGACATGAACTGTTGTTGTGTAAACATGGTACTATTATTATTATTGTTTGTATGTCGTTTCCATATCTCGGGACCTTTGGAAGGCGTGTGTGGGGCCGAAGCCAAGAATTTAGACAATTTAAACTATATGTATTGTGCAAGATAGCACATCTTTTTATACAATGTTACCTTTTTTATATAGTTTTTTATTCCTTTATTTTCTTTGCTTTTGATAATGACTTTTGGTCTTTTGTTCTTCTTGTAAAAATACATTTCTGTTTGCACGAGACCCGTTTTTATTATTGGTAGGTCGCCAATATGTAGTGTGGCACGTTTCACCACTTTGGCAAGTCAAATTCCAAAAGATATTAATAAGCCCTTAAAATAACATACATAAACAGCCTATATACTATTGCTGGGCACATTGGGTCATCTGGGTCATTTCACCGGGGGGAGATATGGAGCCTGCATACTCCACCACGCTGCTCCACTGTCGGTGGGGGTTGATAAGCCCTAGACACAAGGAAAATATTGGCATGATTTTTTTATGTATTTATATACTGTTTATGTATTTAATCAATCTTCAGTTGACGAATGAGGCCTATGATGGTGATGATATCTCTATTAGGCAAACTAAGTGGCAGTACAGACGATCGAACTGTTGCTTAACACCAATCAGTGGACGCACGTTTTTGGCAACGATCTTTGAATCGAGACGTTCAATTTATTGCCATTCTGTTGACCGGAGAAAGGATAACCTTCTTAGTGTTCATTTGTGGTCACGGTTCATCGCACACACATACATAAACCCACACATAGGTTGGGCAAATATAGACGAATGTGTAGGAAACAACAAAAAGCTGTTTTTAAGTACCTGATTGTAAATTTTCTGCGACGTGATCTAAATAAAAAGGCCAGGTCGAAAGTACTTCTAACCGACGAGTATGCATTAAGTAAAGACTTAAAAAAAAGTAAAATTTACAATCAGGTACTTAAAAACAGGTACATCAAAGGATGAGAGTGGAAGAAAGGAAGGTGGTGTGTCAGGAGCGTAGTAAGTGGACTACATTTACACTTCTTTGCAATTCGAACGTTTCAACTCTTCGTCCCTGATCTAAAAAAAGACACTAACATCTCCTGAGCAAGTTCGTGATTCATCCAAGCAGTTGTAGACCAAATTGCCCACAGAACGTCACGTGCCAAAACAATCACACGACTGACGATCTGCAAATTGCAACACGAATATGCAGCTGAAGTAGATGTATGATTACCATCGAGGTACGATTGCCTGCCCTTCTCTCAGCTGGGACCTAGGTCACGTTCACACTGGCAATACAACCGCTGGGACATTTACTGAAGTACCTACCAGTTGAAACAGGTGTTAATCTGTCCAAAACCAAATTCTATTTTCCTCGGTAACAATTCAATTTTTATCTTTCGTTAAGAATCGTATTTGAATTATCGAACATTTCACATGGAATAGACTTTTTCAAATAATGCGCTCAGCAAAAGACAGAAATTGTTTTTATTTTTACAGATTCAATAATGTGCTTCAGCAGCAAAACATTAAAGCTCGTAAATAAAATACATAATTAAAATGATGTCTGCCAATTACAAATGTAAATTTGAAAATTAAATGACAATTACACATCTCTACAATAAAACTAACTGCGACTGGAAGCTTTACACGCAAGTACGGATTGGTAATGTATTAACAGTGACGCGGCGCGGCGTCGACGCTTCTTATTACGACAGTGTGTACAACTCTTTAGACAACCAAATACTACACAGTGCTGGTATTTTGCTAAGATTATACGTGTTATTATACTAGTACGAGTAGGTTACATACAGTACTGCTATGTACAGTGTGCGGTATTTACATGCGAAATATAGTAACAGGCACTTACCCTCGGTTGTATCTCGTCGCTCGGAGGTTTATATTAAAGTAGGTTGCATATTTCTTGACAATGTGTCACTTATTATAATTATTAACTTAATGTACTTAAAATAAAGTCGTGTGTGTTGTAGCGTAGATTAAAAATGTTCAGCCAATATTGGTACCGGAATATCAACAGCAATATCACAATAAGAACCGTATTTGTGGATTTGTTGTTTGAATTTGCCTTTATCTTCTAAAGGAATAATTTTAAAAGCAAAAGCAGGAATACTTAAGAGTCCATATCATTGGTCAATCAGTTAAGGTATCTTGTATTATTTTGTACTTAAATTCAAAATTCTGTCCTATTCGACTATTTTAAGTTCCAAATCGCATAAATACAAATTGATGGCATTCAAAAGGGAAATTAACTAGAAAGTGGCCATTAAAACGTAACGCATTGCATCGTGTTATACTATGTGGCAAACGAAAGTTGGTAGGTCATCAATTATCATATTTTTTGACAGGGCAACACATTACGCTAACAGTGCGATGTTGCTAGCAGCAAATCGAGCAAAATCAGCGTTCCTTTTGCATAATATTTGAATCGGAACCCGGACAAATGGAAATCGCTGAGTTGAAGCTTGATTCAGACCTTGGTAAAGAATGCAGTTATTTTTTGAGTCTCATACCATTTTCATTAAATATCAAAGTTTACCCAAGTAGGAGATGTTGGGTGGCTTGAAAACATTGACTAATGGGTTGGCTACAAGCCCAAACAAACACCTCAACCAACTCACAGTAGATTAAAGTGGTGGAGTATGCTCAGTCCTCCGGTTGGACACACCGCGTGTGTGAGCAGTGGGTCGCGGACGTACACAGGCTGTTTATGTTATGTAATGTCTACCCATAAAGCGTCAGTTTACAAAATCATCATCGTCTCGATCACCAACTTTCCTCCACCATCTTGATGTCAATAGTGTACAGTCAGTGCGGTGACGCAAGTTTACTCGTATTAAAAAACTGTTAGGCAACTTACTTATGTCACGGCACTGACTGTACATAAAATATTTGTATTTTGTATAAAATTTTATTTTTGATACAGTGATGGTGTGACGTCCTCTAGTCTATATTTGCGTTTGTACTCTATCTTTCTACGTTGCCACGCACAATGGTAGAGAGGAAGTAATATAATAATAAATAATTTAATAGTAATCCTGTCACCGGTGTTGATGCGAACAGTCATTGACCTTTTTCAAGAGTGTATAATCTGTGTGAGTGTTGATATTAAGGTGCGTGCATACCTGCGGCGAGACGCCGAGCATCTTGAGCGAGGGCGGCACGTTGCTGAGCGCACTGCGCGGGAGTGTCACGTGGCCGAAGTTGACGGTGAACGCCTCGCACCACACCGCGAAGTGGCCGATGTCGAACACTGTCAGCTCCTATACAATATTCACGGTTAGTATCAGTATTAACTGCTTCTCAGATGCAATGGGAGTCAGTGGAAAAATCTATTGCGTGCAGATGCTGCTTATCGTTCTTGGTACACACACCAAATCAAATCAAATCAAATATACTTTATTGCACAGAACTAAAATTTCAACAATCAGACATAACATATGAATACAGTACAATTTGGGCGGCCTTATTGCTCTAGAGCAATTTCTTCGAGGCAACCAACAAAAGGAAACAAACATTTACAACTTGGATGCGGGATGGTGCAACAAAAAAAAAACCTAAAAGTAAAACTAAACTTAATGTAATAAATACTCTATACTATACGTACACCACCATTTTTTTAATATTTTTTTGATGTGACTTATTGTAGATTTGCCTCAAATGGCATTAACTTCACCGGAAAAATGGGGAGTGCTGAGGGCTCTCACCCAGTTCGAAATTTAAGACAACAGATGCGAGAGTGCCTAGTTGCGTTTGTCTACGGTGTGTTCGCTTTATTTTATTTCTATCTCCAGCGAGTTTCACAGTATTATAGTATGTATATAGTACGGGCTCCTTTAGATGTCCCGTCCATATTGACACTTTACTCAGTCAGTAATCAGTCGTGATATCAATTTAAAAGCCTCTATTGAGGAATTCTGTGTGACTTTTGCCAAAAAGTGAAATTAACATTGTATACGTAGATAGCCTGCTATCTACAATCATGTGATAACATCCGTAGTGTAGCTGGGTTTGATTCCCAGAGCAGCATAGTGAATCTGATCGACATGGGAAACTTTTGCCTTCACTGTAGGTATATACATGTAGTATAACTACCACAACTCACCCCGGGCAGCGTGAGCACGATGGTCTTCTTGTCATACTTCCGCAGCGGGGCCTCCTTGCCGTTCTCGTCGGGGATGCGGATGCCCTGGGGCGTCGGCTTCTCGCCGCGGCCCACCCAGAACTTCGCATCTGCAACAAACGTGCGTACATATTATCGTTGTCTTAAAGTGAACCCCCACGTAAGCGCCTTCCTGAAACATTCGGGTATCATTCGGGTGTGGTTTTACGATTTACATTTTTTTTTCTATAAAATTACATAAGCCTTTTTTTTAATTTGTTAAACCATCTGGCCAACTAAGGTCAACTACACAATGTCTGGCTTAGGGCAAGAAAGGTCCAAAAAATGCTATTTGTATGATCAGTGACCTAACATAAGTAACCACCCGTTTAACAGTAGTGTCCTATTAAGTCCACCAACGCGTTGGAGCAACGTGGAGTATATAGTCTATTGATGTTATGTAATGTATCTATTCATGTTCGTGACTGCACAAGCGCCTACTCCTACCTAGATTCTCCTCGCGAGATCTTACAGCAATCTATAGTTAGTTGCACGTTCCGCCAGGCGCTTGTGTGAAGGTAACCCACTGTTCTGGTTATACTGTGAGCATGAGAAAGAGATAAGAGTATTAAAGTATGTTATAAAATAACAAAGAATATTACGCGTATAGAGTTATGATTATGACTGCCATACTGACGCGGCGGCGAGCGCATAAAAGTAATGTAGGAAGAAGAATGGGTTAATTTCGCAATGTGTCGAAGGGGTCGAGAGGTAAGGAGAGAAATGAGTAAATATTCCACTTTTAAGGTTCATTTGTAAAGAGTGCAAGGGGAGCGGAGACCTCATCTTGTTCACATAATGGCATGGCTTTACGTTCGCCATTATAAATGACACGTTGCATATCATGTGGACGTATTTAGGTATTGGAACTTGAAACTTCAACAAGCAACTGAATTCGTTAGAGAATCACAATAAGATTCTTCATATTATAGTTTAAGTACTTCCTCGAGCTAGAGCAATTTGACATACAGAGACTGCACTAACACGTATCATGCCTATTCACTCTAACCTTGAAAACAGCATGATTAAAATGTTTTGGACCTAGTTTTGGAATCACACACTGCGGTAAGGTGTTCCAATCCGTTGCTGTTCGCATTAGGAAAGGAAGAGGCGAAGCGCTTCGTGACGATTCAATGTAAAATATTTTTATTTGAGAATGTCGTCAAACTCTCGTGGAAGCGAGGCGAAGTTTGAGGATTGTCAGGGATTTACAGATAGAAGTTCACCAGCGTTATCTGCAAGCGGTGTTTTTGCACAACTTAGATTGAGTTAGTTCCGCCATCGCGGGGGGGTGTCGGGGGGTGTTGGGGGTGTAATCGGGTCCGTGGATACACTTGTCAGGGCCAATTAAAATGTTTCCAACTTCACGTCTTTATTAATTATTGTAAAGACTCTAGTGTAAAATAATATTTTGGAGAATTTCAAAATAATAATCATTTGTTCACTGATTAACCATAGCAAACATAGCAATAATTAAAATTACTGTTATTTCAAAACAATTATTATTTTATTTTAATCCGTGATAGCCCTGTTCGGAAAACGCGTGACTTACATCGTAGTGTTACGGGTTTGAATCCCGGGCTCGAGCTCTCAACCAACCAAATGTGTAGGTATTAAATAATTGATAAAACGAAGTTTCCAGGATTTGTGCCCGGTTAATGGTAATAGACTCGCCCCCTATTACACGGGACATAAATATAGCTGGCGAGGAGTGGGTGGTACAGACGTTATTCTGTGTCAATTAAATCATACTTACTTACACTTAAAAGGTAGGTCGGATATGATTGACGACAGAAGTTAAACATGTAAAATGTCACAAGCTGACGTTACTCCATCAGCGATACCAATAAAGCATATTATAACATTATTATATCCTTCAGTGGAAATTTCTCGTGCATTTTGTTAAATTACATTACTCGCGTCTATATCTAATTTATTATAGATTGATAATTAGATTTTGAATCTGTTCCAGTTGGTTACCGTGTACTTAGAATTTGGAATATTATCGACACGTGTCTCATATCATCTTGTATAATTAATTATTCCCGGCGAATAATGTAATATATTAATATATTATCAACAAATAACTATATTACATGACGGAGCGAGGAGATTTGTTCAAATCATTTGCAATTTTATAAAGTCGCTATGGTCCTGTGGTTCACCGGCTTGCTTCTCAACCGGGGAGCGCCGTTTCGAAACCCGGCACCGGACCTATGAATTTTTATTAATTTATCTTAAGTGTAGTTTTCATTAACACAGTTGGCTCGACCATTATAGACGACAATACGGCTTACTTACTCACGTTGGTCTAACAGAAATCTCGGCGAGGTGTGGATACTTAGTTCATCTTGCGATGGATGTACCTGTGACTACCCCAATTGGGATAAAGTCGTGAGCTTATGCTATAATTATATTTTAGAAGAAATCGCGTTAATTGTAACAGTTATGTTTCTAACAATAACCCGACACAGAGTTGAACGGTGCTAGTAACTGTACCGCAGTCAGTTCCCGCGCGCGAGTCGCACCTCAGTTATATTTGTAACAATTCAGAACAAACGCTACTCTCTTAGAAATGCAAATATTTTAAGGTGTTATGTTTGTTTTACTAGCACAAACTGTACATGACACGTCTTGTCATTACATTAAGAAGAAAAAAGATAATAACAAGAAAAAAGATCGAAACTAAACGTAGTGGTAACGTAGTGGGATCCTCTTTGATTGCCTCCCTCTTGACTCACTCCCTGACTTGGGACTCTATCCATTTATTACAGAGTTTTACTGACACCGCACCCAATACTGAGGGGGGTGGGGGATTTTTTCTGTATTTTTAAATTATTTTCAATTCGATACTTTTGCAACAAAAATCCACTTGATATTAACTCAGAATCGTGCGCTGAATCATCCCCCTGAATATTCGTTACGATGCCAATTATAATCCGTACAAGTACAGGTAGTACGAGTATGTACGCGTGGTGGCAACTAAGTACCCACACCTAACCGAGCTTTCTGGTTATGATTTAAAATTATTTCCTTCTCTTGTGTGGGTTGTGAAGTGCATTACCAACCTCATCAACCCTGGTTTAAGATTATCGAAATAAGATTATTTTTAAGTTTTTTTGAAAATTATGATGTGACGTGTATCTGAAGGCACGTTAAGCCATTGGTCCTGTCTATAACCGTAACAAAACATGTCCACCAACCCGCAGTCGAGCAGCTCCATACCCCTCCGGTTGATTGAGAGCAGGCTTGTGCCCAGCGGTGGGACGTATGTAAGACGATTACACAATGATACTAACCAGGCGCCTCTCCGTCGTAGGAGAAGTTGGGCACGAGCAGCGTCTGCGCGTCCACCACCACGATGGGGTCGGAGCTGACGCCGTGCACGCCGCGCAGCGAGCCCACCTTGGCGGGCCGCGGGTACTCCAGGTCGCGCGGGATGGACACGTCGCCGAAGTTCACCTGTACGGACATATACACACTCAGTGTTGATACGGAGCTAATGTACTCCAACATGCCGAGAAGTACAAGTTATCAGAAAAATACATCTTTTGTTATGAAGTTCAAACATTGATATGATGAACCATACAGGGTGTTAGTGACATCGTAACGAATAGGAAGGGGAGGGTTTAGACCATGATTCTGAGTTAATATCAAGTATACCAACTAATCCTATTAACATTTAATGTTATAATTATTGTAGGTTTTTACACACAATTTCCAACATTTATTTTATCCCAAATAATGTTCTATCTATCAAATAATGTTTATCTCTAATAATTCAAACATATCTGACAGAGTTTCGCCTTTTAAAAATAGCCATTGCGGTCCCACATTCCACCATTTGCTTCTATATGTGTGTATGTTATATATACGTTGTTGTAAAATTGGAGGACATAAGAGAAAGAGACAATATTCCCCTAGATAGACAATAACCACATCAGCCGCGTGAATGCACCACGAATTGGCAACGTAACGTAGTTAAAACGGCTTGCAAAGCTGCATGTGCTTTGCATTAGGTCTGCAGCCGCGCGGCACACAACATGCTAACTTGATCACATGCCGGGAACTGACACTGGAACACACTGCGTAACAAACAGTGTAACGTCACTACGTATCGTACATAGGACATTTCCCTCGGCTGCAAATAATTTTAGTACAGTCAACGGCGTTCTTTATGGAAATAGGAATGGGAGGCCTTTACCCAGCAGTGGGATCTTGTAGGCTAGATTAGATTAGAACTAAAATAATAGGATCGATCACTGGGTCAAAGATAAATCACAAATGCTTATCTAGAAGTGGAAGTTAGTTCAAGATTATACAGGACGGCGGATTATCTTATAAACATAAATGTTGCCTAAGAAGCTACCTTAGCAATAAAGTCGTCTTTTGTATCATTTATCAAGGCGCCGGATCAAAAATCAACCATAGTTTTCATACACACATACATAAACCCACGCCTATTTCCCACCGGGGTTGTTATTATTATAAGCAGCAAAGACTACCTACTTCTCTTGCTTCCTCCACATTTAGGAATCATAGTAAACATCCATTCATTTACTACAGGTGTCGTTTCGACAAGAATTTGAATTAAGAATGTATTACGTATCAATGAGTACGACGTTTGACCAATTCATAATAATTCATAATCAAATTATTAATGACGTCACCGTTTCGGTTAATTTCACATGGACACCTTAAATGTCATTGGACCAGGTTGAGCGTGGCCAATTATTGGTCAGCAAAAATTTAGCTTCGATCGCCATCGACTCGCAAAGAAGAAGAAGGTTGACATCTACGAGTAGCGTAATTGTAAGCAGCACGCAGCAGGCAGTCTGTTATAGACTTTTCAATTTAATACTTTTTGAAAATTAAAAAACAAATTGGTAGGAAAAGTACTTAATTCTGATGACTTGTGATTCAAATTCATTAGGGTCGGGCGAGTCTATGTTCGTACTCGTACGAAATATAATAAAATATCTCATCGCATTTTCCGATGTACTTAATTTACAATTCTTCGTTACGTCCCAGCTTATCATCAATAGGTAAAGTCTTTAAAAGGATGAAAAAAGGCAAATTGGTTCCCGAAATACCGCTATTTCAGCTTTGCCCCTGTCAGGGCGGATTTTTTACAATCAGGCCTCAATCAGAATATGATTGGGGGGCGGCGGGGTCGGCGGGGGTCGCGGTCTGTACCCGGCCCCTGGAATAGAGCCGGGTCAGGCGTAACATCGTTACTTTACACATTCGCCATACTCACTGTAATTGAGTTCAGGTTTCGCTCCTAGTTCACGATGAGTTTAATATTGTTTGACTTTTTTTGAAAAGAGAATGAATACAGGCAGTGCACTGACGTATACAGAGTACAGACTTACACAACGGGGCGCTTCAGGGACGAGTGATTACTTATTCATTTATTTACTTATTACCGGTAGGTTTTCTTTAGCTTTTTTTACTTTAGGTTAGTAGGTACTTAGTTATTTTACAATTATTGAGTTCTATCAGGATCAATACCCTAAGACAAGTACAGTACGGTCAATATTGTACTTCGTTTTTGAAGTAAAAATATATTTGAAAAGAACATCCAAAGGAAAAGTCTGTGTTAGCCTGTTCGGAGAACGCGTTATAATTTTATCTTATAAACGTAAATGTTGCTTAAGAGAGATTCCTACCTTAGCAATAAAGTCGTCTTTTTTATCACTTATTTTCTTATGTTATATCTACTGATGTTATTTCTGTGCATTCAACTGTTATAATTATTTTTAGTCAAACTCAAAAATATCTTTACTCAGTTGGTAACATATTATTATATCATTTTTGTCAAACGTCTCATCCGCCTAAAACTACTGCAGATTCTCACAACATGTATAGCCGGGGAAAGTAGGTGTAAGAAAAGCCTCGGCACCTGTGCCGATCCGATCTGTCTGGATCCTGATCCAGACGTTCTTAAAAAAAACTTAATATTATGATATCTAAGATTGCCTGCCAGAATGCCGTCCTGTATGTACATACAGAGTGTTAGTGACATCGTAACGAAAACTTTGAGAGATGGTTCAGGCGCCGATTCTGCAGTCGCAGAAGTATGAAACGCAAAATTATTTAAAAAAAAACACAATAATCTATTTGTTTAGAGATAAGCTTACCTGTACTATCTGTTTTCTTTGTATGTTCCTTGTGTCTGTTTTATTGTGTATAAATAAATAAATAATAAATAAAAATTTTCATGAATTTTCCGACAGAAAATTCCACTTGATATCAACTCAGAATCATGGTCTGAATCATCCGCCTCAGTATCACTCAGTGTCACTAACACCCTATATATATTATTTATATAGTGAAGAATTATAGTTTGATTGCGATACTGACGGAGTATTCGTCGCACCAGATGGCGAACCAGCGCAGGTCGCGCAGCGTCTTCCCGTCGGGCAGCGCGAGCGTGACGCCCTCGCCGCGGTAGCGCCGCAGCGGGCCCGCGCCGCCGCGCTCGTCCCGCAGACGCGTCGCGCCCGCCGCCTGCGGCCGCCCCGACGTGCCCACGTAGAAGTATGCCGCTGGAACAAACAACAATACATCAGACTGACGATGATGACGGTAGCCTACTTGGAAGAACGCTTCACTCTCATTGGGACGTCATAGCATCACGCCTGTATCCACCAAGGGTTGGGCAGAGGTGTACTGTGTACACATCTACTCCTCGCTATGTTTAAGTGCCATGTAATAGGGAGCGAGCGTAATTAGATAGAAACTACCTGATATTAATTATCTACGATTCAAACATGAATTCAAACTATAAAGTCCAATTCAGAGGTTCAAAGCCCGAACTTCGAACCCGTGACACTACGACGTAAATAGGGATAGTCCTGTAAAGACAGTTCTAAAACATTTCTTTTTTAAATAAATGAAAATAAATAAATCATGTAATAGTTATTTTTTCTATTTATTACAAATAGATTCGCCAAACTACTAATTATTAAGGATTGCCTGTCACATGCGCAGGATATTGTCAAGCTCTCTATACAAAGATGCATTTTTGCAAAACTTTTCCATCGAGTCATTAATTTTATTAACCGAAACTGTGAATTTAATTGATTTAGAAACCTGCAGATCAATTTGACAGCTGAATAAACGTTTTGTAGGCATTCTGCGCATATCTTTGTTTTCTATCGGTCGCCCGTCTCGGAGCATCAATTATCACACGTTAGTTCCTTGTACATACGTAGTTAGCTATCTAAAGTTTGCATCTATCAATCAAGTTCGTGTAAAGAAAAGAAAGTTGTAATTATATGTAGAGAACCGGCCTCGAGATACACACGCCACGTATAGACAATGAAACAGTAACACAACATTATCTAAAAGTATTTTATTTCTAACTTCTTTTCTCGTGTGGGTGGATGACTAAAATGATCAACCCGGGCGTCAGGGTTACTAATGCTGTAACGACTACGTACTTAGTAGTAATAGTAACTGAAACTAAAGGCTTTACGTGCCTTCTGAAGCACGGATCATCTTACATTCGGACAACTAACATGATGAATAACTGCAATCTTACTGAATTGCGGTCCTTACGATATTATTATATCGTCGATATATACTATACAGTCGCTTGTAATGTGACTAATATGCATTTTATTAATATGATCTCAGGATTACTATTATTATTACTTAAGTTTTAGATAATTTCGTAATTCATCAACATGATATTATAATAGCCTCTAGTCTATTTTGGAATTGAAGCAGGATCTGCAAGGCAAATACAATTTATTGAGCTGCAGATAGCGCCATACTTGTTGCCAAGTTTTGGGCCGACACTATTTAGTTTGCCATCCACACGATAAGAAGATCCAATTTATTTAAATTTTAAAAACATTAACAAAAAATATCCGGTTAGTTTAAATTCGTTACGTGTCATTTCACACCAGCTACCTATGTAACTGCGTGTCTATAAATCGTGGTATACACTCGCCGTGTGTGAGGTCCACAATCCACAACATATGGGAACAGGTTCGATTCGAGCGGCGAAAGTGAAGGAAGTTCAATGTGATGTGGTGTTAGATCGTGACCGTCGGATCGTTATCTGTGCCTCACGACGCATGTGATTGTGCAAATTGAACGGCGGTTGCTGGTGGACGGGTACTTTTATGGACGTTATAAATAAATGTATATATGAACTACTTTCATAATACGTCACAGACCTTCGGGGCATATTTAAGAAACTTTACAGAGGATAAAATGGCGTATTTCTTGTTACGTTTACATACAACCAATGTAAATTACGCTCAAGTGTATTTTACACTGGCCTGCAAAAGTAAGTATCACACTTATAAAATTATAAATAATAGCTTTTAAGTACACAAGATAAACTTTCTAAAAAAGGAGTCGAAAATGAATTTCATTTTGCATATAAGTTACAAAGAAAGCTGGTAAAATTGTTTACTTATAAAACTTTTTTATTTTAAATCTCTAACTTTTTCAGTTTAGAAAAAAAAGTGTTTTGCACGCCAATGTTTTAAAGTAGTTTCGATTTAATTTGTAATATTTATGGCAATTTTAAATGGTTGATTATATTAGCAAAGTCACTTAGCGCCGGGAGCCTCTAGAGAGGCAAGCCTCGGAAGTAATTAAGAGGATGAGCTCCTAATCGACATTAAATGACCGCAGCGGCGACGAATATCGCCGACGAGTATTCCCGCCATTCCTGCGGGAGTGTCGCAGCCATTTTATATTTCACTCGCGAATAAAACACAAATTCGATTTAAATCTGAAACGTCAGGCTTGACTGAAGAGTGCAGATTGATTCCTGACGTGTTAATAAACATTTTAGTTTTTATTTTATTTAGGTACATAGAATACAATCTATTGGGCTGGTTTACCATTCGGGTTGAAAGGTCAGACAGGCTGTCGCTTTTTAAAAAGACGGACCTGTCAAATCTTTAGGTCAAGTGAGGAGATACCGTGAATACGGGTGACGCTATGGTGACGACGTGAGAACAGACTGCAAAACATAGTAATTAATATGTATTAATGTTACTACATACATAAACTCACGTCAGTAATCTCTGACAGGGTAGGCAGGATAGCAAATTAGAAGACGACTGGCAGCCACTCTTGATACGTAGTCCTAAGATTGATGACCGTATATGGTGAAAAGTACAATCACTTTCCACGGGCAATCCGTTACTGGGACAATTCCCATCGCGCGTAAATTGGTTAATACAGTCCTTCTGGTGTTCTTTATGATACTCCCTGGTTTTTTATTCAGCCCCAGTTCAGCATAGAAGACCAGTCCAGTTTGGTTAGGACATTACAGGCTAATCACCTGATTGTCTGAAAGTAAGATGGTCTGTGCTTCGGAAGGCACGTTTAGTCCGTAGTCCCGGTTACTACTTACTGATGTAAGTGAGTAATCGTTACATAAGCCATGTCAGGGGCCTTTGGCGGCTCCATAATAACCCTGACACCAGGGTTGATGAGGTTGGTAATTCACTTCACAACTCACATGATAGAAGAAGCGTAGAAGAAATACTAGGTACCTACCTATTTTTTCATAACCAATGCTATAAGCAGAGGATAGATCTCTGCAATTCTTACAACAACATTATGGTATGATTCCAACAAACTGCCTCAGCCACAACAGTTGACCGCAAACTCTTTATAATGCTAATCTCATTATCTATTCATGAAAGCAGGCCGATTGTTATATTTGTACGGAATGAAAGGTTAAGCGGGTATTTGGTTTAAAGAGATTAGCCGTGGCCTCGCTGGCGGCCCCACACAATCACTAGGCGGTGTAAGCGATTCTTTACGCAAATGAATTGTTTTAATTGTGAAATTGCCGAATTACTAACCGTAGAATTTGTTTATATTCATATAAGTAAATCTCTTTATTTCTGGTTTTTCTGATTTTATAGTGTAGCTAATGTGACCTGACCAGAAGGGGAGATTAGATTCACATGTATTTACTACATCACATATTGTATGCATATACAGTCTAGTGGTCGTAACATGCGCTATATCACCATTGCATGATATCATTATTTTTTTCTTGCTTAAATTAAATGAGTATAATACTATGTAAATATTTCAAATCTTTCTGCTCTAAAAGTTATGAGACAAGAAATTTCGAATGTTCAAACTAACACTGGGATTGAAGACGTAATTTGTAATTATACAAATATTTTCAACTAGCTTTTGCCCGCGACTCCGTCCGCGTGGCGTGTTATAAAAGAAAGATCTTTGTGTGTGTGGGAGAAAGGTTAAAAAATGCTTAATTTTATTATTTTTAAATGAGGTTACAGTATAAGTAGCTCAGTTAAATAATGAATTGTTATTAATTTCTCGATTATTAGATTATGATTTGGTTTGATATTTTAGGAAAATACGATCAGTTTCGAAAATTTAAACAAAATTTAAAAATTACAACAGAAATACGCCTTGAAATGTCCGCCTGGAAAATTCAACAGAAAACTACCTACGAAAGATTTGATCCATCCAAGAATAGTGAAAAGTTCGCCCGCAAAATTCAATATTTGACACGACCATCAACGACGTCTGCCCTCACGCGTCTGCCGCGTTCCGGTTGCTCACTCGGGTATCTGCCCCCCTCCGCGCCTCGCCACCGCTGTCGCCGCCTCACAAACGCCGCCGCGGCCGCGACGTTTTTTGGTTGCCACTACCGCGAGCTATAAATTTCAAGCCTCTAACTCGCTTCCCGTTCCCAGGGAAATTTTTAACTTTGCATTCACTAAGGTATATAATATATGCATGTCAAATTTCAAGCATCTACCTTATGCAGTTTAGATTTTTTCATACATTTTTTTTACCCGCCAATTCCCATTTTTCAAAATACAGCCATAACTAAAATTTATATTTACTAAGGTATGCATGCATTCTTTATTCGTAGCATGCATGCTAGATTGAAAACATCTATCTTACGCGGTTTAGATTTTATCATACAAATGTTTTTTTCCCGCTAACTCCCGTTCCCGTGGGAATTTTGCAATATCCAGTTGCAACTAAGCTTTAAGTTAACTATGGTACCTTCATGCCAAATTTCAAGCGTCTAACTTAAGCGGTTTAGAATTTTTATACAAAAGGGTTTTCCCGCTAATTCCTGTTCCCGTGGGAATTTCGAGAATTCCTTTCTTAGTGCACCTCTACGGTACCTAAGCTACGTCTCTTCCTAATTTCAAGTGCCTACGTTTAGCCGCTTAGGCTGTGCGTTGATATGTCAGTCATTCAGTCAGTCAGTTTCTCCTTTTATATATTTAGATATTTCCGTCATACATGATTTCTATGTAACTTTAACCATTAAGGCTGCTCACGCGACGGAAGCTTAAAAAATGGAGTAACTTCTCCCGTTTTCCCAAAATTTCCCTTCACTACTCTGCTCCTATTGATTGTAGCGTGATGAAAAGTATACTATAACCTGCCCAGGAGTATGAAGAATAATTGTACCAAGTTTCATTAAAATCCGTCCAGTAGTTTTTGTTTCTATAAGGAACATACAGACAGACAGACAGACAGTCAGACAGACAGACAGACAGACAAAAATTTTACTGATTGCATTTTTGGCATCAGTATCGATCACTAATCAGCCCCTGATAGTTATTTTGAAAATATATTTAATGTACAGAATTGACCTCTCTACAGATTTATTATAAGTATAGATGTAAGCACGGAGAACACTTATTCAAAGTGAAAATCAATTTGAAATATACCAATCTTACAATACTAATTAAAATCTATTATACGCTGCGAGTACTTACATCGGTACCCGTTGTGGTCGAGGAGTAGAATCTATGAACTTGTTTCAAGTGTAACTACAATATTACTTTTTATCCAAGTTAATTTATGGCAAATTACTGGTATTAGTTGCCTGTAGAAATGGCTTCCAAGATAAGGCCGCACATTTGTACTATATGTATGTGATGCGAAAGTTTTCTATGTTTCTGTTATTGTGCAAAAAAATATACCTGATTATAATATTACGTTTTGCATTAGGAACTCCACTTGGTACGGGTGAACGGAAGCGACTCTGTTGACCCTATTAGTGCCGGGGGCGTGATGCCCGCTTCCGACACTCTCGGAGATATTGCGACCTCTGGCCTTATGATTAGGTTTCATGGAAATGTAAGCGAAGAGAAACAAATTAGAAACTCGACGACAAGTTAATACCCCTCGTCAAAGCATTCTCTTCTGTAACAGCTTTACACTATGAAAAGGTTTTTATCATTCATCTTGCCAATCTGTGCTGTCATGCGGTTGTTGCCACTGTATGGTGTGCAGGCCATATTCATCAGGGAAACAAGTTTGTTGTGCTTAAACGTTAAAAGAAATTAAAAAGAGAATAATAACTTGTTCTTAAGGTACATTCCTCTTCTTTATCGGAGGGACCTATTTGAGAAATTGGTGACCGTGGCCCCTCTACATTTGAAGCGTTCCGTTACATGGTCCGCTAGTAGCATGATTCCACCAACTGTCTTCCTAAGTACATAACCACGTAGGTCCCCACAGCTCGTGTCACGTACAAAGCGCGCCAGGATTAAGTGAAAGCAATTATCTCGAAGCAATGTGAATATTAATTCGAGGCATACCACGAGTGGTGTGTACGTCTGCGGACAAAGGGCCGACAAAGCATACCTCCCCGCAGGCATACCGCGGGTGTGGTGCGGGAACACATTGCTACGAGTAATTAACGTTTGTCCTTCCAACACGCTTGTTGGAACTGAAGAATTTGACTGAATATAATATCTTAATTGGTCTATAAAAACTAGGCGTTTTCGATAGTGGGTTTTAACTTATCTCATCTAGCCTACTTGATGCCACTGCTGGGCAAAGGCTTCCCCTTGATTCATCTACTCTTTTCGACTCGGCGCGATATCCGGCCAACCTCTCTGATGATAACTCGGTAATGTGTAAAATTGAAAAATCTAAAAAACTATAGATAATATCTTTTCCAATATGATGGGCCATTATAATGGAGGATAGTTGATCACCTGTCATTGTTCATCATTTCATTTCGGAAGTGGCTACAAGTTGTTTTCTGTTTACTTGTCACTGCCCACTCCGATAGAGATACAGACGTGATTATAGTTATGTATGTTCGAAATAGGATTTGAGTAAGATTCTGATAACTGGCGGCTGTGTTATATCGAAAATCACCATCAACTTTTGTTAAAAAACAAAACACTTTTCATTTTATGTCATCATCATCATCATCAGCCGTACGACGCCCGCTGCTGGGCATAGGCCTCCAGCAAGGATCTCCACGACGATCGGTCCTGCGCTGCCCGCATCCAGCGGCTTCCCGCGACCTTCACCAGGTGTAAAACTGTGGTATATTTTGCACAAGTAGCGCGGGGACGGTTGGCTGACGTCTGATCTGCCTCATGTATTTCATAACTGGAGCAATGCAAGATAATTGCCCGAGTTGGGAACGAAAGTAAATCTAGTAGCTAACATTGACTTTGAGTAAACTGATTGTAAGAGAGTTACCTAAAGCTTCAGAATAAGTCGCATTTCTAATTTTACCTCCACACCATCTAGGTAGTTCGGATACCTCACTGTATTATGTACTTATGGCGTTTCTCATTACTAAGTAATAAAACTGAGAGTAACACTGTTCTTCACCCATATTCTTTGAATTATGCTTTTTATTAGATTTATCATTAGTAACCATAATGAAAACATGAAAGAACAATTTATGTTTGAAGTAAAACTAATAAGGCCATCTAGCAACTTTTAGTTCTTATGAAAAGTAGAACAAGTATTTGCGCTATCATGATGGCGGAGTGAGCAGCGGCGAAGTTGGTGGCATATTTCTACCCCGGCGTGCCGGCCGAGGTACCAGGCGGTCATAAATCACAGAGCGTTGGCCGCTGCGCCGAGCCGTCGTAATTAATGCAAATACCAGCAGCTCCCGTCTGCAGCGCGATCGGACAAGTCATGTACGGGACGTAGTAATATTGTGAGTGCGACGGATTTATGCTGCTCTTGTTATTAGTTTTGTAAATTATGAACCAATATCGTTTAGTAAACAACTTCTACTTTTCATTACATTGTCCTGGGCGTTTAATGTAGAGTCAACATTTCCAGAATAAAAAATAGTGGGGGAATTACAAAACCTCTCAATAGATAAGCTATTTACGATCCAGGTAAAAACTGTCATCTCATTTTTTTTTTCCAATTGAAATTAATTGAAAGAAATAGAGGTTTTTATGACGAAAATCATAGCAAAATGTGATTTTTAACTCTTTAGCGAAGACATTGTAATTTTATGTGTAAGTTTTTATGTTCGGAATCGGGACAAATAAAGTAGCTACACCTTATTTGATTCAATTCGAGAGCTGGCATAATTAGTAGTTAACTAATTACAGAGGCGAGTGAATGTAAACAGTCGTGGCACATTATGTCAGGTCCATTGTGCGGCGATGACAACAAATAAACGACCACGCCGGCAGGGGTTGCCTCATCGCATTGTCCGCGTTATGTTCAATGTAATAATCTAAACAGAAGCTGCTCTGGGGGGGGAGGCTATCAGCAACTGGGTAGTATGACAAAGTGTATCATCAAGATTCCCTTGACAGAAGTCCAAATGAACCTCCTCAAGACATCAAGAGATATACAAACAATTATCGGAATTCCTTCGAATCCCCGTGGGCACATAACACGATCACTTTGTGATCCCCAGTTTGGTTAGGGTGTTGCAGGAAGAACGTAGTCGTTACATTAGCCATGTGAGAAGGGCCTTTGGCGGTTCAATAGTAACCCTGACACCAGGGTTACGATAAGGTCGGTCATTGATCTCACAATCCAGACAAGAGAAGATCGAAAATCCTTTATTTTCAATGTATGATTATCAGAGGACGGTTATTGACAGACAAGATTCTATTTCTATTCCACATTCAGATATTGTGTCCGTTCTTACTTAATAACCATTATTTATGGACGCTGAGGTGATCGTCTGTCACCAAACGGTTCATCATTGCCAACTTAGGACTTCGTAACTAGAGATGCTGTAAGAGTTGTAGCTCTTGACTCACCCCATTTGGGATTACGGGCGTGAGTTTATATATGTATGTGTGTAAACGAGCTGTGAACAGTTGCTGCGCCGGAGCATGCTCCAGTTGTCGCTGGATAATGCCGCAGTTACTTACAGTTAGTGCGCAGATCGTATATCGCTAATTAATCTCACATTGAATAGTATTTCGAACAGTCTGATAGCTAGAGCGTGTGCTCTTGAAAATGTTCATTGATTCTAGTACAATCTACATAATGTAGACTCATGCTGAACGGTCCGTGATCACTAACGTATATAAATAAGGTGCAGGTTGGTGGGAGGGCTGACTGAGGAGGACCTAGAAGTACGTACACTGATCAAATTGTGGATGTCCTTATAGGTTTAGTAGTACGATCTACTCTGAACTGGCGTGCGTGTGTGACACGATTGATGAATGTGGAGGAAGCAAGAAAAGTGTGTCAGGATAGAAGCAAATGAAATTCCACAGTCTCTGCTTACCCCGGTTGGAAATAGGCGTGAGTTAATGTGTGCATGTATGATCAGTAACAGATTGTAGGTGTTCTATGCTTGTGTTCGCTTCCAGCGCAAAAGCTCGATGCGGAGACAACTTCTATAGACTTACTAGAGTGTTATTTTGTACACAAAGGAATGTAGAGTTTAAAATCCAGAAATAAAAGCGATATAAAACCGCGCAGCTGCAGTAAGTGTTATTATACAGGAACGCTCGAAGCCATCAGCCAAATTGAACCGTTCCCATTTGCAATTGCTATCGCGAGTTCCAACAATTTAAGGTATAAAAAAGTGGTATTCCGCCCGCGACTTCCACCGCGTGAATTTTTGTAACTGTCTGTGTAAAGTCTAATCTATACATTGTTTGAAGTTTACGCGTGACGACATATCGGGAGTCTCATATCCCCATTTAAACGCGGTAAGAACCCGTTATTATGTGCTTTAAATCTAATCTAGTCTACAGCCTATAAGGCATTCCATTGCTAAACAAAAGCTTCCTCTTCTTCTTTGCATTTATCGCGGTATTGTGCGTACTATACCCAGTCCCTCCGGTAGGAATCGAGGTCGTAACGCCATCTCTTGCCAGGTCTACCACGACCTCTATACCCGCTCTGAGGCACCCAATTCGTGACGCCCACTGCTCAGGGTGCAAGCGACAAACAGAACCGGCCCACATCAGTGATTACATTTCTTTGAATGTATTGTTGTATTTGGGATCAGTTCGTAAACAGGTATATAAAAACGAAAAGTCACTCATTCACTGACTGACTGACTCACTCATCACAAAATTTCAGAAATACAAATGCTAGGCGTCTCAAATTTAGCATGAGGGTACCTTTTAGGACATCATCATCATCATCATTGGCCGTATACGTCTGTTTCAGACGATCTATAACGTTATTGCAGGACATAAGTACTTTGCGAAATTCAATCCTTAAGAGGGTTAAAAGAGGTAACAGGGTTTGAAACTTCTATAGTTTTAATAGTAAGGTTTCACGCGAACGAACAGCCATGAACTCACGGATAGTATTATCATCCATTTGTAAAATAATTATCTACATACAAACAAATACCTTTTCATGAATATTAGAGTAGATGTAGAACAGTTCTATGAGAAAATATTTTTGTATACTCGGGTATTGTCTATTCAATATATTTTGTGTTCATTCGTGCTGTGGTCTGCGGAGTACAATTCTTCGTGGATGTTGAATGAACGTATTATATATTTTGGAAACAATCGCACGAACACTAAAGTTATTCAATAGGTCTCGTGAATATAGTTGGTACTTACAATAATAGAGTGTACTCAAACAACGCACGCCAATTAAATCTAATAAATTATGCAATCAACGTAATTATATGAAGCTAGCTGAAACCTAGTAAAACCACAATTCGTTATTCTAATCCAATTGGTTTAAATCACATTCATTGATGTAAAACGAATTTCAATGTTTTACTTCAGATTGAAATATTCAGTATGTGATTAGTATGTAGACACATTCAAATAAATTAGTCAGAGCGTCGTAAAACGAGACTAGCAATTAATTGAATTTACGCAAATTAGTTTTGCAGTTAATAAGGTTGAAAATAAAAGTGATGTAATCTTTCAAAAACTATGCAAGTATACTTCAACTTGTACTATACTATTGTAAGTAGGTACACACGTGCCTGCCTAGCCTATATGGCGGCAGACAGCGTGTCGCCTCGCAACCGCGACCGTGCGGACATGACAACACACCTCACTCACAACACTAGCGCAGGAAGAATATACGTATAATTAAGTAGAGATACAGTTGACATTACATACATTATATTATGTCATGTTTTTATCATACAAGTATTTCTACGATATGGTACCTAACAAATCTGTTACAAATTACAAAAAAGTAACTTATCGCTCGGGACTTCTGTCATCGGTTTTTTGTAAGTATCGTGTTCAAAAGAGATGATTTAAAAACTTGTCAACTCTAACATTGACTCATTATAAACTCTTTTATGTCTACTTTCATTCGCGACAGGCGGTACAAATAAAAGAATATAACAACCCATACATCAGTGAGCGTCGTTGATAGAGCAGCGGGTCGCGCAGGCGCAGTGCACTCTCGTGACTCGTGCGCACTTTCTATGGCACATCTTACATAACAAGACAATCAGCTGTCGACGTGTCGCGGAGCCAACGACCGGCGACACTATGTGCAAACATTACACCTTCCCAAGTCGTAGTGTAGGTGTAACCGACAGACACTTCGTAACTGACAACTAACGCTGAGGAAGTAAATACATGTTAGCATTCTTGTCGAGACTACACTAAGGGCCCTATGTCACTAGGACACCATGGCTGCAAAAATTATTCCAATTTCGATTGCCGGCAACGAATTAGATGTGTACAGGGCGATTTATACACGTATATACATTTTGTTATAGGCAGATGGGTCGTAATGTTTATGTGTATATGTATGTGTGTTACCTGGCCCCTCGCCATCGTAGTGGAAGTCTTGCAGGAAGAGCGTGCGCGAGTCGACGGCGAACACGCGCCCGCGCACGCCGTGGTGCAGCTCGGACAGCGCGCCCAGCGGCCGGCCCAGGTACTGCGCCTGCGCGGACGCCACACCTGCAACAACAAATATATCATGTTAATATGGGTAATTACCTGTTTTAAAACATGATCTTTGAAGCTAGTACTACACTATAACACAAACACAGTGACATTACACGTCGTACATAGCAATGATAAGCTTTGATTACCACGTACTCTACTAATATACATTTCCCCCCTAATACTAGAATAGAAATAGAAATACTCTTTATTTGCTTTTGAAACTACTAACCTCTTGTGGGTCTATGTTAAATTTAAATATATAAATAAATAATAATAGGATACAAAAGCATAGTGATCGCACGCATCATACTATACACCATAATAAGACCTCATCCATGTGGACAGAATAGGGGAGTGTAGCAGCCATAACGCATAACAGCCTTTTTTGCGTGATTTATTGCAAGAAAGAACCGGCAAATATATTTAAAATTTTAAATAAAATAGAGTTGTAACAATACAAATCAACAATACAAATGTGTTGTATCCTATGGCATTGCCGTGTCGTATTATGCTCTGCCAGATTTCTTTACAACAGCCTCCAAAAAGTACATGATTTGAGCCAAACCGCAGGAATTATAATTTAAAGCGTCTTACAAACCCCATATTAAGCTATTAAGACATTTAACAGGGTTTCAACTTGTTAATGTTAAATAAACTACTTTCAAAATATTAGCTAGTAACGAACTAAATCGTTTGACATTTTTATCAAAACCACATACTTAGTATCACGACCTACAGTGATCAAAATAGAACTAAAATAATCGTGGCAAGTGGAATTCCGTAGTCTCTGGATTCTCCTATGGGACCTCATATATACATATGTAGATAATTTAAGTATAGAACAATGAGTCGGGCGATAATAAGCCCCCGTCCCCCGTCCCGCGGGACCCGCGGGGATATAGGTCAAGGCCGGTCCCGCGCCCCACCACCCGGAGGCTTCTTAACTCACACAATACCGGCTGGATTTCTTTGTCACTTTGTTTGGCCGGCTTATACGCGTGCTGTAAGTTTTTTGATGTCGTGTTGCTGTTGAGATTCTTGTGTATTTTCTTTTATTGTTATAATAACACAGCTATGAAATGACATATCATCATGAAACTTGATGATTCATTACGTCGAATATACCTACCTACTTATGGATTTATGAATGCCTGTTTGCTTTGTGTACGAATTTCAGACAGCACCTAAAGTTAATAGGTGGTGCTTGAGAACCGTACATACAGATTATTTTGACCGTCTATTAAAACATAACAGTGAATCATTCTGAGTAAGTGGAACAAGGCGAGCGAACGACATTTGCGGCGACCACCAAATGTCAACCACTGGACGTGAATGAGCTTACGGTGTACACGCGCCACCTGGAGGCCTCCAGCTACTAGCGGAAGATACACGCCCGTAAGTTATCATGAGGTAAGCATAGTGACAAGTAAGAAAGAAAGAAAAATGATTTATTAATAAGTTGTTGTTAGGTGTAGTCGTCCCGGGGTCCAGAAGACGAGTAAGACCAAAAACAAGATGGGCAGACGTCATCAAAAGACGTGTGTTCCTGCAATGTTTCCGCAGAAAAGCAGACCCCACCATCATGTGGGAATATTGCAACGGAGAGGGAGAGAGAAAGTAGTCATGGACATCCCCAGGGATGATGAGGTCGATCATTAATGAACTGTAGACAGGTGCTCAAATTGTCAAAACTCAGCCTGTGACTCTAGTTACAACAGCAGCATTTCATATCTTGGGTTTTTTTGATTTTGCAAACAAATGTGATTGCAATTGATGTACAGGTCGACCTCGGGTGCTCCGCATGTCATCACAGTCGGATTTATCGGAGTCGGGACCAGTTCAATTCATTTCATTACAAATAGGTACTTAATATATTAAATTAAGCTATCACTCTTGAAAACTTGATTGGATTTCTGAAGGTCTGTAAACAGATTTATAGCGTTGGTCAAAATCAGAGTAGTTGAGGTAAGTATCGGTTTACAAGCACTCTATTTTTAATCTACAAAGGTCAAGTCAACAAGACAAAAGCACCGTCAGTTGTACATCGCGTGCTCAATTTTACTTTTACAAAGGAAAGTAAACGCACTGGACAGCCGGCAACATTAGCCATTAACGGCAACTTCCTACGAGCAAGGTGTACAACAAGGTTACACAAAAACTGGAAGCCATCTTAGAGACATGCCCGAGAAAGTGCGCGAGCGCCGAGCGACAAACGTGTGCGCATGCGCCGAGAAATGGACGACATATGGACACATGTGGGTCGTAGGGCTGTACTCACTCGGCTGCACTGTGTCTATGCTAAAATGTACATGCGTACATAATAGAGTCGATGGTATCTATCCCTCTCGAGGTGGGCATAGCCCCAAGTCATCAACCTGCAGTTGACACAATTCATCTAAAAAGCTATATGGCTATTAGCACTTGTTAACACTGCCCACGTCTTTTTTATGCGCAAATGTCAAAGTATAATATTGCATTTTCAATTAATTGCAGCAATATAGCCTTTTTAGACGCCTGTATTCGTTGAATGTCAAGTATGAATACACTAAGATCGCTACACGTATGCGATTAAAATGTAGCCTAGTAATTAGGCTTTGAACTCAGTAATTATAGAATTATTACAAAATTTTAAAATATAGTCCGCGCCACGCAAGAAGTCACGCGGCGCACGTCGTAGATTCTGCATAGAATTATTACGACTTGACAAGCCTTCAGCGCTCCCCATTTGTCCGGCCAAGTAGGTAATGCCATCTGTGGCAAATCTACAATAAGTCACGTCAAAAAAGAAACAATAATTCCACTTCATTCGTGGCGCGGAGCATGTTTTAAATCTAGCGTTATCTTTAGCCTTCGGTTTATATAATCCAGCACTACATAGACACGGTATAGAGAAATGTTCATTCTGTTCGTAGGACCTAGTTCAGCTGCAAACGATGAGACACGCGTAGTCCGGCGCAGGCGCGGTCAACTATCCGACCTCCAACTTTCCGACGATCTAATCTTAGCAGAAAGTTGTAACTATGATTCATATTTTTAAAGAAAATATTACTTTCTCCGGGAAATTACGAATTTCTACCGACTGGTTATGGAGAACGACTGACGAGATAACTCGGCTATTAAAACGGATAGTTAAAACTCACAGAAACCTGCGCGAGCGCCGTGACTAGAGCGGCTAATTGGAAGCCATAACTGTATGTACTACTTAAAACACATTTTATTTACCATGAAATTGTATCAGTAGCTTATTGTTACTTCCGCTTTGATTTTATAAGGACTATAGACTTCAACTCAACACGCATATAAAAAGACGCACGCTTAAACTACATTTTGTATTATTAACTTAATGTGAAGTGACTTACACTGCACTGAATTGCGTTTATAATTGCACTAAGTATAGCGTACGAATGGATGTTACAGTCATGAACGAAAGTGCCTGCAGGCACTACTTAAATCATCTTTATACGATGTCTCTGAATTACTATTAACTGAACTCTATGCCAGAATCCACTTAAAATCGAAATACTAAAAAAAATCTTATGTTTTCGTGCATGTACTAGCTAACGACACATAGCTCTGTCTCCCGCGATGAGGATTACAGATTCGAGTCCATTAAGCATTAATTAATATTGAGATCGGTCTTTATAACTTGCAGCCTTGTAAACATCTATCGCAGTGTAGATTTACTCCGCGCCAGCTATTTTTAAGTCCCGTGTAATAGGGGGCGAGCCTATTGTCATCAACCGGGCACAAAGCCTAGAGACACGTTGGTTACCTTTATTAGAAAAATATCAATAGTACTTAGCTGCTCGATACGGATACAGGTGTGGTTATAGTGCATTACATATGTACATTATAATCAAGTAGTGGATCAGTTATATCAACATAGATAACGCCCCGCTGCGAGTAAATGCCCGGTAACGACCACCACATTCGCCCCACTAGCCGCTCATCATCTCCAGTCGACCAACTCCTCCGCTCTAATACCACATTTGTGTCGAATGCTCCTGCGTAAATGCACTAATGACCGCATTCACTGTACACAGTTTCGTGTCTTTCATTCGTAAAAAACTTGAAACTAGTGCTCTACATACTGCAAATTACTCTAAGGATAAGCTGTAAATAAGTAGAACGATCATGTGACTTGCATTCAAGGGCAGGCAGAGCCCGAAGACGACAGAAGACATCCCAACCACTTTTATATTTAACTTCCTTTAGCAGATAATTACGATGGATATTCAGAAATCAGAATTCACAATCATTTCTTCCACATAATTATCAGCTGGTGACGGTGCGGCGGGTTTTGATGGCGTGACGACTTGGATCCTTGCCGGAGGGACTGGCCGGAGTACGCACGGAACCGCGAAAAATGAAAAGAGGAAAGGCCTTTGGAGGGGAGGCCTTTGCCCAGCAATGGGATCTTGTAGGCTAGATTATAATTATGATTATTATAAATGTGCAAGATATTTAATAACTAGAGGAACACATTTAATACTAGACATTTTTTGTGTTATTAGGTAATCATTAATGTATAATAAGCTTTTATACATAAAGTAAGCTTCACATGAGCTTTAAATTTATTTTCGGACAAATTCAAAATATTTTCTGTTGGGTACATATATTGTGTTAGAAAGTGTTTTTATGAAGTTTTATGCTTGGTTAACAACTGCCCACAGACGTAATCGGACGAATGGACAAACAAATGATTCTAAAATCTCTCATTCATATTTATAACATTATTGTTATAGAAAATAAAACTATGTTTCACGATAAACTGTGTAATTGTGCACAATTCTAAAACAGTTATCCCGTATCAGCTTTCAAATTTCACATCATTTGTTTAATATGGCGTCCATATTATGAACAAATGAGTGCAGCGGCTCCGGTCGGCATTCGCGAGAGATCGGTAAATTATACATTATTGGATTGGAAATTCGCGGAGTTCTAGCATCTATACTTCCATAATAACATTTTATATGCGAAAGTATATCTCTGTCTGTTACCTTTTCACATTTAAACCAATAAATCGATTTAAATAAATGTTGCCACATAGATATATTGAAACTCAGGGATAGTTACGGTAATTTCCAAGAAGGGATTCCCTGCTTAGTGTAATTTAACTAACTATAGTCTACAGAGCATTGGGCTCACGAAACATATCAGAAAAATCTCTTTGCGATCCCTAGTTTGGTTAGGATATTACAGGCCGATCACCTGATTGTCCGAAAGTAAGATGATCCGTGCGTCAGAAGGCACGTTAAGCCGTTGGTCCCGGTTACTAAGTTTAAGTAGGGAAGTAGTTGTTACATGAGCGAAGTCAGCCTTTGGCGGCTCAATAATAAACCTGACATTAGGGTTGTTGAGGCTGGTAATCCACCTCACAAACCAGACGACAGAAGACTACAGTCCACGTAGACGGAGTCGCGCGCGGCGAGCTAGTAGAACATATCTGAGGCGGTAATCTTCATCACGCGCCTGCGCACAACGCTACAATGTATACTGTCATTCCATGTATGTATCTGCCGGACTTTCGCTTTTACTGGCGTGATGTTGCGTGAGTCATTGGAGATGATCACCGGTGGTTTGTTGCAGCGCCCACACCCACGTAGATGTGAGGGGAACAGCAACGTTCATCTATCAGGTAACATTATGAGGAAGTCAGGTTAAGTTTTTGCAACTCACTTTTATTAATTGGAAATAATTACATACATACTATTATAAGTATTTTTTTTAACAATTCGAAAATATTCAATACTTTTTCTGTAGGTACAGTAACTTTCGATACCTCCAACTGCCTCCCATGCATGAGCATGGTCTATAGACCATATATACATGGCAGATATATCTTAGAATTTTACTTGTCTATCCATCATAGAACACAGCCCTCTGAGAACGCGTGACTTAAAATTATGTTTGGATCACACGTGGTTTCCACTATACGTGCCCGGGTAATGGCACTAGGCTCGTCCCCTGTTACATGGAACTTAAACATAACTGGCGATGGGGCGGCTTATATTATATACTTTAAACCTCTGCCTACCCCTTCGAGGATACAGGCGTCTTCTTCTTCTTATCGTGTGGGTTGTGAGGTGGAAAGCCACCCTCATCAACCCTGGTGTCAGGCTTATTACTGAGCCGCTAAAGGTCCCTGACATGGCTCATGTAACGACTACATACGTACATCAATAAGTAGTAATCGGGACCAACGGCTTAACGTGCCTTCCGAAGCACGGATCATCTTTCTTTCGGACAATCAGGTGATCAGCCTGTAATGTCCTAACCAAACTAGGGATCACAAAGTGATTTATGTGATATGTCCCCACCGGGATTCGAACCCGGGGCTTCCGGATCGTGAGCCCAACGCTCAACCACTGGACTACCGAGGCCGTTTTTATACAGGCATGATACAGGTTTTAAATTCAAATTCAAAACTTGTGACTCGTGACTCGAGCCTCTATCTACACCAATAGAGGGTAGGGGCGTGAGTGTAAGTGTGCCATACTATCGACGCGCATCTAAAGTCATGTTCAAGTCGCGGTGGGGTCAACTCGGCAATTTCCTTCAACCATTTGTTGTCCGTTATTGATCTTGGCTAACACAAGCCGCGAGAGTTACAAGGACAATATCCATTACAACGACAAGTCGCAGTCTATGGGACCATTTTGTTATTTTGACAGCTACGGTGGACAAGATGTGATACAAATCCGTGTTAAATGCGTGATCTGTCAAAAATGAACCGTGTTGTTGAAAAAAAAATCACTAATACATTCACGCTCATTATTATAGACGGCGATACGGCTCACCACCTACGTTTTTCTAACAGAAAGCTCAGTGAGGTGGATACTAGGTTCGTCTTGCGATGGATGTACCACTGTTTACCCCAATTGAGATATAGTCGTGAGCTTATGTTATCAAAGACAAACTTGTAGAAGTGAAATTTACATTGCTTTTCATTACAAAATTGACCTTCGACAAATTTATCTTTGCTTTTTTTGTCGACTTTTACGAAACAAAATTCCATAAATTAGTGTCAATTTACAGTCGCACTTGCTTTCTTACAAAAATAAAGTCTTCTGCAGAAAATGGGTAACAATACCTACCTTTTCACAACTTTTATTAATATTTGTTTTTATTTTATTTTTTATTATAAGTATGCTACAGTAGCATTTTGAAATAGGTTTGCTTTATAACGTTAAAAAAATCGCCAGATATCAGTTCTCCACCGCAGCTGTCAAAAGTTACATAATAGTCCTACAGTTTTCGTTGCGCACAACACGAGCGCAACAATGGCCGCCATATCGCACACAACAACAATCACCGTTATCTCCTTGTGAAACAATCCATTAAGGTCAACGAACTATTAACATTACAGCACTTTATTACCTGCACGTAACGTGAACGTATGAGTTACAAAAGGTACAAACAGATACCCTCGTGAAGAAATAACAAATAACGCCCGTCGTATACAGGGTGTTAGTGACAACGTAACGAAAACTTTAAGGAGTGATTCAGACAATAATTCTGAGTTGATATCAAGTGGAATTTTCCGTCGCAAAAGTATAGAACTGAAAATAATTAAAAAAAACACTAAAATATTAATGAATTTTCCGACAGGAAATTTCACTTGATATCAACTCAGAATCATGGTCTGAATCATCTCCCTCAGTATTCCTTAGGATGCCCTAACACCCTGAAAATCGTAACTGACGATTTCACTCTTTCACTCGTTCTTATAATTAATATGCCACCACTATCTCTAGAGCACACATTAGTGCCGATCCCTGCAGATATCACATATTTTTATTTTAAGTTACACCAGTAATTTTTTTATCCTTTCCTTTCTTTTTTGGCGGATAAGAATATGACAGGTACGTAGGTAAAAAATATTGCATAGGAAAGCATACTGGGCGCAAGTCGTCAAATAAAAAAGTCTGTGATCGTCTCATAAGATTTTTGAACTTCTAGAGCCTCAAACTCATACTGTTTGGAAGATATTCATTATAAATATCATTTAACCACGGGAAGTCTAAGGCCAAACTAAACAATTCAGTATAATGTGTAGACGCCGGTTGCTCCACACAACACGCACACTATATTTACATTCGTATTACTTCCCAAACATGACACCTGACAGCCTGACACACTTGCAATGTACGTAGTATAACAATATGCAGCTATTAAAAACCAACACGGTTAAGAATAATTACTACAAGTCGCCGTAAAGAGCGAATTGTATGTATGTAAATATTTATGTGTGAAGCTTTTAAACGTCAGGTTGTTCATCTTAATTATTTTAGTAAATGAATCTGTTGTATAAGTTGTCCTACATAGAGTAAACATGTCTTGTGAATGAACAGTAATCAGTTATTCAAACTTCTTATGTCTGCTACTGTTTCATGTAATCAAAATATAACATAACATATTTTAAGGATTATCTTTATATAACCAATCCAGTATGTTTATTCGAGGTATTCCCACAAGAACTAAATTGTTTGATGTCATCACGTAACACTTTCCCCGCCTCCTCTCACTTTCCTCACATTCCTTCATCACTGCAGTAACCAGCTGCTGAGCGCTGATTGGTTACAACGTCATGTCGCGTGATGCAGACGAGCGCTGATTAGTCTAAATGTCGTGCTGCATGCAGCTGATGGCGGCTGATTGGTCGACGTCGTGCCGGCCTGCCACACACACCGACATTGTTAAAAGATCACTATCAAAGTCACTGACTCTACTACAACCACCGCTAATCTGATCCAAATATATCACCGCAACTAATCATATAATTACGACTCCAGATAATACGTACCTATTTTATTATATTTTGAAACTGCGCAGTTATATTCCCGCACGATTTTCAAATCAGCCACACATTTTTTGCAATCTTAAAAATATTTGAATGCAATCATCCGAACATTAGTTTGCCCTTGAACACTACCTACCTGTATTGTGCGCGCAAAAAAAATAGAAACAAAGGGAGCTAGATTGATTTGGATTTTTTGTGCTGTCAATTAGCCCGCAAAGTGAACAATTACCTCAAGTAAAAAGTGTGAAGACGCAGCCATACCCGCGCGCCGTACAAAAGACATCAACGCGCGCACTCAGTTCATTATGTATTTATGGATGTATGTTACTGTCTATAAAATTATGTTACAAATGCAGAGTTATTCAGAATGGGATCTGAACACACGCTCTTGCTGCTGGCGAGATAGCATAATGTTCAACGACCGGAACATTCCAAAATTCACGAATTCATAATAACACATCTATATTTGAGCAACTCCGAAATAGCGTTTAGTTGTCGTTGAAACAAATTAATGGCGCGTAATCATTAATTTGTGGGTATTAAATACGTAACAAATGTATGCAACTGAATGTCCGGAAACAATTGTGACATAAACGCCGTGGAGTTAGATAACGTCCTGAAAGCCGCGAGTACCGAATTGATGGGTGATACTTATATATTAAGTGAATATTTGCAACATCCTCACGACACGGATCGTACCTATACACATAATGTACTTAAGCTCACGTCCGTAGTTTAGTCCGTAGAACCACAACTCGTCAGAAGACCACACTTGCTCACTCTTTTGGTCACTTGTGATAGACGTCCTAAGTTTACCAAACATATTTGTTTTTATAAAAAATAGGTACTCTCTTCCTCTTTCGGGCTCATTCCCGTTTCAAAATTTAGGAACATTCTAAGATGTTTTCATCTCTTGCCATGTACGTAACGTTTTGACGTTTCCTAACAGTAAAGTAAAATTCCCGTTTTTTGTTGTTCACTTCTGGCTATCAAAATGCGTAATTATATCACAGAGGCAGTCGGAGTAGAATGCAGCATGTTGCAATAGTTTGACACTGGTGACGTCACATCCAACTCTGATTAGCATCGCGTGAGTTGCGCAACAAACGTCGCGATGTGGCGATACAAATACATACATAATGTATAACAATATGTTATCCTGCTTTTTGACACCGAATTTACAAAATAGCGTGAGATTGTCATGGTGATGAGTTTTAGATAACGGGTATTGAATTGGCAGATTTTTGTTTTATTAGTTAACCTCGGGTAGTGTTGTTGTTTGTTTCCGTGAAGGAGGTTTTAAATTAATTAATTACTTTGTAACTAGTTAGCATTAGTGGTGCCCTGAGGTGGCGCCAAAGACTTACGATATTAAAGAATAGTGTTAATTATGGATTTGTAAATTGTCCGTAATAAATGTTTGTTGTTATTATTATCAAAAAGTAGCACGACTTGAGAGTGAAAATTGTGATCGACGATTGTGGTACATCGTTTTCATCGTACGTGTAATCAAATTAATTGAGGAATCAATGCAACCCGTCGAGCGACGATATTAACAATAAAAGATTCCGTCATTCGATTAGTCACGGCTGGAGGAGTTATAATTAAAAATGAGTCGTCTAATTAGTATAATTATCTATTAATAAGAAGTGGTAGCAATAAATTAATTGGTTGTAATCGGATACTGGCTATATCTGAGAATGATGCGATGTCGCGTCTGGGGGGTCCGAGAGGCAAGCTACTTTATTTTCATATGACTTATTGTAGGTACATTTACATAAGATCACGCCATTTTCCCATTGGGGTAGGCAGTACGGAATTCCACCTACTATCTTCATACGTGCTGGTGATTGTATCCTTTCTAACATGGTGAACAATAATTGTTACAGGCAATAGGCTGATCCTTTGGCACCATAAGAATAATCTTGAATGATCTTGTAGTCATGATAAGGTTCATTATATCGATTTTAGGACTTCATATCAGTAGTGACTGCAAGTGAGCTCTGAGAAATTTACCAAGATTATGAATCATTGTTCCGAGTATTACCAACACTTTATAAAATCACAAAGAATATTAAATTCACGAACTCGTCATTGTTTACCCCGTGTATATCTAATAATAAATTAATTTGAAATATGTAAATGTACGAAGGCAGCGACAGCTGTTTGTTCTCACGTTACAGTGACTCATGCGCACACGCTGGTTTATACTCTTTTAATTACCCAACATCTCGATTACAACTAGTAATTCAGAAAAAAATCGATACAGGTGGCAAGTGTTCTCAAACGCGCCGCGATTTCGAGAAAATTGACATGAAGTCATAACTTATGGTAATGTGGTCGTTATTTTATGTCGAAACTATAGAGCACAAGTTTTCCTTTACGTTTTTCATCATCGTTTCGTATCGTAAAAGCCAAGTTCTTAGTCAGGAGACAGTGGTTTATGGAGTTCACTGTTCGACAGGTTCACATAAAAATAGTGTACGATACAGCTGTGGGAGTGGGAACAATGTAAAACTACGCCGACTGAATTGTGTGACGTGAAGTAGATCTCGGAGACTTTGTTTTGAACGTTCGGTCCACTGTAAGGACAGTGATGCGCCGTTCCTGAGAATGTTCCTGGCAGTAAAAAAACGCAACTTATGTAAAAAAAGCTTTATTACCTAACCTTTAGGCAGATAAGACCAGAGTACAAGAAGAACTTGAAAAAGTTGTTCCTGACCCAGTGTCCTGACTATTCAAGAGTTTTTCCAACGGCAACTTCCCACTTGATATTGATAACTTATCAAAAGGATCTAAGTAAATCATTTGTGTAAACTTTCTGTAGTAACTTTCAGTTTTATAACTTTTTTGGAGACGTGTGAAACGATAAAAGGATCACCCAGAATGTCAATGACGTCACTCGCTTTCACCGCCACTTCCACGCGTCAGCGGATGTCGCCGCGGATAATAAGAATTAGTTCACTTATAATATCTACTTATGTCTCGCCCTGCGGCCCCGGGCACTACAAAGAACAATACAACCCCCATATGTACCCACGTCGGGATTCACTAATGGGGTACAAATACTGACGATACATTTTTAACCATCTGGCACAATGTGAAAGTATCATTGAACGCGACGCGATAGAAATTCTTTTATGTTTAATCGACTTCACTTTATTTTATTTACTTGTAGGTTCGTGTTTGACCAAAATATCACCTGTTGATAACGGATTATGTGGCCGTACGACGGACATGCTTACCTGGCAAATGTCTATTCTCTCTATTCTTGAAAAATCCAAGATTTTAATTATTTTGATATACATTTCTGTTCCTATATGACCGTTTCTGTATGCGTAAAGTTTGTTTACATGACTTTCATAGCATGACAAACATCGAAAAAGCTACGGATACGCAAACTTAACAGTATTTACGTAAAGATCTACAAAGGCGATGAGTGTATGAGCCAGTATAGTGTAGGTTTAATGCAAATATTGCACTTTCAACGTCGGTAATGCCGAACAGTCTTCCGCCGTCATCAAGCTCTAACAACGCTATAGTAATACATGGCGATAGCACAGTTTAGTTATACCTAGTTCAATCACGTCTCCGTGTTGTTGCGTATCAGTGACGGTGCTACTTTGTCAGCGGTGGTTGTATGTATCTCTTTTTTGTACCGGTGGTCGCTTGTAGTTATACAATGGGTAAGTACTCATCGTTCTTGTCGACTTGATTTTGTAAAATTCCATTGCAAGTACAGGTTGTATGTATGTACCTTCAAATCCGGCCGAGTGATTAATGCCATCTGAAGCAAATGCACAATAAGTCATATCAAAAAATGGAGAAATCAATTTGCAAGAATGCTTGAACTTTTACAGCTACGTCCAGAGCACTGGACAATTCCTGTCGTATTAACGTGTACATCAGCCGAGAATGAGTAATTATGTGCATATCAGCCGAGGGATCGACAGATTTCCTTCAAAACTTTTTACGTGCGAGGCTTTTACAATGCAACTGCATCAGATGCGTTACACGGCGGGTGTTGCGTGCGCACGCCTGCATTGTGCGCATGCGGCTCCCACGCGCGTGCGAACGGGCCCGTGCGACCGCCAGTTACGGCACACACATACACCACCACAGGTTATCTCACTCCAGCTTCCTAAAACACCACCGCATATCGCGCGCGATGCGATAAGTAAGCCAATATAATAGGGTTAGCAGGAGAGGACTTCATTTGCATTCAAATAATTATATTACTCATTGTAAGGCGTATGCCTTCACAATAGGTATAGCTAACTAGCAGCAGAAATTATCTTCTTATATAACACGAAATATGGCAAGGACATGTGTAATGGGTACACACATAGATTCACGCTCGATTTTCTCGCTCGTATTATTGAAGAACTTTTATCGACATGAACATAAGATCACGACTGGGAATCCCAAATCTATCACTATCTACTTAAAGATAAATATTAAACGTTAGCGGACATATACAAATCCGAGTCAATTTAGGAATTGACCCACCTGGTAGTGCCTGGGTTCGTTCATTGACAATTAACGTTGTCGACTATGTTGACTGCTCTCACACGCTGTCGGAAGGAAGACTATCAAACCAGTACCAAACTGGTCCGGCGCGGTGGCGGCGGTAGAAAGCTAACCTTACAGGAAGATGCACAAAAACGACCACTTACTATGCATTGCCTGCGCATACCGCTTCACCAGTTACGTAACGTTTTCCGGTGGTCGCCGATACGTTAACAAGTTATTTATCGCGTCATAGAGAAAATAAGCAGCTGTTATATGAGCAAGAAAGATCGTTTCTCAATTCTTATCTGACGTGACGTATTATAGATTTGTCTCAAATGGCATTCATTATTCGACCGGAAGGAAGAGCGGTTAAATTGTTTACTATCAACTTTTGTACCTCTTCCGTCTGTTGAGTATTTGTCTTATTTATTACGTTTACCTTTGCGCAATAAAGTGTTTTTGGATTGGACTTTTTAACCAATAAGTAACTTTGAATTGACTGAGAGTTCTGGCTTCTTTGTTCTTTTATATATCCTAAACAGCCCATATGTATGTATGGGCACCTCCAAGTACTGATGAATGGAGGCATGCATACTTTAGTTTCGGCCCAGTAGCGACCCATTTTACAAGAGTTATCAAGCGCCGCGCGATGAAAGCTTTCGACTTGGCGTAACATAATAACTGCTGACGTGAGCACTTACAATAAAATATGGCGTGATTTAAATATTATTTTGGATGCAGTGACCTAGAACAAGTATCCAAAAAATCACTTGGAAATCATATCGTTCATCACATCAGAAGAATATGAAGTGTCGGACACTCGGTTGCGTATTCTCTAACTATAGTTAACGGTTGACCAATGATGTTGTCTAACGAACAATAAAACAATAATCATTACTGAAACATCACAAACATTATCAACTGCAAGCGTTGCATTAGCACTCGTAACTGGCACCAAAGTGCTGGTAATGCACCGAGCACACTCTCCATGCACCGACCTGCAATCTGAGGCTGTGTGCTTATTGTGCAACTATAATTACCACTTGCTGCGAAATCTTGCACTTTATTGTACGGACCGTTCCAACGTTCCATCGTGTGCAACTCCTTATGTTTACTTATGCAATGTTAGCGCACAGACTGAAAGGTTCTCACTGCAAACGTTGTTCAATCTCAGTCATCAATCATTCCAGCATAACTATCGTTATTTAAACATAATTATGAGCATAAAAACTCGCGCCCACAAACGTCATTTGGGTACTGGGTAGTATTATACCTTCTTCTATGGTACTGGTTTGGAGAAACTATCATGCACTGCTTGGTATTTGTGTCTTCAGGATAATCATAGAGCCTGAATATATTACGTCGTCCAACGTCATCAAACCTAAATAATAAGCAGCAAAGTCATTTAAGTAAAGAAGAAAATGTGTACTAATAAAACATTGATATAGAATCATCGGCGTGTAAAGACAACATACCATACTTAAACATAATGCAGCTGGGTGGAAAACCTTTAAGCTGCAGATTTTCTGCGTGTATTGGTAACGTGTTAAGATAATTTCAACAAGTTCAGAGTCAGAGTAACGGTTGACATGCTCCGAATTATACCGACTAGGCCTACGACTAGAAATGATAGTGTTAGCTAAGAGTATCATGTTATAGAAGACACGACGTGTGACGGGGTGTGACTGTGTGACGCCGTGTGGCGGCGTGTGACGGCGTGTGGGGGAGGTGGGGTGTGTCGGGACCGGTGCGGGTACCGTTGCACTGACCCACTGTGCAGGAATGCGGCGCTGCCCTTGCGGCGCGGGCAGGAATGCAGCTAACTCACACTACAGCCCGCCTCGCCTCCGGGGTTAAGGACGTTGTTATCCAGATCACTCAAGTATAACAAATAACTATAGTCCTGAATTTCCCCGGCTTGCTCCTCAAATAGGGAGTGTTGAATCGATCCCTGGTGCCGGACTTGCACCAATAACTTATTAATTAGTCGAAAGTGCAATTTTCTAATACAGTTAGCTCGACCAGTATAGAAGGCGATACTACTCACCACCAATCACGTTGGTTTAACAAAAAGCTCGATGAAGCGTGGGTACATAGGTCATCGTGCGATGGTCGTTAATATAGCCGTGAGCTTACCTAGATATTGTGTTACTACTCTATTACTGAACATCTTTCGTTGAGTAACTTTCTACAGAAAGCTACAAGAGAACAAATATTGTGATTAAATTGGAGTCCCCGCTGCGTCGTCATTAAAACGCCGTAGCGAGTAAATACAGATAAAGTTTTATTGTGAGTCGTAATCGTAAAGCGAGGAATGACGACGAGTATTCATGAGCCTACTGCAGGGGGGGGCGGTCACAATGTGTAGGAATTGTTGTCAAAGTTTGGTTCTTTACCGATTATAAATATGGTTAAATAAAAAATACATGGATTTCCATAGCCTCTCATTACCCTGTCGGAAAACAGCGCGATCACAAAAATATAAAAGAAAAAATTAGAATCCGCAGCACAGCGTCTTTGTTGCACAGATCCCTACCGTGGACACAAGTTAGTAGTCGTAAAACCTTTATATCACTGGCAAACAATTTGAGTTATTCCAACACCCGTTGACTTAAGGAACCCACGACGATGTGACCTATGATGGGAGACGCTTACCTAGCAAATTTTAGGTAAGTATGTTTAAGTGCGATATTATATTTATAAACTTTAATAATGTCGAAAGGCGTTCATGCTTGTATCTCGTGATCCTACAAGTATAACAGAGGTTGCGGCGACCCCGACGAGGGCGACCACTTCTCAAACAAGCCAACCTGGTGAACCCGCCTTGTTATAATATCATGTAATGGCGACTGTACACTTGAGCGAGTGCTATCGGCAAGTCTCGCCGAGAGCTCGTGCCCGTGCCCGTGCCTGTCAGAGAGGATTTAGGCGAGAGCTACCATTTATAGCCTCGTATTCGGCACGGCGGGGCGCCTCGCCGCCAGTGTACGCCCGCCATAACGACCGCAACCTTATTATGCGTGTACGCTCGTGCGCGCGCCTCTCACACGCCTCAGTACTAACACCTCATTACTCCCATACTTCAACATATGCATAACTTTGTATTTATCACGAATTAAGTCAATTGCCGTATAATTGCCGTAAATGTCAAGGATGTAGTGTACGTAAATAAGGTTCACATCTAAGTCCCGGTAGATATAATCGAGTCCGTGTGCGGTACGTGTTGTCCCAGATCTACAGCTCGTGATTTGAACAGTCGTTGAGACGTAATGACAGAATATTATTGGCGTAATGGATGACTAACGGCAGACCGGGGAGCTTTCTAAATCACGGGCTGATTGAAGCTGGTGCTGAAACGCAGACGAACAAAAAGTGAACGTGAGATTCAAGTTTGTTCGGCGAGATGGAAACTCCTTCTGGAAACAATTTCAGGCGCCGCTGCCTTCAAGCGCAGCTGTTGGTATCGTCGTTAGAATTCCTAGTGCAGCGAAGACTGTATTCAGCAGCTTTGTTTGAAAATATTGCACAACAGAACCAGCTCTCTAATAAAAAGGTGCAATTTGAATGTGCCCGCGCGGGTTTATTTCGTTTTACGTCGCCGCCGCCGCGACTCGCCACGTTTTTCCAATTACAGATTCGTCTTTTTTCATCTTTTCATTCGATAATTTAATCGTCGTCATAAAAACGTCGCTTTTGCGTTTTTTACCCGTCTCTCGGCGGCGTTTTTCATCGGCTCCTCTGTTAGCGTATAATGGCCGCCTGTGCTCTACTGCGGCAGATTTTTGGCGAGTGTCGTGACTGATGGTGTCACGGCGGAGATTTCTCATCATTACTATTAGCCCGTGTAAGTGCTATAGTCCGGCAATCTCGTGCGCGACCCTCCTGCGGGGCGACAGACGGTGGCGGGGACGGGGTAGCTAAGATGTCAGCGGGTAGCAGATGGTGTAGCGGGGAAGGGAAACGCGTGCATCTGCGCGTCAAGTACGGCAGTCTCGGCCGCGCAGCCGAAGCGGCAACACGTGCTTGATAATCTGTACTACTTTGAGGGCGACGCACACGAGATTAATATCTGAGAATGAGTGAGGCGATCTCAAGACAACTTAAGGAGGTTGTACATAAATAATTAATGAGCAAAACACGGAGAAATCAAAGAGAAGTGACGAAGAATATCAAACGAAGAGTGAAAATGAAAGCGATATGGAAATTGATTTATAATATAACAATCTATTAATATTTTAGTTTTCCTAATAATTGGTCGTCAAGCATAATAATAAAAATAAAATAAAATAGTTCTATCTTTTTATTCACTCCTACATATATTACGTCACAAGTAAGTACAACTTATTGCAAGATTTAACCTGGCACACTTCTTTACGTGTGCAGCCGTGTTCTAGAATGTCAAGATGATGACGCGCTACCCCGTCCCCGCCACCGTCTGTCGCCCCGCAGGAGGGTCGCGCACGAGATTGCCGGACTATACCTGTCTACATTATATAATATGATAAATGCATAATGATGCATTTTTACAGCTCGTGATAAAAGGTCACTGAATGTTAATTAATACAAACAAATGGTACAAGTCATACGTTGCAGATTAAATCATACCACAACGTGTAGAACATAAAGTCTATAATAATATACTCGTAGATCATCCAGTTTTACAGGTATCAGAACGAGATGCATTTGTTTTAGCTCTAACCTAATGTAAGGTCAAAAGGATCGCCACTACTGTCGAAACACTGCGTCCATCTGTCTGTGGGGTGTACACAGGCGCGCGGGTCTACCTATGGGTGATCAAACCCTTATAAGACTTTTTTGTATAATAGGTAGGTATGGTGTTAAAGCTATTATATAAAAAAAAACGATATGTCGTTTATGAAGAGGCTCTTACAGCTGAGTATTCAAAACTAGTCACTGTTCCCGTAAAATACAAAGAATGTTCCCAAACTGAATTCGTCGTTGAAACGGATACCTTCTAAGAAAAGCGATGGAATTAATAGGTGAGAATGAAAGTAAATTCCTGGAGATACGCTGAGCGAGCGTGTTTACGACACGCGACATGCGACAGCAGCGGCGCGGGCGACGGTGGCGCCAACATTCCGCGCATGCGCCGCGCCGCTGGACCACGGGGAGGTCAACAAGGCAACATATTAGCATCTCGCTATTTACATTCTAGAGCAGTCGGCGACAGGTATTTACCCGAGAATGGCTTTTACAGTCAGGAAAGAAAGCTCCTCGTAGTCACTGCCTAAATCGCCTCCAACCACAGTCTCCAGAGTCGACACAAAACTTATTCCTTCAATGTGAACCATCGATCCCATACCTATAGTAAAAATATTGCATTTTCTGACGAAGGTTCTAGTGTCGATTTATTAATATCCATAAGTTTTACAATTTTACATTTTAACTACTTACTTATTATATTAATTTCTGGTGTAATAGCAGTCAGTAACATGGCGTTGCATATGGTTGTGCATTATTTCAATGACGTATTCTTCGGCTCATAATTCTCCTCAAACTTCATTAACTTTTAATATTGTTTCATTATAGAGACTCCCGCGCCGCTGACATCAACATTCACTTTAAAAGGATGCCAAAAATAGCCAAGGTCCAATATGAAGTAACAATGGGTATAATGCAATTTGATACTAGGAGCTTCTTTCTGAACAGTTATAATAATTAAGCCTAAACAATACCTAATCTTAGATAATACTTACCTCGTTGTATAATATATCACCTTCCAGAATATACTTTATTCTGGAATAGGTAAATTAAGGACATTTGGATATTTTTCGAATGACTTCTCACAGTTTTAAGATAGCATTGTTATTCCTTGACCAATTATAATATGTATATAATATTTCAGACATTACCTACTTAACGGAGACGTTTTATATGTTTACATTATTTTAAGTTTACGCGGTTATTATCATAATTAAAACATCCCTGATTAGAATCCCTGATTTAAACGCGGTAAGAACCCGTTATTATGTGTTTTAATTGTTTACATTAATCTACATGTCAAGTGAATACCTGTTTAAATACCGACCTACGCCTACTTAGTGTTGTGGTCGGCGCCATGTTTTCACTTTCGAGTATTGTGCCTGTTTCGGACAACTTTCGAGTAACTGTTAAGGAAATTAAGGCCCGAGTATCGAGATACGTGCATCAAATGTGGGTTACCGCATGCATTAGCTCGAGATGTTCTCGCGACCACGACGTGGCACTTTACTTCACGGCGGATGTCTTACAGGGTAGAGTAAAGAGAAATAGTAAGTGACATCTCTGAAGATAATATCCACTTTCCAATGTATAGTGCGTAGCGTGTCCATATTCCGTACCCGAAGTGGGAATGTTCCCGTTGTAAAAGTCTTTTATAGTAAAGACACCGGCTGCTTTTCTTTTTTTTTGTTGTTTACATAAGTTTTTGCACCTTTTTACTGCCGGGAATGTTCCCAGAGTGGAAACATTTCTGCGAATGGCAAATTACCGGTCGGGTGACAATCAGACAGATTTCCAAATACGTCTCCAAATTCTACTCTAAAGTAATTTGAATATGTAATCTAGGTAACTGCTGAAAACCTAGTTTGCCGAATTTCAGTGAAAGGCGAGCCAATAGCCGATACCAATCTAAATATCTTTATTTTTATTTTATATTATTTTAGTTCTGAAAGCAATACCTTTTTATGCGTCGCCGATAAATCACTTCATGTAGTTGTTTATAAGTGTTCCTACGCGACTCTTTTTATTTTATATTATTTCATTCAACAAACGATTAGTTTCTCTGTTATGACTGTGCTTTTGTTAAGCATTAGTACTTTCGCAAGTAGCCACCTACTAAGTACGCGATAAAAACTAAGTACTTAGGTATGTACTTGTAGATGATTAAATTAGAGAAAATGAATTTATAAATTAAAAAATATATAAAATAATAATAAACATAAATATTATTAGTTGTTTAAACTAATAGTAATAAACTAACTTTAAACTAATTCGTATCAACAGTGGCTGCAAGTTGTCTTTGATTACTTGTGGCTCTGCCCACCCCATTAGGGATTGCGGGCGTGAGTTTATGTATGTATGTATGTATGTTGTTTAAACTATAAGTAATAAACTAACTTTGTAACCATAACTTTGCGATTTTCTTAACTACTTAATCAAAAATCCATGCCTATTGTAAATATACAATCAAAAACCAAATAAAAAAACATTACACGTACCCAGCACCAGCAGGATCGGCAGCGCCGTTCCTGAACCCATCACGAGAAGAAAATATCAAGCACTTGTCTCTATACCACAGTCCGTGTGGTGTTGGTCGCGGCCGTGCTGAGCGGGGCGCGGCGCGGTATAGACTGCCGGCGCGCGCGCACTCTACACGGTTTTGCTGCGCGCGCGCACAGAGTTGTGCAAACCCGATGATGCGCTGATGTCAAGCACATCTTAACATCTGCATCTACGTCTGCTCCAGTGGCCATGCAGGGCGGTTTCAGATGTCATACATAACATAGGTACATAGACACACAGGCCAATCAATCAACAGGAAGGGGTATGTAGCATAGGTACACCGCCATATTGCTCCAGTGCAGGGTGGTGGATGTAAAGTCAAAATAAAGCTACACAACACTTAGCAGCAGTGAATCCATGATAAGAAATTTGTGTTTTTACAGCACTGCCTGATTCATAACATGCACCAATTTGTCCAAGTAGTTAATGCCACGATGCCACCCGAGGCATATCTGGAATAAGTCACAACAAAAAGGAAGTTGTAAGTAGGTGTCAGCGATGAAATTCGGAATGAAATGTTTTTGATGGATAATTAATGTAAGTAAGTATACTATCATCGCGTTTACGTTCAAGGGTTGTTATTTAACGTGTACGAGCTTTATGACAATAACAAAAATGTTACCAACAATAGATATACAGAAAAGTTATAGTAACTCGCATTTACTGTACCTAATTAGATCTTAAAACTGATCTTCCAGTTTTAGTAAATGAATGAATCCACCGGCTCTAACGAACGGTAACTAATAAATGTAATGCGCTGCGACGAGCGTCGTGGGAAGCGAAGTAACCACCATGGCAATATTACACTGATATTTCATGAAGAATTCAACCAGCTCGACACTGAAAGCATTTATTTACCTTTGAAAAGTTTTTCATTTATTTCAATGTCGCCAAATAAGATTTCTAATGAGGGCCTAGTGGAATATGCTCATTATTCTCTCTGGCCGATTAAGGGTACACCTGGCACTCCTTTTTTTGACGTGACTTAATGTCGTGATTTGCCGCAAATGGCATTAACTAGTTGGCCGGAGCACCCGACACCCGATTCACACAAGTACGAGTATTATGCCGTCACCTACGCGTTTGTCTTTGTGATGGTGTTGAACTTGTAAGGCACAACACAAATGTGTAAAGATTGTCACACCCAACCGATTGGTGATCTCTATCAAAACACAGTAAACATAAACTCCATAAAGTAAACAGAAGACAACAAAGTACTGTGGATCGTCGAACTTTATATGTACTTAAATAATCTGAAGCTAGTCTCACGTCTCCGGGGTTGTGTAACACGGTAGGATGGTGAACAAGGTGCAATGAGGAAGCCGCGTGATGAGGGGTCGGTGGGAACCATGGTAACCAGCCTGGCGTGATCGCTGGCGGTTGTTAGCGGTTAGGAAGCTTTACTGTTTACAATACAAATTGATAGGCAGGAGTTTTCTGAAGTGTATGTTTACATTGTTGTGGTAAGCAAAGAGGTAAGAAAATCTTAAGACCAAAAAAGGCAGCTAATATTTTCAAGTAGGTACTAATTTAAAATAAGATGTTATATTGTTATTTATTTGGATAGAACAGACCATAATCTTCATAAGATACACCCTCGATGAATTGAATCTAATGCCAGCAGTTTTCGGATATTCTATTTTTAAATCAGTTTAGACAGGAGTAAATTAAGAAACCGTAATATGCCGTATGAAGGGCATCGTGCTCGCAAGGAAACCTTGCGGTCGCCGGCAATCGCTAAATGATTTCCATAAGGTTTCGACATCGCGCGGGAACGTCCCCTGCGATCGTAATCTGTACGTTCCACCTAGGCTTATAGCTACAACATGCTCGCAATAACCGGCAGATCCAATCGAATTCCTACATAATCAATGTAATGATCTAATGTTGTGCTTCAATAATCTCGAAGATTGAATATAATCCATGCCTGCAGTTGCAGTATTTGGTGATTTCCACTTACATTTCGCATGCAGCATGTTGTAACGCTAAGTATATGCCTATCTAACATAAAACAAACTACTTAATATATCCCGGCGCAATATTTGCCGATAAAGATGGCCTTAGCTAACTGAGCCCTAGAACAATCCAATCGACTACAATCAATTTATAAGCACTGCGTTCTTGCTCCCTTCTCTCAAATGTATCATTATTGCTACCTATTTTTAATATTTAAAAGGTATAGTGGACACGGAGAGCATGGGACAGTAATAAGCAAAGTCCGAGCAGACGAGCAGCGGTGAAAGTGCGGTGGAGCGCGACCTCGCGACACCGCCGCCGCGCCGCCTCCTCGCCGGCTAATTGACAGACTCTACAAACGTGCTCTTGACCAAAATATTCAATTATTCATCATAAACTCTGTTAGGGATAACATTGCAAAATCAGGCGAACGTTTGGTTAATTGCTCTCGACTAGGCTTGATGTGTCGAATCGCTCACGATGTTGCGACACGAGCGACCTCCATGCCCGCGCCGCACTCGATGCGACGACCGCCGACCGCTGAAGACGATACATAACTTAAAATCATGCATGCACTTATTAGTACACCAAAAATCAGGTGCAAAATATGTATAACTAGCTTTTGCCCGCGACTTTGTCCGCGTGGAAGGATTTTCCCACTAATTCCCGTTCCCGTGGGAATTTCGGGAATTCCTTTCTTAGTGCACCTCTACGGTACCTAAGCTACGTCCTTTCCAAATTTCAATTGCCTACGTTTAGCCGTTTAGGCTGTGCGTTGATATGTCAGTCAGTCAGTTTCTCCTTTTATATATTTAGATAATTTGTAACAAAACAAATCTAAGGCATGTGAACATACAAAGAACCAAAATCGAAAATAAGGTCATAAAATGAGGAGTAATACTACGTGGTAAGGTTTAGGTTACCTAAATTCACCTGCTGAGAAACTGTACGATAGTAACTTTATTGTTTATAAAGTAGAACTCTTCATTATTACGTTAGTTATATAGATACGAATGAATTACTTTGATTTGTATCAGACTTAATTTAATAAGTTCGCAGTTCATAATTCCCTCCAATAAATTGACAAACAGATGATGGTGTAGCCAAGATAAAAAATATTATTACAGAAGCGAAGCACATGAACAATATTTTTATTATTTGTATGAATGATATTAAACATGGAAGAAATCTGCCAGTTTGTTTCGTATTCATGCGTAATGATTGCATTATTATTTGATTATTATAGATCTTTTCTTTTTATAACAATAGGGGACAACTATTATTATAAAAAAAAGACATAAAATGACCACACCATAAGTCTGTTCTCTCTGAAATTAGACTATAGAAAGAGAAAGTACTACAATGTGATTGGGTAATTAAGGTGAACGTGAAGAATTGCAACCAATCACAACTGTGATACATTTTTGGTCTAAAAAGAGAACAAGCTATTGGTGACATGTCAAGTCTTATGTCAAGTAGTGCAAGTAGTAGATTAACCGGAAACTAAGTTGATTGTGCAAGTTCTATGGAGGAAGTAAAGTCGCGGAAAGTTAAACAAATGTTTCGAATATAAAAATATTAGTTTTTTAACATATTTAACTATTGTTAATGGCTGAAAATATGTTTAAATTGTGTATTCTAGTCGTGGCACTGACCGCACAAGGTAAAGTATTGAAGTTTATGTAGAAATAGGTGTCATTGAGTGAGGTCGGGCGAAGGCGAACTTTCTCTTGCTTTGTTTGTGCTACAAGGCCTGCTTGTTGCAGACTGCTCCTCCCATGACGACGAGGGACCCTACCGGGGCAAGTTCATCGGGAAGATCAACTCCTACCATCACCAGGTTACTTTCATAACATGCTCTTAACCCATGTTTCATAGTCACTTTTCATTGTCAAAATTGCAATTATTTATATGATGATTCAGATTGAATAAGGCCAAAGAAGATCATGTACATAATCAGTAATAATAATAATCATTTTGTTATCAAATAACTATTTTAAATTATTTTTTTATTGGTACTAGTTCCAGTTCATTACAGATCTCTTATTCATAGTTTTTCAAACATGAAATAACAGAGGATTAGAAATAATGAAGTACCATATTTCATAATATTTGCAGGTGTCCGGAGATGTGTACGCAGTGGACGAGTGGACGCTGCTGCTGATAGACTTCAACTATGATGGCACGGGGGATGACACATTTTTCTGGGCCGGGGACTCCGGCCGGCCTGGCCCACAGGGGTTCATCGTGCCTGACCAACACGGAAAGTCTGTATACAATTATTATAACAATGACTATTTACGTATATTTTAAATTACATAAAGATCTCTCTTTGTTTTTTACATATAGCCCATATACCTTTATGTTTTCCAACTAAATATTAATGTTAATGTGTGTATATTTTAATGTTGTAAATGTATATGTGTGTCATAGATTTTACCTAAATAAACTTTTTTTTAATATTATTATATAGATAAACAGTACAAAATAGTAATATCAAATTCTAAATTAGTTTGATGTTCTAGAATATTTTATATGTATTCACCACACATACACATATATTCACACTTAACTAATTTTCTACCAGGGTAAGAAGACACTTCAGAATATCTTCAGCTTGAATCCTCCCTCCAAATTCATCTATTGTTTCATTCACCACACATATTTGTCAAACTAATTTTCATATTTTTTTATTCTTCTGACAAGTACCTAGCAACAGTTTTAAACTTAATTATTATTTAATATTTTCTGTAATGCCACACGTTAACTAATGGTGCCATTTAAATATTAGCAATAGTTTTACTCTTTATTAGTGTTGGAATTTACAACAGTTGCATTACTTATTCTAATTAGCTTCACCTGCATCAACAACACAACACAACATAATCGTAGTTTACACTTATTTTGTGTATGATACGGGCTTGATATTTATTTATAACTTTCCAGAACCAACGTGCTAGAGCGGTACTACAATGAGGAGGTCCGGCTCACGCTGCCGGAGGGCAAGCGTATCTCCCGCATCAAGTGGCTGGCGATATACGACATCAACTCGCAGAACGCCTTCGGGGACGTGTTCGTGCCGGACGAATTCGAGGCGCCCGCGCCCGTCACGGCCGGCCCGCTGGCGGGGTCCGCCGCCACCAGCCAGCCCATACAGCTGCTAGACGCCGCCACTATACTGTGAGACCTGATATATACATATATTTATATCTCATCAATTATTATTTTTATTCATATATCATCAATCACTTGTTTCTTTGTTCACGATAAGTATTGAGCATGCTATTAAAAGATTTATTTACATGACCTAGTTAGTGAAAGAAAGAAGCTTATCTGTCAGCATTGTAGGCCACTTCCTTGGTGGTAAGCTGTGTGTTTAGTATACTGCTGAGTGGATATAACGTCCTTCAGTTGTAATATAACCTCTGCTTAGAATAAGACGTGCTATTGCTTGATTGCAGTATCCCCGAGCTGCGCTACGACGGCAGCGGCGAGGAGGTGTACTTCTGGACCGGGGTGGGGCCGCAGCCCTCCGCGCGCGGCCGCAAGATACCCGACGAATACGGATAGTGAGTATCGTCTGTCGTAATGGGAGTTAGTGTACCTATACGAACCGGAAGGGTATGATCGTTTCGGACCTCGTAATGACGCCTCCTAGACACTGTATAAATCATCTGGAACAGATGTAATGGCCTGATGATGAATATCTTAATGTTACATGCGTATACATTCTCGCTCATGACCCGTAAGGCACAGCAACACTCACAAGTAACAAAAGTGGCAGGCAACTTAATGAACCGTGGTGATGGATGATCAGTCCATCACCCATGTAGTGGTCCACTATGGTGGAGTGGTCATTATCCATCAAGGATGATAAAGCAGCTAACCGCATTCTGTTTTTCAAGTTCAGTTATAATGTCAAGGTATTACGATTGTAAATGTAATGTTCTATTCTATTATTATAAGCTCTATCAAAAACTTTACATTAGCAAATATATTTTATAAATAAAGCAACTGCCATTGGCCTCCATATAATGACATGTATCATTTTATTAATTGTTATAAATAATAATGTGGACTTTTGCACTGCTATAGAATGGCTATTGTTTCGGTAATTGTATAGGTATTGCGACGGTGTGGGTTAATTGGCCATTGAATTCTATTTATTTTTATAAAGGTCTGTAACCTGGACTGGTCAGAGTGGTACGTATTCAATAAACAACAGAAAATAAAGAGAACACAATTAAAAGCAAAACTCAGTATATTTCATGCTGGTTATCACGCAGGGCGCACGTGTGCATGGGTGTGTGCGTGTGTGTTGTAGCGTACGACGCGACGCTAGGCCTAGAAGGACAGACATTTTGATAAAAGAAATGTTGTGCGACGCTAAATAAACAAAGAGCTAATGAATGCTAATGAACAAAACGTCATTGTCTAATCGATGAGCTTTCAGGTCGACAGTGCAGCATGTTTCACTCGCTCTCAGTCCAGCGTAGAAGTTAATATGTCTAATTTCTGTTTCAGCTTGGAGTCAATCCGCGCGTACGCGGGCGAGGACGTGCGGCTGGAGCTGCCCGGCGACCTGACCGTGTTCCAGGTCAACTGGATCGCCATATATGATGTCAAGAACAAACAGGTGAGAGGGAGGAAGCTACCGCCGAGCACGGCACCATCGTAGGCGCCCGCCACTCCGAGTTTCGCGGATGAGCGAAAGGATGAAGTGCTGGTATAAACGTAGAGAAGGGGCTACTTCTTTAAACAATTATGGGCATTTCGTGATTTTATTTAACATTTGAATATTTAATATTTAATATTTAATATAATAATAATATTTATTTATTTCAAATAGCCTAATACACAGGTAGCTAAAAAATAAATTTTACAATGTGTGGCTGTTTCAAATTTACACGAGGCAATGGCGAGGTAATTTAATCACATATCAACCTAATAAAAAATTACATGAATTTTTAGAAGTGACTATCGTAATGTACTTCTCTAATGCTGTGGTCCTTTCTCGGGGAGACTAAGAAGCTTTCCCGCTGTTGGACGTATAATTTTAAAAGACACATGCAACATTGGCAACAAAGACGTAGAATTATAATAAATGGTAAAAACGCGTTAATGAGCCCTGAGCCAAGTCCCCCCCCCCGGGCCGCAGGCGCTGGGCTGGGCGCTGCTGCCGGAGGCGGCCAACGTGCCGCCGGCGCTGCGGCCGCTGCTGGCGCACGGCGCCGCGCTGCCGCACTGCCGCCAGCTGCACCGCGACCTGCAGCTGGCCTGGGAGGTGTTCGGCAACCAGATCACCATACAGCTGGCCGGCATGGTGCGTACGCTGCACTTATATCACATGTTTCCACTTTGTATTAACTGCTCTCTACTCTATACTAAATTAACCACTCTGGGACACCCCAGCCTGTATTGGCTCGCCCCTGTTGATCTACGCATGTACGATATTTTTAGACCAAAAATTTAAGGTTAACTCTGGCCCGAAAAGATCCCCTTTTGGAGCTTTATAAAAGTTCCGTAAGAAACTTCTCATTATTTTTGTCTCAATTTTAGTTCAAAATAAACGATCTTCTTTGGCCACAGCTCGTCGGGACAGCGTGATCTAGATCACAAGTGTGACACAACTCTGAAAAAGCCCCGCGGCCGACGGCCGGGGAAGTGTTAACTGTCGGTTCGGTTACAGATCGCGGAGGACGAGTACATGGCGTTCGGCATCTCGGGGTCGGAGCAGAGGTCGCAGATGGTCGGCGCCGACGTGGCCGTGGCGTGGTTCGACGCGCGGCTGCAGCGCGGCCTGGCCACCGACTACAACGTCACCGACAGGTCGCCGGTCAGTGCGGGCCCCCCACCGGGGACGCTGCAGCGGAGCGGAGCCACTATGATTGAGAACGAGTGAGATGGCGCTCTGTCGCTATTTCGCTCGTCGTGATCGTTCGATTCTTGTAAACCTCCACTCCGCTCCGGTTCAGTGATAACGATGAAATCGCTCGTAGCGTAGTAAAATACTCTATATTATCGTGACGTCAGGATAAAATCGATAAATTCTTACGTGTGTCTCGAACTGTAATCAGTTCTCGAATTTAAATAATCAAATTCATAATAATATTAAATGCATCATATCGATTTTATTTTTACTCGAGTGATTAATCGATTTGTAGGTTATTTATGTCATAACAACACTGGCCAGAAAAAAGTTGATGCTTTTGGCGGGCTGTCATTACGAAACAACTAAATAATTTGTAGAGAGGATAAAAAAGTTAAAAAAAAAAAAAAAAAAAAATTTTAGAGAACAAATGAAAGTGCATTAAGAGGAGAGAACAGAAATCAGTGAATATTCAGAAACAGATTAGAGAAGAAACAGTGTGTTTTCAGATATAACAATCAACAACAGTTTTATCAAACTTCCTGTCGATGCGCAGGAAGAATATTCAGTTAAGTCTTATAATACTTATATATTTTCCTAATTACTTAGATATCAGTTATGCTATATTTGTATTATCGGACACAAATCGATAAAGAGAACAACAGACGGTAAACAGTAAAAAGGATAGTAAAACATTGCAGTAGGTAATATCGTTGTGGTGACTTATCAAGTAATCAGATGAATTTATCAATGAAATCAGGTGGACAGGGATGGCTGTAAGGGGCGGTTGGAGGCCATTCGCGGGGTTTCACCCCATATTCTAACATCGTGGGTTTTTTACCCTATATTTAGACAGCTATGGGCACGTTGTCCATTTGTGGGTATTTTGCCCCATAGGTATTCATATAACCATGAAACATTCTAATCCCATATTTATTTATTTATTTATTTCAAAGGGATAGTAACAGCTTATCAATATAAGAATTACAAATGGTAAAAAACATGTTGCAAGCCAATTACAACTATCCACGGTTTACATTTTGTATGATTGAAGCAATATAGGTACGCATACATAGATACTTAAAGAGGAATTTCATTCTAAAGACTACAACAGAGTAACTAATAGGACCTAGATATAACAAAAGAGGAGGAGAAAAAATTTAAAACAAATATAAACTTAACTAAAAGTACCGATACCAAAATAAACACATTATCAAAACATTAATAATTAAGACACATTATATGTATATAATTTATAAACATAATTATAATAAGTAATAGATAGATAGCTCTTAAATACGTTACACTTATTAAATACGTTATATATATATTCATATACACATACACACATATATATATATATATATATATATACATACAGATATATGTACATATTTACCCACATACATACATACATACATACACACATACACGATAATAATCACTATACTTACCTACATATTTATTACTGGTATTATAGATAATTTCTATTCACCTAACCCCGCACCTCAGCCCACCCCCAGATATTGTAGTATTGCGTTGTGTTGTACAGTAGTCATAGTCAGTCATGGTTGTCTATGCTTACAATACGACGTCTAATATTATTAATAAAAAGTTGTTTTGATCCTATAAACAGGTCTTCTTCCCTTTCGAAGTTAAAGTTGTTATTGTAGGTGTAGGTTCATATTCTAACATCGTGGGTTTTTTACCCTATATTTAGACAGCTATGGGCATGTTGCCCATTTGTGGGTATTTTGCCCCATAGGTATTCATATAACTATGACACATTTCAGTTTTGGAATGTGATTCAGAATTCAGATAATTCATGACCTTACATGATTATGTATGGTTCACGACAACGTGGGCGGAATTTGAATCCGCAGCTCTTGTCAATAATGTCCTTTCCCAAAATGTTCCAATTCAAGAATGTCTTATCTCTTATGTGAATATCGAAGTAAATGAGGCAAGGAGGTCGTGTGTCGTGGTGTGCAGTGCGTGTCGGTGCTGGGCGCGTGGCGCGGCGTGTGCCGCGACAGCGTGCTGGGCGGCCTGGACGACAACCAAGTGTTCGGCGCCGCCCGCGGGGACGGACTCACCAGCGTCACCTACCGCCGGACGCTCAAGCCGGGTATGGCCACATCCGCTGCATTCCTTATGGCTAAAAACAAAATCACGAACCAGGAAATTTACTATAATGACAGCACACCAGCTTTATTTTTTCTTGTTGATTCGATGTTGAACAAAAAACATGTTCTGCTGCTATCTTTATATCGTATCGTAATAGAAGGCTTGTCCTCTGCGATTTTGAGTAATTTTATAGGAAACGAGTTTTCCACCTGTCACCTTGCGCTCATCATCTTTCAACGCCGTGTCGAAAATAGCTGCAAGTTGACTACTAGGTACTTGAGACTGCCCACCTCATATGTAGCAGTCTGTGATTGGTCGATCCGTACCACCGCTCCACTTCATAGGAGGCGGTCGCTGTGATTGTGTATGTTACAGTGCAGGACATGGACCGCGAGTGGGCCACGGACCGGCCCGCGGCCGTGGTGTGGGCCGTGGGCCGCCGCGGCGTGGGCGACGAGCCGTCCTACCACCGCCTGTACCACCGGAGGGATGTGCTGCTGAACCTCACCGCCAACCCGCCCAACAACGACTGCGTGCCTTTCACCCGGTATGTATTGTCCGATCCCACGAAGACAAGCAGCCAAGTAGCCGCGTGACACGTGTGGTGTGGTGGCAGGGCGGAGCGGCCGGCGCCGGCGGCGTGGGACACGGCGCAGCTGTTCTCGCCGGCGCTGCGCGTGTTCCGGCTGGCGCTGGGCCCCGCCGGCGGGCGGCGCGGGCTGTGGGCGCGGGGCCGGGCGCCGCCCGCCGCCGCCTGGTACGTCAACGGCCAGCTGGCGCCCGACCTGCAGCTGCGGCGCGGCCTGCACTACGTCTTCAAGGTCGCCCTCAAGTAACCAATAATACACGGTACTAGTGACATCGCAACGAAAATTTTGAGGAATGAAGGGATGAAAAAGTATCAAATTGAAAATTATTAAAAGAAACGACAAGAAATACCCCTTGATATCGACCCAGAATATAGTCCGAATCATCGCTCTCGATATTCGTTACGGTGTCCCTAACACCCCGCGCCGATACGAGCTCGATTACCCCCCGCCCGATTTACGTACACCCACTACAGTCCGTAAGACATAAGCAGTGAGGACGACACGTGGGGCGATGGCGCGACATAGTCGCGAGTGATTATTGTACGGAATGTCCGGGGAATGCTCCCCGCTCCTTCGCCAGTCCCGATCTATATTGCCCATGTCGTGGCCAGATCGTAAAATTGATCATTTCATGATGTGTTCGACCATTTCATGAAATGGTCAATTTTCATAAAATGGCCAACTTAAGTTGACCATATCGTTGAAACGTCAACGTTTAATCAACGTTTGGCAATATCGTTAATGTAGGCGGTGTCCATGCTATGTGGTGTAATAAAAATACGAATGGTCGATTAATTTCTTAGGTTCAAAATTATGTACCTATTCGATATGGAAAATTGTATAATTGCATTGATTCATCGATTATAATATCAATCAAGTTTTTAATATAATCAACACCAGCGCCACTATCGGTGGATAATGTTACTAATTTTACGATATAATTGCCAACGTTTGGCCATATCATGAAGTAATCATGCATTTAGTTGCTCATATCGTTAAACGTTTTGTGTTCATTGATCTGGCCAAACTACATCATGATGTGGCCAACGAATGATATTCCATTTCATGAAATATGAGCATATCATGAAATGATGAATTGTACGATCTGGCCACGACACCATCTGGTGACACCCTATGGTGTGCAGGTGTCTGGCGGCAACGACCCTCACTCGGCCACGGACTACCACCCGCTGGTCATCTCCACGCAGCCGCGCTGGGCCGGCGCCGGCCGGCTCGACAGCTCCGTGCTCACTGGTACCTATGTTGATTCATTTTCTTTTGATACTAAAAATACTATGTTCAGGGTTTTTGGAGAAAGTTGTATAATGTACTCAAGATACTTCATTAGGGGGATACTGTTGTAGATATCTCGACATCAGTACTTTCAGCTCATAGTGTACGTGTGTGTGCAGACTACTACATAGTCTAAGTTCAGATTTGTAACACAGATAAGTGTTAAATCACTTGTTTTCAATTGATGTTAATACGCACGACCACGCATAACTTAAGTACGTCAGTGTCACGGGTTCGAATCCTAGCTCGGGTTTTAAACCACTGAATTTATGAGTTTCAAGTCTTGTGCTTTGTAGAATTAGCATTTTGGCTAAAAACTGACTATTTCTCCCTTCAGGTGTCGCTACAGTTGAGTGGTTTTAATTTTGACAGGATCCTTACTATTTGAGAAAACAAATATATTGTCTTGGTTATATTTTTACACTACTAACAAAGTAACATTTTGCGCGGCGTTTAACTGCAAAATCATAGTGTTGTATTTCTTATTCCCCAAAGATCGGAAGAAAAAAAAGATATTTTTTTTTTTCAATTAAAATAGGTCTGATTGCTGCTTTTCCTTTCGTAACGCATCCTTCAGACGAGATACACTCCACGTTGCTTCACGTTTTATAATTTACGAATTCCTGCTGGACAGTATGGAGAACTGTCAAAGTGCTATTGTGTGAGATTTAAACGTAGCTGGCGAGGAGTGGTCGTGTACTCAATGATGCAGCCCGTCTGTCGTGAACCATACATAATCATGTAAGGTCACGAATTATCTGAATTCTGAATCACATTCCAAAACTGAAATGTGTCATAGTTATATGAAATAACTATGAAACATTCTAATCACATATTCTAACATCGTGGGTTTTTTTTACCCTATATTTAGACAGCTATGGGCACGTTGCCCATTTGTGAGTAGTTTGCCCCATAGGTATTTCATATAACTATGACACATTTCAGTTTTGGAATGTGATTCAGATTTCAGATAATTCGTGACCTTACATGATTATGTATGGTTCACGACACCGTCATTCCCCGCAGGCGTGGTGGCGGGCGTGGCGGCGTCGCGACGCGGGCGGCCGGCCGCCGCGGCCGCGGGCCCCGCCTGCAGGGCCGCGCGGCCCGCGGGCGCAGACCCGCGACGCGACGACGACTTCGCCACCTTCCGCGGGTACGTACGCTCGAACACAGAAAGTCGACTCTTTTTTTATATACTAATAAATAAAAAAGTAAAATAATAAAAAGGTTTACTGCTCCATTTAAAAACACAAAACAAAAAAAGAGGTGAATATGTTTTAAATGCTTGTGAACACAGTATTTTTCTTACATAAATCGATTTAGCTTCGGGATCTTCTTAAAAAAAAGCAAGCAAGCCAGAAAATACATCAGGATCGAAACGAGTGGAATCCCAACAGTCTGCTTCCCCCGATGCAAACCACCTGCTGTATGTGTACAGGTTCAACCGGTCGCTGGTGTGGAGCTGCCCGGCCTCCGAGCCCGCCGAGCTGAAGGTGTCGCCCGACTCCTCCTGGCCGGACCTGGTGTACTACCACTCGTTCACGCACGCCGGTGGGTATCGCACGGCTCATCGGATGCGATTAGTTCACCTCACGTAGCCATTACGAATGATCCAGCTCGTATGGAAACGCAGCTCACATATTTATGAAGCTGGTCCTACTTTGTATACGCGTTCGTACGAATTCGGTTCATGGGTGGGGGGTACACGTACGGACATTGGTACAGACCAACTCGCACCCGTATGCATTTTTTATTTATCATTTACTGCTTATTTATATAATAATATATATACGTATAAGTCAAATTCGTGCCAAAACGCGGCCAAAGTATCAACCCCAAAGCAGCGGTACATAATTAACCGACTTCAAAGAAAAGTTACTATTTTTTCCTTAGGGAAATGAACTGCCACCAATTTATTTTCTCTTAAAATAACTACAGCTTCGTAATATTTTATGTAATACCAACGAGTTATTCATTTATGTTATATGCAGTTTTCACTAAAACATTGGCTCGATCATTATACGGCTCACAATCATTGGTCTAACAAAGCTCGGTAAGGTGTGGGTACTTAGTCTTGCGACGTGCCTCTGACTGCCCCAATTAGGACATTATAGTCAGCTTATGAGCTGATATGTTTTGTAATATCGCATACAAACGTTGTGTCCTCAGACATGGGCGGGCGCATCTTCATAGTGGACCGCCACAAGCGCAACGTGGGCCGCGCCGACGGGGCCGCCGCGCTGCTGCCCTCCGCGCTGCTGCTGGCGGCCGCGCTGGCGGCTGCGGCCGGGCCCTGCTAGCGGGGTACAGCCTGGGACAAACCACCTAGCAGCCCATGCTGGGCGCAGGCCTCGCTTCAACCAGCCGGAGGGGGTAAAAAACATCCACCACGCTGCTTCATTGCGAGCCAGACAATCCGATCACCTCCACGTCAATAAACTAAATATAAAATCCTTAAGACAAATGAAAATCTTATAAAATTACAAATGTTCGCTATACACACGTATGTAGGAGAAAGCCATCGGACCACGTGGTCATAGTGGAGAAAAACTAATTTAATAAACCTCGAAAATGAGCCCCGGTGTGGAAATTCACCAAGGTTTACCTTAGTCGTAATATTAGTTTGAGAAAATTACTGTCGTAATGTAAACCGGCTAAAAGGAGACGCACGTTCAAAGTAGCGGGCGTGTGGCCGTGCGTCAGTACCGCGCGAGGCACGCGACACTCGTCACGTAAGTCCGCTGCAAACGTTACATCTCCGACGCACACCCAGACGATGCCTCCTGATGACATTTTATCCGTCCGAAAAAAGTTTCTCGAGACGAAACAAGTCAATATGGCACGATCCAACTCCGTCCAAAACACTGCCTTTTTTACTAGTTCACTAAGATAAATGTGTATTTCTTAACGCGTAAGACATGTTTCCATTATTTTATCATCAATTCAATACCCACGATGTACATAAGTTTAACTTATACAAGAGGCCCTATCTATCAAATATACTCAAACGCTTTACAATCATGATAGCTTTATCACGATTACGCTTCAGACTGTTGTGCGACTGCTCAAGCCAGATCTCTGCAACTATACTTACAGTAAGATGTATTTTTATATAATTGTGTATATACAATTTATATTTTTAAAGTAATAAAAACATATCCAATAATCCAATAATTGTTTTATTTATCATAGAGAGTACAGGCGGGCGCTCCCGCCATTGACTAATTACAATAATTATATGCGTACACGACGATGCATGCACTGATCGCTACCATTGTTCGTTTCACTCGCCAACAGACATAATAAATAAGTGTGCGTTACCCCAGCAAGAAAGTATCTCCTAGAGTTATATGAGTAGAACGTATAGTTGGTGCCTTATCTGCTGTAAATGTGCCCCACATAAAAAATGTGTGCCCCCTGTCGTTTCGAAAAAAAATCGAAAAAACGATTCTTGCTGGGGTAACGTTTTTCTAGCAGGAAAATTCTAAACGAATGATCGGAGAGAGAAAAACTGTGCATGGCCAGATAGCTTATATGTGTGCCAAAATGTGCCCCCAAAAATAAAATCTGTGCCCCTTCAGATTTTCGAGATATTGCATTTCCTGCTGGAGTAACGTTTTGATGAATAGTATATCTCTAAAACCATTGCATGTGCCCCTGTAGAATAAACATACGCGAGTAGCTCTTAATGTGTGCCCCTTTGTGCCCCAATTAGATTTTAGAAAATATTTATAGTTTTCAAGTTATCGCGGTTTTATGAAAACCCGAAAAAACATCGCAGCGCCTAAATGAGACAAGGCATAACTTCGCTGAAAACTGTATTCGGTCTTTCTTGACGCTAATAATAACCATACAAAGTTTCAAAAATGTTCATGCATGCGTTTTTGAATAATCTTGCTAAAAGTAAAAACGATGGTGTCATAACTTTGACGGCAAAATACAAGGAACTGGCACAATCCCAGATGTGTAGGTGTAAACCAAAATCTTGTGCCTTTAGTCAAAAATATATGGTGAAAATATTGAGCTTCAAATGTTACGCATTAAGTAAATATAAACAAAAAACCAAAATATGTAAACAACGGCTGGTTATCCGACCAAATCTGAATGACTACTAAAAAGCGACGGATTCATACTTAACGAGGACCTTCTTTATTGGACGTATTATACCTAAGCTGTTGTCCTTACAGTCGCGTTCAAAAGTTTTGAGGGCTAATTAAAAAATATATTAAATGCACCTTGTGACTATATAAATGAAACAGCTTGTTGATGTGGAAATTATTATTTACATTAGTATAAAAATACAGGTATGTCACAAAACAGTTTGGTCACGATTTTGAGCATGTTATTCACATGTACATTTTATTTGAAAATGGCTCTTATAAATGTACTTAATCATGTGTAAGGTCATAGAAACAGCTATTAAAATATAATCCAATAAAAACTTTATTTTATTAGTTATTACTTTTCTACTTCAGTGTACTCAGGCACAACACGTGTGAACCGGTTAGTGAGTAAAGTAAAGAAGGTCATCGATATGTATGAATCCGTCGCTTTTTAGTAGTCATTCAAATTTGGTCGGATAACCAGCCGTTGTTTACATATTTTGGTTTTTTGTTTATATTTACTTAATGCGTAACATTTGAAGCTCAATATTTTCACCATATATTTTTGACTAAAGGCACAAGATTTTGGTTTACACCTACACATCTGGGATTGTGCCAGTTCCTTGTATTTTGCCGTCAAAGTTATGACACCATCGTTTTTACTTTTAGCAAGATTATTCAAAAACGCATGCATGAACATTTTTGAAACTTTGTATGGTTATTATTAGCGTCAAGAAAGACCGAATACAGTTTTCAGCGAAGTTATGCCTTGTCTCATTTAGGCGCTGCGATGTTTTTTCGGGTTTTCATAAAACCGCGATAACTTGAAAACTATAAATATTTTCTAAAATCTAATTGGGGCACAAAGGGGCACACATTAAGAGCTACTCGCGTATGTTTATTCTACAGGGGCACATGCAATGGTTTTAGAGATATACTATTCATCAAAACGTTACTCCAGCAGGAAATGCAATATCTCGAAAATCTGAAGGGGCACAGATTTTATTTTTGGGGGCACATTTTGGCACACATATAAGCTATCTGGCCATGCACAGTTTTTCTCTCTCCGATCATTCGTTTAGAATTTTCCTGCTAGAAAAACGTTACCCCAGCAAGAATCGTTTTTTCGATTTTTTTTCGAAACGACAGGGGGCACACATTTTTTATGTGGGGGCACATTTACAGCAGATAAGGCACCAACTATACGTTCTACTCATATAACTCTAGGAGATACTTTCTTGCTGGGGTAACGCACACAATAAATAATACTTTATCACAATTTAGTGGAGGACACAGCCCCGCTAATATATACGTACATAATAATTTAAATATCTAAACTACATTTACAATTGTCAATATGAATACTTCTAAATAACGTTGCTCTATGTCACGAATATAATGAAAGACACATAGTTTGTATTCCACATAATAATATGATATAATGTACTTACGATATTAAAGTAATAATAATTGTTTCATACTACACCTATTCGGCGTCTTCTTTTTTTGAAAAGGGTGTGGGCTCATGTCAATGAACTTTATTGAGATCACAATCAATGTTAATATATTTGCACAAAATACGACATTGTCAACATGACATACAAATTAAGTGGAGGAGAAAAGTGTTTGAAAATCCCAATCCCGCTCGCATTCTAAATTTTCAATGTCAAATGACAAACAGGGTGTGCGGCAAAATTGTATGTGGTAGGGGGCGCTGCGTGCGGCTGTAAATATTTAAAAAATAACATATACAACAATATTATTACAAATAACAATCGCGCGCGACTTGCCATATTGATTGTATATGAATTTTTAATATGAAAATGGTTATACAAAAATATTATCTATTTTCCTTGTAGGTGTAGTATAAAGTACTATGTGCTGTTTCCAACTGGCGTGTATCAAACTACACCCTCATTGGTAATCGATCAATTTGCTCCCTCAGTGAACAATGTACTATAGTTTATAAAAATGTCTATTAAGTAAACTGTACTGTTAAATGTGACAACTCATGTAAGCCATAAATTAATCTAACTGTAATCTTTACAACATATACTATAATGATTATTTTGGCGTTGTATTATTTGTCCACTTTAAGATGGATATGTAACAAGAATAGATTAGCCCTTTAGGCGTCGATTTTTTTTGTGAAATGACAAACCGTCACACGATGTAATTATGTTTTTGAGATTTACGTATACGTGGAGCCACAGTCGACATCGAGTGTGTCGCGCGGGTGCCGGGCTGCAGCAGCGCACGTGCCGCTCAGGCGCGGTGCAGGTCGAGGAAGGCCTCGAGCGTGGCGGGCAGCACGCCGGGCGGCGGCACCGTGCCGGCCCGCAGCAGCGCGCGTGCCGCGCAGCAGCGCAGCGACACGTGCTGCAGCACGCGCACGCGCGACGCGCGGTTGAGCGCCACCAGCTCGGCCGCGCAGTCGCCGAAGCGGTTGGGCGTGTCCAGGTGCCCGCCGCCGCGGACCAGCGCCTGCCCGCAGACCACGTGTCAAAACTTGCCTACTTGACAGTTGGCGGACAAGTATTACAAAAATTACAGATGCTTATTTTATACCCCTTACAGTAGTTTATTTTCTCGAAAAACTTTATAGAAAAAACATATTATTCTTCAAATATTTTAAAGGAGATCATCGGCTTTCCATACCCCCCGCCCGGCGCAAATGTGAAAGTGCCGGCTAGAGAAAAGAAATCATGTCGAAGCTATAAAGAAGATCCCTCTGATCATTTTTTTGTGTGACACCGAACGTGTAAGACCACAAATTTGGCTTTAACTGGATTTTCTATATCTAGATTTCTCATACATTTTTTTTTCACACCTGTTTGAGTGTTTAAGGTTCACAACGTTTGTTGGTTTTGAGGAAAAAAATAATAAGACACCTTGTTAGATTGAGGTTTGCATTGCGACTGGTTCTATTCAATTTGTAACAGTAGTTTTATACACAACATACCGCCCACCGTAAAGGGCATAGATCCTTTACAAATAACCAAATTTTACATATTACAAATAACATCTAAATATTAACTTATATCAGGTAGTTAACATGTTCAAAGAATTTATACGATATGAATACAATAGAATGAACGCGACCGGAGCAAAAAATAATGCAAGTTATGCGTAAACAACTAATAAACAACATATTAGGAAGGTGATACACTGAGCAAAATATTTTAAATTTAAAACTTCATGCAAAATTATTTAATCTAAGTATTTGATATTACTAACAATATTATATATTTTGTACATAATATTATATACTTTAGCTTTATATATTTAAATTATTTATGATTTGTCTATGGGAAGCGCACATATTTTTGATACCGATCTTTTAATTACATTTCCATTACTTTTTATACTATATACTCTAGTGACATTATCCTTCCCGGGATGCTTCTCAACTATACGGCCAAGCGACCATTTTCCAGGGGGAAGTTGATCATTTTTCAGAAGAACGATGTCACCAAGATCGAATTCCTTTTGATGTTTCATCCATTTAGGACGTTCTTGAAGTCTCGTGAGATATTCAGATTGCCATCTATGCCAAAAATCTCTTACAAGTCTTTGTGTAAGTTGCCAGCGTGATAGTCTGCCGACGTTAACATCTCGCAAGTCAGGACTGGGTATATTCACCGGAGCTTCACCGATCAAGAAGTGTCCAGGTGTAAGCGGTTCTATGACGTCGGTGTCGGTGGTGTCTATACATGTCAATGGACGAGAATTGAGACAAGCCTCGATTTGACAAAGTGTTGTTGTCATTTCTTCAAAGGTGAGATTTGCTACTAAAACTCTCTTCAAGTGGAATTTAACGGATTTGACTCCAGCTTCCCACAGACCTCCAAAATTGGGGCTATATGGTGGTATAAAGTGCCACTGGGTTCCATCTGACGCCAACTTCTCAACAAGGTCATCTGGGAGTTCAAGTTTAGCGTCGTTCCATGCATTGAGTAATTCCTTTTCAGCTCCAATAAAGTTCCGTCCTTGGTCACTCCAAATATGAGTACATCTGCCTCGTCGAGCTACAAACCGATGAAATGCTCCAATAAATGCTTCTGAGGTAAGATCGCCTACCAGCTCCAAATGGATGGCTTTTGTAGCCATACAGATAAAGATGGCGATATAGGCCTTCAATGACTTTGCTCCTCTTCCCTTTGACATAAGAATCGATAAAGGACCGGCAAAGTCAACTCCACTATGAAGGAATGGTCTTGCTTGAGTAGTGCGAACACTTGGAAGATCTCCCATAATCTGAACTCTGTTTAAGGCTTTCATTCTCGCGCATACGATACATTTGTGAATATACGCCTTCACAGAATTCTTCGCGTGTATTATCCAGTATTTGGATCTAAGATAGCAGAGCATGAGTTGTATCCCACCGTGAAGTGTCCTTTTATGTGCGTCTGCCAGTATCAATTGTGTTAGTTGATCTTTATTGCCAAGAACTATAGGATGCTTCGCACTTTCGTCCAAATCTGAGTTTCTTAACCTGCCGCCCACCCTGATAATATTGTGGCTATCAAGATAGGGATTCAGCGATCTTAATTTGCTACTTCTCTTCACTGGTCTATTTGTTTTTAATCTCTCTAGTTCTTCCTTATATTCCTTTCCTTGAGATATTCTTATGCATGAAATCATAGCATCTTCGAATTCTTCTGTCGTAATTTTTTGATCTATCTTTTCGGGATTCCTTTTGCTATTTAGAAATTTTTTGCAGTATACAATAACCTTTAGCAATTCTTGTAATGTGTCATAATTTAATTCTTCCCTCTCAGGATTCTCTATTTTTAAGTTCGCTTGTAAATCTTTCTTGCTTTCTATGTTAGTTGGTGTGATGTTTGGTCGTCTAAATTGTATGTCCTTATTTTGTAACCATTCTGGTCCACTCCACCATAATTTATTCTTGATAAGTAATTGTAAGGTTGTACCTCTTGATCCCAAATCCGCTGGATTCTCATCTGACGTAACATGGAACCACTGTTCCTTATCAGTGTTATCTAAAATCTCTACAACTCGGTTGCTGACATACGTTTTCCAACGATTAGGATCTCCGTTTATCCAAGACAAAACCACTGTGGAATCTGTCCATGCAAATATTTTGTCTTTGGAAATTCTCATGGCTTCCCTCACAAACGTTAAAAGCTGTGCAAGAAGTAATGCACCGAGAAGTTCAAGTCTTGGTATTGAGACAGGTCGTATTGGAGCCACTCGTGTTCTTGATGCTATAAGTCGTGACTTAATTCCATGACACATGGATTCAGCTCTTGAATATACTACGGCGCAATATCCCTTTTCGGATGCATCGCAAAAGCCATGGAGTGTTACACATGTTTCATCTTCTCTGGTGTTTAGCCATCTATCAATTTGAACCCTTTCAAGATGTTTAAAACTCTCTCTTAGTCTTAACCACTCTTCTTCAAGATCTTTACTTAACACGTCGTCCCAATAACAACCATGAAGCCATAATTTTTGAATAAACATTTTTGCAGGTATTATTGCAGGTCCAAGCCAACCCAATGGATCGAACAGGCGTTGGACATCGGCAAGTACACTCCTTTTTGATATGGTTTCAGGTAAGGTTGAAAGACTGGTCAAATAATGGAATGAATCAGTCGCCATGTTCCATGTAAGTCCGAGAGTTTTGGTAACACGTTCAGAATGTATGGCCTTGTTGGCATTAGCACATCTGAGTGAGGGATGGATTTCATTCATGAACTCGGTACTATTTGATGCCCACTTTTGAAGAGTAAAACCACCCTTTTGTAGGACACGAGTAAGTTCTTTACTAACTTCTTTAGCTTCTTCCAATGTATCACACCCGCTCATGCAGTCATCAACGAAAAAATCTTCTTTTATGACTCGAGCTATTCTTGAGTATCCCTTTTCATTGCCCTCGTCTTCAGCAAGTTGCATCAAGGTTTTAACTGCGAGGTAAGGCGCAGAAGACGTACCAAAGGTCACTCGTAATAGACGATACTCCTTGGCTTCCTCTCTGTTGTCGTTTTTCCATAACAGTCTTTGGTAATCTACATCTTCTTTGGTGACAAGAATCTGTCTATACATTTTTTGTATGTCTGCAACAAAGCAGATTGGTTTCATGCGCCACCTCATCAGAATACTCCTTAAATCTTCTTGCAGCTGTGGACCCACTAATTGTTCTTCATTGAATGATTTATTATTTGAGCCTTTACAAGATCCATCAAAGACTACTCTCAATTTCGTCGTTTCTTTATCCTCTCTTAGGACTGCGTGGTGCGGTAGATATATTGCTGGGTTATTTTTCTTTTCTTCTGGAACTTCTTCCATATGATTTAGCTCTATGTACTCTTCTATTACCTTCTTGTATTCTTGCTTTAGTTTTGGATTCTTCTCAAATTTTCTTTCCAGATGATTTAATCTCTTCAATGCAATATTTCTTGTTTCACCTACTTCTTTTACTGTATCGTTTGTCTTTAAAGGTATTTTAACAACATAACGTCCATCTGAAGTCCTGGATTGTGTAGTATCATATATCTCTTCACACAGTTTCTCTTCGGCTGTAAATTTTCTTTTATTTGTGTGTTCTACATCCCACATATTTTTAAGTATGTCATGTATGTCGAGATCCAGGTGATGGTGCATTACAACAGTTTCTTCTTCTGAGTGTGCATCACTTATATTCCCGAACAAAATCCATCCCAAGCTGGTTTCTTGCGCACATGGAGTTCCTGGGGGCCCTTTGATCAGGTTGTTCTTCAAAATCTCAGTGTAAACATCTATTCCTAGCAGCATATCTATTTTACCTGGTGTGAAGTACTCTGGATCAGCCAGGTTGAGTCCGTCTAGGTGTGACCATTTCATAGGTGTGATTTTCTTGCATGGCAAGTGTGAAGTCAGCTGTGTTGATAAAACATATGCTCGTATTGGAAGCATGAATGACTTCTCGTAACTAGATAATACTTCCAACTGTACCACATGACTGACTTTTGTCTTCGTTGAACCAACTCCAGTAACTGTACCTCGAATTGGTGATTTTTTGAGTTTCAACATTTGAGCCGCTCTCTCACTAACAAAGGTAGCCTGTGACCCCTGATCGACCAAAGCTCTCAGTATTGTACTTTGTCCTGAGCTGTTTCTTACAGGTACAATAGCTGTGGCTAATAATGCTCTGTGATGCTTAGCATTAGAAAAATGTGTAGCAACTGATACTCCTACAATATCAGTATCATCTTCTTGGTCGTCAGCAATGTTTGCATGTAGAGATGTTTGTTCTGCATTCACTGAGTCTTCCTTCTTCTTAAATGAATGCAAAAGCGAATGATGGCGCTTATTGCAAATCTTACAAGTTGTCCCTTGCCTACAGTTGAAAACTGAGTGTCCTATAGCAAGACAGTTGTAACAAAGGTGATTTTCCTTCGCATATTCGGATCTCCTCTCTGCACTCCATTTTCCGAACTCTTTGCAGTGGCAGAGGTAGTGTTGTTCGTTGCAGATCCTGCATGTAGGCGTTGAAGCAGTCGTCGCAGCTGAAGCAGTAATAGTTTGCACTTTGGGTTTTTCCCTCGGTGTGGAAATAGCAGTTGTTAATTCAAGTGTACAAATTCGGCTTTCCAAGAATTGAAAAAATTGACTCTGAGTAGGTAAAGTCGCGGCGTTTCTTTCACTCACATAGTTCTCCCATTCTTTATGTGAATCTTGATCCAATTTCTGAACTAGCAGAAATATAATTACCGGGTCCCAAGATTCGATGACAATATTCAATGACTTTAGACTATTGAGACATTCTTTAGTGTTATCAATTAGTGCCTTGAGTTGCACAGAAGATTGTGTGGTCATCTTCTTCAATAAAAATAGTCTCTTCAAGATAGCATTGACAATAAGCCGTTTTTGACTGTATCTAGACTTCAGACTTTCCCATGCCGGTTTGTAATTTCTTTCCGTTACTTGAAAATGCTTGATTGTGTTCTTCGCTTCGCCGATTACGCACGATTTTAAATAATGTAGCTTCTGCACATCGCTGAGACACTTGTTATTGTGTATTAATGAAGTAAATGTATCTTCAAATGATTGCCATTCTTCATAGGCTCCTGAATAATTCGGTAAATTGATCCTGGGCAACTTGACTTCTACGATTTTCTCCGTCTGTGAAGTACCTTTAAGTGGTGAAGACGATGATGTTGACATTAAGGGCTTTGGTGCCATTGAAATATGAAGCAAATCCGATATATCGGCCTTTAGGTTAAGATAAATTTCTTCACACTGACTATATCTATCTTCTACAAAATAAGGCATCGTGGATCGCTCTTGCTTGGTTGTCATTTTGAATAGCTCTTGATGTCCAGTATGGAAGTTATGCCAATATTCGTCAACACATTTCAGTCTTGCTTCTAAATATCCACGTGTTAAACGAGTTTTAGGGCACTTCTTGAAGTTTGTTTGCGCCTTGGTAATCAAGTCTAGTAGTGATTCCAATTGATCAATAACTGTTTCTGCAGTTGTTGTTGACATCGTTAAAAATATTTGATTCACCCGGTGTGTCTCCTTCCTTATGTCTCATCGGCGATAAGACTTGGTACCTATGCGGCCGGGCGCTTCTAATCACCGTCTGGTTGCTGATTGATCCGGCTCGATTATGACCACTATGTTTGAGTGTTTAAGGTTCACAACGTTTGTTGGTTTTGAGGAAAAAAATAATAAGACACCTTGTTAGATTGAGGTTTGCATTGCGACTGGTTCTATTCAATTTGTAACAGTAGTTTTATACACAACAACACCAAAGAAGTGATACAACCGTGTTACGAAGGACCGTTAGAATATTTATTACTATAGCGCGAAACTTCTATGAACATTATTTTGACGTTTATTGGACTTTCCATTTTGCTTAATATGTGAAAATGCCGCGGCCAGCGAAAATACTACATCCTATGGAGTAGCTGCTTTTTAATATCTTTTAGTATAATACAAAACTTCTATGACCATTATTTGGACTTTACGTTTTATTTCCAATGTGAAAAGTGCCGCGCCCAGCAAGAAAACCATATCGAGACTATTGAATATAAGCCTATTGACATTTTTTACTATGACACCAAACATGTATAATCATTAGTTTAGCTTTTATTTTATTTTAGAAATCTTGATCTTTCATTTATTTTGTTTAAAATAAAGTGTTTTTAGAAAAAAAGTGCAGTACTATGTATAACAAAGAAACATTAGAACATTCATTACTCTGGCGCAAAACATCTATGACCATTATTTTGACTTTTATTCGTCTCTCTCTCCGTTCTGGTTTAAATGTGAAAATGTCAGTCAGCGAAACAAAATAAGTCGAATCTTTTGGTAGAATACTTAAAACATATTTTTACTATAACACATAACGTCTATGACTGATACTTTGGCTTGTATCGAACTCGGACAGGAGTCAAGCAGTTGTTCTTTGCATTTATGCCGATCACAATATCCTGGTGCTATTAGGCCGATAGCACAGTACCTCTGTCGCCCCACTACCGTTTTTGTCTACTTATTCTTTTTTAAAACAGTGCTACCATCAGGTGAGATAGCAGGTTGTAGATGGTCAAACGCAAACCTATTTTTGTTTATAATAATGGGTTAAGTGATTGACTACCATATTACGTCTTTTAGGTAGTTGTCGCCAGATAAAACTTTTTTTCGACAAAGTGTAGGTACTTATGTAAACTAGATTTTTCTGAAATCTAATAGGTAATGTTCAAAATAGTGGTCATAGACGTTTAGTGTCATAGTAATAAATATTCTGACGATGCTTTAAATAACACACCTGTTATATTTTATTTGTTAACAAAATAAATGAAAAATCGTTTATCCAATATAAGCCAAACTAATGGTTATATACGTTTCTTGTCGTAGTGAATAATGTTATATGGTTATAGTCATAATTTTTTTTGCATATTTTATTAATACGTACGTAGAATCACGTCACGCGCCCTTCACCTAATAACAAAGCTACGAACGTATGTGTCGTTTAACATATCGTGACAATATTATTTAAAATTAATAAGCATGGAGAAAATATTTTCATACAAATTTCTTTATATTTTTTTAAGAGAGGAAGCCTGTACTCCGAAGAACGGTAAAGCATCTCATCCGATCGCCAATCTATTGTTTTGTGATAGTTTTTGTTTCTCGACCGTCCTCTCGTCTACTCAATATTATATAATATCGTACCTCGACGAGTTCCGTGGAGAAGTTGTAGTGTATGGCGGCGACGTGCAGCGGCGTGGAGCGGGCCTCGTTGCGGGTCTGGGCCGAGGCGCCGCACTCCAGCAGCAGCTGCACCACCTCCACCGACGGGAAGATGGGCTGCCGCGACAGGGCCAGGGTTTACTCGGTCGTCAAAGCCAAGAGAATACTAGGATCGTTCTAGGACACGGGAGTATGTGACTAAACATGCGGGCGTAAGTGTCAGCCTAGAGCGATACATCGGCCGTGGGCCGCACACGGCCGAGCGTGCGACCCAGCGGGCGGGTCCTCACCGGCACCTGGATCTCGTCGGCGAAGTAGGTGGAGCGGATGACGTTGAGCCGCGAGGCGCACAGGTGCAGCAGCGTGTCGCGCGTGTGCGCCGAGCGCACGTCGGCGGCCGCCAGGCGCCGCACGGCCGCGCGCACCGCCGCCCGCTGCGCCGCGCCCGCCGCCGTGCGCAGCAGCAGCCACGCCACGTGCGTCACGCAGCGCAGCGCGCGGTCGTACGTGTCGGCCTGCGGCGCACACCACACTCGTTAGGCGACACACTCGACACATTCGTCCGGCGGGGGGGCGGCAGTGGGCACCTGCTTCTTGTGCATGGGATTCTGCAGCAGCGCGTCCCTGGCCAGCGGCAGGTGCGTGGCCAGCAGCTGGAACACGGCCATCACGTCCTCGTGGCGCGGCAGCCCGCGGCCGCGCTCCAGCCGGCCCAGCCGCGCGTCCAGCATCAGCCGCGTCAGCGCGCACGCCGTGTGGCACGTGTCTGGGGACACCGACGACACTCACGTCACTCACGGACATAAACGATCATATTTTTATGCAATTATTTTGTCACTTTCTTATATACTAAGCATTTTTATATGTCCTAAGTCAAGTTTTAAGTTCTCTCTCTGTTTTATATAGGTTATTTAACCTGTTATTAACTTTAAGTTTTTAAGTGTGATTTGTTTTCTATAGTTTTTAAGAGCTGCTGGTCTCCCAAATATTAAATAAAATTAAGAAAAATGTCTTCATCACTATTTTGTAACCACTTGTTTGTGAACGTGACCGAACGGCAAATAAACCTGTGTAAAGCAGCGTGTCCTTCTCGATGCGGATCTGCAGCGCCCAGATCCACAGGTCGATGCAGCGCTGGTAGCGGAACGCATCCGCATACGACGCGCCTCTGCAACGTAAAAGTGAAAAGTCCCAGATCAAGCCTCGAGCACGGGAACCGCGAGGGCGCCGCCGGGTGCCGGGTACGTGGCTTACCGGTACATGAGCCGGAAGACGGTGTCCTTGTGGTCGGGCCCCAGCACGCGCTCGGCCACGAGCAGCGCCTGCGTGCGCAGCGCGTCCATGTCGGTGGCCGCGGCGTCCAGCTCGGCCAGCGAGCGCCACTCGCGGGCGCCGCCCAGCGCCGGGCGCGGCGGCCGCGCGGGCCGCTTGGCGGCGTAGGCCCCGCGGGCGTGGCGCAGGCACGTGGCCCGGCGCCAGGCCGCCAGCGCCGCGTGCGCGTCGTTGAACTCGTCCAGCTGCGTGGCGCCCAGCAGCTCGTAGGCGTCGGCGGCGCGCGCCGCGCCGTAGCGCACGCGCGACATCAGCAGCGTCACGATCTGCGCCGCGCCCTTGAGGCACGCCGTGCGCAGCGCGTCGTCGCCGGCGCGGGACTGCAGGTGCGGGTCGGCGCCGGCCTCCAGCAGCAGGCGCGCCGTCTCCACGCGGTGCTCCTGGATGGCGTAGTGCAGCGCCGTCTTCAGCTGCATGTCGCGCGCGTCCACGGCGGCGCCGTGCTGCAGCAGGAACGTGCACAGGCGCACCGACTGCACCGAGTTGATGAGGCACGTGCCGCCGTTGTGGTTGGGCCGGTGGATGTCGGCGCCGCGCGCCACCAGGAAGCGCACCACGTCCTCGTGCGTCATGAAGCAGGCGGAGCGCACGGGCGTGGAGCCCGAGTCGGAGCCCGCGTCCACGTCGGCGCCCGCGTCGGCCAGCACGCGCAGCACCTCGAGGCGGCCCGCCACGGCGGCGCACCACAGCGGCGTCACCGTGTGCACGCTGCGCTCGTCCGCCACCTCGTACACGCCGCGCTGCTCCAGCTCGGCGTCGCACACGTGCACCAGGTACTCCACGATCTCCACGTTGCCGCGCTTGCACGCCACGAACAGCGGCGCGCAGCCGTCGCGCATGCGCGACACCACGCCGCGCCGCTGCTCCGGCCGCAGCCTGCAACCACGGCACACGGCACACGTCACATCGCACCACAGCGACTACCCTGCGTTACATCTATTTACAATATTGCTTTTTTAATTGTTTCATTGCTAGATGCCTCTTTGCTGAAACTTCAAGCCTTTAAGTCTTTCTTTGTACAGATCTCTCAATATTACACGATACATCTGCACTCAAACTTGAGTAAAAGTACTAATAAAATCTCTACAAATGCTGACCAAAACTAACCAGCTTGCTAACATATAACTCAGTAAATTACAAACAGGCTTACATGTTAATTGGTCTTACTCATGCTATTTGTAATTATGCAACAAAAACCATTAATCAAGAATCAAGAATTGAATTATAATTCTACAAAATCATTATTACTAATTGTTTTAAGTGGTACTACTACTGAATTCAACATTATGAGTTTCAATTCATGTTTGATCATAGATAATTGATATCACTTGCTTTCTGGGATTTGTGCCCAGATAATGGCGATAGGCTCGCCCCCTATTACATGGGACTTCAGATCTGTCGAAGAGTGGGTGCATAGGTATAGGTGTATAGTAATACATCTCTGACTACCGCTTCACGGATACAGGTGTGGTACTATGTTAAGTTATTATTATGTTGGCTAAGAACAATTTATGGCATTTTTTCATTGCCTTAGAGTTCTGAATAAAATCACAAGCAACACAAGACTTTTATTTTGAAAAAATGTCACATTATGCCCAAATTGATATTTGGGCATCCCAGAAACAGAGTGATCTCTGTGAGGTCTATCTTTGTTTATTTATTGTGGATCCTAGAAATGAGGTAACAAATACACTAGACCCAACAGTGGATGGTGATATTAATAGACTGATGATGATGGTTTTTGTGACAAAATGCCATACTGTCGTATCATTATAGCATCTGTACTAGGTGGTAAAGTATTTGAAAAATGTAAAGGACAAATACTGGCCCTCACTATATTGGTCACAAATCGATGTGTGTGGTGTGGTATACCTCTCGAGCGCGGTGCGGAGGCGCGCAGAGAGGCGGGCGCCGGGCGCGCTGTGCTTGCACTCCTGCATCAGCTCGCTGAACAAGGCGTCATGCTGCTTGCTCTCCGCCTTGTTGCTGCTACCGTCGCCGCTCGCGCCCTCCTCCCACATGCTGCCCTCGCTCGCCAGCTCCAAGCCTTGATCACCACGCACTTCTCACGCACCACACAACTACCACTAATTGCGTCGAATTCCAAAACAAAATGAACAAAGGACGGAACGTCTTTTTAATTTGTTGACACTTCGATTTGCTTCGATTCGATTGATCCAGTTTGACAGATAGATGACACTGATAACAGCTTTGTTTGTTTGCTATATATCATTAGATATATATGATTTCGGCATGAGTTTCGGCATTGTTTTTGATGGCTGTTGTCATTTTGTTCCATAGACATTTTTTTTTTTTTGTTTTTTTGTTTTGGTTTTCCCCGAAGGGTAAGGCAAAGGGAACTATGCCCATACAGCCATGTCTTACGTATTTTTTTTTCTTGATGATTAATGAAATGATGAAAGGTGATGAATGATGATGATGAAACCTAAGCCCCCACCCTCGGAGTAGACTCCTACTCCGAACCCCAAACGAATTAACTCAAAAGTCCGCATAAACTTTTGAGTTATGAAGCGGCTTCCCGACACGAAGCGAAAATAGGCAGATACACTTTGTTTATTGAATACTCCAATATAATAACACTCGCGAATGTCTTCTGACTAACTTAATGCGATCATTAACCACAAAACACCACTTCGTATTAATTATTTAGATTACTCAATGAAGAAAGCAACTGTCCCGTTCCCGTTTCCCGCCGAAAAGCCTTTTTTTTTGTTTTGGTTTTCCCCGAAGGGTAAGGCAAAGGGAACTATGCCCATACAGCCATGTCTGACGTATTTTTTTTCTTGATGATTAATGAAATGATGAAAGGTGATGATGATGAAACCTAAGCCCCCACCCTCGGAGTAGACTCCTACTCCGAACCCCAAACGAATTAACTCAAAAGTCCGCATAAACTTTTGAGTTATGAAGCGGCTTCCCGCCACGAAGCGAAAATAGGCAGATACACTTTGTTTATTGAATACTCCAATATAATAACACTCGCGAATGTCTTCCGACTAACTTAATGCGATCATTAACCACAAAACACCACTTCGTATTAATTATTTAGATTACTCAATGAAGAAAGCAACTGTCCCGTTCCCGTTTCCCGCCGAAGAAATGTTTTGTTCACCGCTACGCCTACAGCTATGTGTACATGTCATGTACACCATAGTGCGTAAAGAAACATCCTTCTGAGTTGAGAGGTCAGACAAGTCTTTGTGTTATTGCTGTTATTATTGAACTCATCAAAAAAATATCGAATGGAAAATCCAACGAGTTCATCAGAAATCGCAATGACTTCCAAAAAGGCTGCATGTGTCTAATCCGTTTGCCTTTCTTAAGAGCGAAGTTAAAAAAATAACTGTCAAAACAAACAGCTGTTGAATGCTGTTCGTGTTGAAAGCAAAGAGAATAAATAAGAATTCTTGAAATTTTCTTATATTTAAACAAATAACCCGTGTGAGTATTAATAATGAGCGGCGCAGAAAGCGATGAGGAACTACCATCAATAAATTTTCATTCATTATCTCAGGAAGTAAGATTTTAACTTTACCTTTTTACACTTTATAAAATATTTGCAAAATCTTAAATAAAATGGACAATGAATGAGAGATAATCGATAATGAAAAAGTATGGAGGCGTAAAGTGTCATTCGTGCACACCAGATAAAGCAGGAGGCGATGCCGACCGCGAGCGAGGTGGCCCTGCAGCGCGAGCGCGAGCAGCGCACGGCGGCCGAGCTGCAGCGGCTGCGGGACCCGGCGCCGGCCGGCAGCCGCGCCTCGTCCAGCGGCTCCGAGGGCGAGGCGTCGCTGGCCGCCGCCGTGCGCCGGCTGCGGGTGCTGCCGCCGCCCGCCCCGGGCGTCACCGCCGCGCCCGCCCGCCGCCTCCTGGCCGCGCTGCCGCCGCCCGCCGCCCACGCTTCGCGCCGCTTCGCCGCCGCGCTGCGGGACGACGCCGGGCCGGCCGCGCGCCTCGCCCTGGGCGACCGTATATCGCGCGGGCTGAGCGCGGCGGCCGCGTGCCCCGACAACGTGTGGCGCGACGACGAGCTGGAGTGCGGCGCGGCCGTGCTGTGCGCGCGCGTGTGGGCGGGGCGCGGCACGGCAGCGAGGCGCGCGCTGCGGCGGCTGCTGGCGCGGCCGGCGGGCCAGCTGGCGGCGCAGCTGGCGACGCAGCTGGCGGCCCGGCTGGCGGCGCGGCTGGCGCGCGCGGCGGGGCGCGGCGCAGCGGGCGGGCGCGCGCTGCTGCGCCTGGCCGGCGCCACGCGCGCGCTGCCGCCGCCCGCCAGCGCGCTGCACACCGAGCTGCTGCGCCGCGGCCTCTACGCGCTGCTGCGGCCCGACGGCCAACCGCCCGGCGACGAGGTCCGGTCCTTCTTCTCGCACGCTCCTTCCGCGACGTAGCGATCGACGGGTGACGTGCTGTACCGCTCGATATCTTTGCAGGAAGAGATGGAATCGTTGTCGATGGAGACGCTGGAGCGCCTGTCGAGCGAGCCCCGGACGCCGCCCATGGACGCTCGGACGCGACGGCTGGCCCTGCAGCTGGCGGCTCGCGTGGCGGCCGACGCGGGGGACGCGGGCGACTCGCTGGCGGCGTCGCGCCTGCTGGCTGCGCTCGCGCAGCAGCCGAGACACAAGGACAAGCATCACCCCGACTGTCTCAAGGTTTAATCTTTGAGCCCTTTACCCCTTCTATCAAAAAAAGCGATGCTTCCATAAGGAACATAAGGCCGCGACGTTTGAAAAATGACAGTTTTTTTTTAGGTAGTGAAATATCGCAAAATCTCATCTCATTTTAAACTTACATACTAAAGGAACCCCCATTTTGAGATTTACATACTTTTTTGTACTTGTGGTTTCTTGAGTTTTCATGATAAATGACTCAGTGTTAGGTTTGGGGTGTTAGATTCCTAATGGCTGTGAGGGCTGGTTATCTGAGGCGAAGGCTGAGATTGAAACGTCCAGAAGTAGGCAAAATTCACTGAATTTAATTAAATTCGTACAAAAAATGTTCACATTACAGTAGTTGAATGGAGAGCAAGAAGGGAAGGGAAGTGACAAAAGTGTTGTCACACTAAAAAATATAAATTTAATGTTGGGGTTGCCAACGCTCAGTCAGTCACTGATATGAGACTCGATAGTAACGCTGACCAGTGTTAAAGATTGAAATTATAGCATTTGACAACCCACACCAGTAAAAAATTACATCTTGTGTTTCATGGCAATAAAAATATGTATCTGTTGTCAGCTAGCGGCCATGTCGTCGACTCTGCAGCTGATATTCCGCGCGGCGCCGGCGCCCGCGCACTCGCCGCACATACACATACATTGACCGACCTGCGCGGACACTGTTAACACGGAATATTGTCACATGTGATTCATAGGGTAATTTGTAAGTTAAGGAAGAATAAAACCACTATTTTTATAATTTCGTATATTAATAAAGAATATAAAAATTTAAAAACATTTGTACTAAAATAGTCTATTCATTTTCTTAATTCTAATAGTATCCTTAAGCTACGTCGAGATTCTAATATCGAAATTATTACAATGTTGGCGACGTTACAACTGGTGCGGTGAAGACGTCGGTTCGTAAACGTCGATCATGCGTACGGCAGGTCAACGACCAGGTGCGCCATGGGCAGCGTGAGCACGTCGCCCAGCAGCTGCCGGTGATACGTGCCGCGACACTCCCACCTGTCACGACGATAACCGTTCATTTAACGACACACGCAGATTTCGTTAAAAGCACAGAAGACCAACAAGCCACGTACCCGTGCTTGTGCAGCAGCGCCCGGGCGGCGGGCTGCAGCTGCGAGGCGGCGGCGTGCAGCGCGGCGCAGCCGGCCGCCCGCGCCGCGCCGCCCGCCGCCGCCAGCAGCGCCGCGCCCGCGCCGCGGCGCCGCCAGCCGCGCCGCACCGCCAGCCCCCACACCCAGCACGCGTGCCGCGCCGCGCCGTACTCGCTCACGCTCACCGTGCCCACCACCTGCGCAATTTTTTACATTTTCCATGTGCGTCCTGAGGCCGCTCGCATACGGCATCTCACTTAACTGAGCAATTGTTTAACTGTCTCCGCTCATCTTTTACCATTGTACCTTTGTATCCATTGCTAGATGAACTGAACTAGTTGGAGATCTATATGTATCGATTCGGATAATTACAGCTGTGGGTTTCTTTTACGCGATTATTCCAGTTTCTCTTCGTAGTTTAATCATGTTTATAAATATTAACCTTTACCACTTGTTGTCTTGGCTGATAATTTAGTGCGTGCGAGTGATTAATTAGTGTTCAGCCGACAACTTCAAAGCATCCGAGGCGGTCAAAAGAGATGTGCCTCACAATTGCCCGTAATACTCTGGCCATTTTATGAAAACATGTCCAGGGTGGTACCTCTTTATGTTGCGGCTCCGTGCTATCCCCGCGCAGCTCGTGCTCCAGCACTACCGGCGCGATGACGGCCGGCGATACCAGCAGCGGCCCGCGCAACTCTGCTACCCACCCGGCTGCTTCGTTACGCAGTTTCTGACAACAAATAATATTGTTTTTTTTTCGTCTTCTGCAAAACCCTTCTAACTGTATGTCATGCATGTGTCATCTTACCGCCTCGTACGCGGCGGCGGTGGCCGCGGCGTGCGCGCGCACGGCCAGCGCGACCACCACAGCGGCCACAGGCAGCAGCAGCAGGCACGCCGCCGCCGACACGCCGCAGAAGATGAACAGTACCGCGCCCGCCAGCACCACGCCCTGCAGCGTCACCTGAGCCAACACTTGTTACATTTTACATTTTACATTTTATTACAGCAACATATAAATACTACTACCATGGTTAAGGGAAGGCGTGTGACCCAGTAATGTATGATAAAAGCTTGAGATAATATAATATGGTGCATGAAACTGCATAGTGAATGAGGGATTTTCCAGGCTATGTACCCAAAAATAATTAAGATGGTGCTGTTGAGATTTAACATGATAATTACCTATTTTCTCATTACTTGTGTAAATAGTTATTCCAAAATCAGAAGCATTATATAAAAATGATAGAAGCATATACATATACTTGACTACAAAGAAATCAAAAACAAACAATATTAATATTTTCCATTAATCAGCACATTTTAATTAATAAATCACACAGAGTACACAACTGTGGCTTTGACGGAGACACCGTCTGAAATACTTAACAGAATTCCCCTATTCTGTTATTATCTGTTGAAAGTTGACAATGGTCTACCAAGAACAGTTGGCAAAGTTACCTCTTGGAAGAAAAAGTAGAAGAATGCGTCGGTATGTGAGTCCGCGAGCCCGTCGCGAAGTAGCCGCAGGCGCGCCGCTGCGTCGGCCGCACGCGCCGCCCGCACCACCACCACCGCCCCTGCTGACATCGCACTCCTCACAACCCACAACACTCGATGTTACAAGATTCTCTTCACAACACACTTGCCAAATATCTGATTACGCTAAATCATCTATTTTCATTATACAAGATACAATTTTACTCAAGCAAAAGTTATCAGATAGAGAGATATGAATGATTTTTATTTATCTTATAAAAAATATGTACCTAATAAATAAACAACACCTGTTGGTTTTTTTTTTAGGTTATGGCAATGGCACAGCACAGCACAATGGTCTATAAAGAACCACAGACTAGTAAGAGATACTACTACGAACATCTCTAGTACTAACGTTTTGTTTGATTGGTTTTAATGATACATGACAGTTGTTTTTTTTTTAATAATCGAATTTTACTTGGCAAAGAACTACGCGTTAGGCGGCCTAATGTACATTAGGCCGGGATGGTGATGATTAGGAGTGGGATGTTCAAAAGATAAGGTCTTGTAACCGGGATCGGTATTACTCTAGAGATTTTAATTCGACTTTGAAACGAGTAAGTACTTATTTCAAAGTCCCAGATAAACGTAAAATCTGGAGAAAATAATACCGAACCAAGACCTAATGACCTTTTTTTTAAGTTAGGGCTTGGCTAAGTAAATGCTACAACAAGTTATGGTTATAATGCGATGGTTGACGACATAAGATGAGACAGATTATAAGATTTATATTGATATATGATTAGTAGCGATCATCATTGATGAACATGTTTACACACACACACAGACCCACGTGTCTTGTTTGTTCGAAACTGCACCACATACCTCTTCGTATGGCGGCCATCTTGTTTTTCCGCCATTTTGTTTTTTTTACCGGCGATAGAATTTGACCAAGATTTGTACATAGGTGTCGTGAAAACAAAAAACTTCCAGGTGCAATAGGTTTGCCAGGCCGTAGGATGTCTTCCTAATGCGGAGCAGTTTTCAAAGATGACGTTCCGATCTCACCCCTATACATCATTTTTACCCCCAAGACATTTTCTGGAAAAACAAAATTTTGTATGGCGGCCATTTTTTTTTTTTGCCATTTAGATTTTTTTTTGCACTGGCGATAAAATTTTACCAAGACTTGGGATTCCATTTGTATTTATTTACAATAATCATACTACAACCTACAATTTGTACAACGTTGTGACCAGTTTTCCTTATGAAGATATGTGATTTCGTCTACCTAACAAATCGCAACAGGGAGGGTGGGGGGGCGATTTTTTTGCGTTCCCGGCGTCCTAGCGACTCGGGAGTGGTCTTAAAATTTTCGGAGAGACCAGGACTACCCTAAGAAGCAATAAAAAAGGAAGGTGTCTATGATATTTTGATGCAGTAGAGGGATATTATGAATTTTCATTGATAATAATATGAAATTTGAAAATAAAGAACTGAATACAAACCAAACAATACCCAAATATAACACAACATAAAACTAACACAACCCAAACCTAACATAACCTAAACCTAAAAAAACCCATAACAAAAAAAAACAAACAGAACGCAAACCTAACGCAAACCTAACACAAACCTAACCCAAACCTAAATCTAACCGAAACAAACCTAACACAAACCTAACACAAACCTAAATCTAACCAAAACAAACCTAACGCAAACCTAACAAAAACTTAACCCAAACATAACACAAACCTAACAATCACTTAACCCAAACCTAACCCAAACCTAAGCCAAACCTAACCCAAACCTAAGCCAAACCTAACCCAAACCTAAATCTAACCAAAACAAACCTAAAGCAAACCTAACAAAAACTTAACCCAAACATAACACAAACCTAACAATAACGTAACCCAAACCTAACCCAAACCTAACCCAAACCTAAATCTAACCAAAACAAACCTAACGCAAACCTAACAAAAACTTAACCCAAACATAACACAAACCTAACAATAACGTAACCCAAACCTAACCCAAACCTAACCCAAACCTAACCCAAACCTAACCCAAACTTAACCCAAACCTAACCCAAACCTAACCCAAACCTAACCCAAACCTAACCCAAACCTAACCCAAACCTAACCCAAACCTAACCCAAACCTAACCCAAACCTAACCCAAACCTAACCCAAACCTAACCCAAACCTAACCCAAACTTAACCCAAACCTAACAAAAACCTAAACCCAAACCTAAAACAAACCTAAACCCAAACCTAAGCCAAACCTAACACAAACCTAACCCAAAACTAAATCTAACCAAAACAAACCTAACGCAAACCTAACAAAGACTTAACCCAAACATAACAAAAAAAAAAAAACAAACAGAACGCAAACCTAACGCAAACCTAACACAAACCTAAATCTAACCAAAACAAACCTAACGCAAACCTAACAAAAACTTAAACCAAACATAACACAAACCTAACATTAACTTAACCTAACCCAAACCTAAGCCAAACCTAACCCAAACCTAACCCAAACCTAACCCAAACCTAACCCAAACCTAACCCAAACCTAATACAAACTTAACCCAAACATAACACAAACCTAACAATCACTTAACCCAAACCTAACCCAAACCTAAGCCAAACCTAACCCAAACCTAAGCCAAACCTAACCCAAACCTAACCCAAACCTAAATCTAACCAAAACAAACCTAACGCAAACCTAACAAAAACTTAACCCAAACATAACACAAACCTAACAATAACGTAACCCAAACCTAACCCAAACCTAACCCAAACCTAACCCAAACCTAACCCAAACTTAACCCAAACCTAACAAAAACCTAAACCCAAACCTAAAACAAACCTAAACCCAAACCTAAGCCAAACCTAACACAAACCTAACCCAAAACTAAATCTAACCAAAACAAACCTAACAAAGACTTAACCCAAACATAACAAAAAAAAAAAACAAACAGAACGCAAACCTAACGCAAACCTAACACAAACCTAAATCTAACCAAAACAAACCTAACGCAAACCTAACAAAAACTTAAACCAAACATAACACAAACCTAACATTAACTTAACCCAAACCTAACCCAAACCTAAGCCAAACCTAACCCAAACCTAACCCAAACCTAACCCAAACTTAACCCAAACCTAACACAAACCTAAACCCAAACCTAAAACAAACCTAAACCCAAACCTAAGCCAAACATAACCCAAACCTAACCCAAACCTAAGCCAAACCTAACCCAAACCTAACCCAAACCTAACCCAAACCTAACCCAAACCTAAACCAAACCTAACCCAAACCTAACCCAAACCTAAATCTAACCAAAACAAACCTAACGCAAACCTAACAAAAACTTAACCCAAACATAACACAAACCTAACAATAACGTAACCCAAACCTAACCCAAACCTAACCCAAACCTAACCCAAACCTAACCCAAACCTAACCCAAACCTAACCCAAACTTAACCCAAACCTAACCCAAACTTAACCCAAACCTAACAAAAACCTAAACCCAAACCTAAAACAAACCTAAACCCAAACCTAAGCCAAACCTAACACAAACCTAACCCAAACCTAAATCTAACCAAAACAAACCTAACAAAGACTTAACCCAAACATAACAAAAAAAAAAAACCAAACAGAACGCAAACCTAACCCAAACCTAACCCAAACCTAACCCAAACCTAACCCAAACCTAACCCAAACTTAACCCAAACCTAACACAAACCTAAACCCAAACCTAAAACAAACCTAAACCCAAACCTAAGCCAAACATAACCCAAACCTAAGCCAAACCTAACACAAACCTAACCTAACCTAACCCAAACCTAAGCCAAACCTAACCCAAACCTAAGCCAAACCTAACCCAAACCTAAATCTAACCAAAACAAACCTAACGCAAACCTAACAAAAACTTAAACCAAACATAACACAAACCTAACATTAACTTAACCCAAACCTAACCCAAACCTAAGCAAAACCTAACCCAAACCTAACCCAAACCTAACCCAAACCTAACACAAAACTAAACCCAAACCTAAAACAAACCTAAACCCAAACCTAAGCCAAACATAACCCAAACCTAACCCAAACCTAACACAAACCTAAACCCAAACCTAAAACAAACCTAAACCCAAACCTAAGCCAACCTAACACAAACCTAACCCAAACCTAAGCCAAACCTAACCCAAACCTAACCCAAACCTAACACAAACCTAAACCCAAACCTAAAACAAACCTAAACCCAAACCTAAGCCAAACATAACCCAAACCTAACCCAAACCTAACACAAACCTAAACCCAAACCTAAAACAAACCAAAACCCAAACCTAAGCCAACCTAACACAAACCTAACCCAAACCTAACCGAAACCAAACCTTACCCAAACCTAACCCAAAACAAACCAAACCCAAAAAACCCGAACTTAACAAAACACAAACCTAACAAAACCCACACCTAACAAAACCCAAAACTAACAAAACCTAAAACCTAACAAAACCCGAACCTAACAAAACCCGAACCTAACAAAAACCAAACCTAACAAAACCCAGACATAACAAAACCCAGACCTAACAAAAGCCAGACCTAAAAAAACCCAGACCTAACAAAACCCAAAGCAAGCAAGCAAGCAAGCAAGCAAGCAAGCAAGCAAGCAAGCAAGCAAGCAAGCAAGCAAGCAAGCAAGCAAGCAAGCAAGCAAGCAAGCAAGCAAGCAAGCAAGCAAGCAAGCAAGCAAGCAAGCAAGCAAGCAAGCAAGCAAGCAAGCAAGCAAGCAAGCAAGCAAGCAAGCAAGCAAGCAAGCAAGCAAGCAAGCAAGCAAGCAAGCAAGCAAGCAAGCAAGCAAGCAAGCAAGCAAGCAAGCAAGCAAGCAAGCAAGCAAGCAAGCAAGCAAGCAAGCAAGCAAGCAAGCAAGCAAGCAAGCAAGCAAGCAAGCAAGCAAGCAAGCAAGCAAGCAAGCAAGCAAGCAAGCAAGCAAGCAAGCAAGCAAGCAAGCAAGCAAGCAAGCAAGCAAGCAAGCAAGCAAGCAAGCAAGCAAGCAAGCAAGCAAGCAAGCAAGCAAGCAAGCAAGCAAGCAAGCAAGCAAGCAAGCAAGCAAGCAAGCAAGCAAGCAAGCAAGCAAGCAAGCAAGCAAGCAAGCAAGCAAGCAAGCAAGCAAGCAAGCAAGCAAGCAAGCAAGCAAGCAAGCAAGCAAGCAAGCAAGCAAGCAAGCAAGCAAGCAAGCAAGCAAGCAAGCAAGCAAGCAAGCAAGCAAGCAAGCAAGCAAGCAAGCAAGCAAGCAAGCAAGCAAGCAAGCAAGCAAGCAAGCAAGCAAGCAAGCAAGCAAGCAAGCAAGCAAGCAAGCAAGCAAGCAAGCAAGCAAGCAAGCAAGCAAGCAAGCAAGCAAGCAAGCAAGCAAGCAAGCAAGCAAGCAAGCAAGCAAGCAAGCAAGCAAGCAAGCAAGCAAGCAAGCAAGCAAGCAAGCAAGCAAGCAAGCAAGCAAGCAAGCAAGCAAGCAAGCAAGCAAGCAAGCAAGCAAGCAAGCAAGCAAGCAAGCAAGCAAGCAAGCAAGCAAGCAAGCAAGCAAGCAAGCAAGCAAGCAAGCAAGCAAGCAAGCAAGCAAGCAAGCAAGCAAGCAAGCAAGCAAGCAAGCAAGCAAGCAAGCAAGCAAGCAAGCAAGCAAGCAAGCAAGCAAGCAAGCAAGCAAGCAAGCAAGCAAGCAAGCAAGCAAGCAAGCAAGCAAGCAAGCAAGCAAGCAAGCAAGCAAGCAAGCAAGCAAGCAAGCAAGCAAGCAAGCAAGCAAGCAAGCAAGCAAGCAAGCAAGCAAGCAAGCAAGCAAGCAAGCAAGCAAGCAAGCAAGCAAGCAAGCAAGCAAGCAAGCAAGCAAGCAAGCAAGCAAGCAAGCAAGCAAGCAAGCAAGCAAGCAAGCAAGCAAGCAAGCAAGCAAGCAAGCAAGCAAGCAAGCAAGCAAGCAAGCAAGCAAGCAAGCAAGCAAGCAAGCAAGCAAGCAAGCAAGCAAGCAAGCAAGCAAGCAAGCAAGCAAGCAAGCAAGCAAGCAAGCAAGCAAGCAAGCAAGCAAGCAAGCAAGCAAGCAAGCAAGCAAGCAAGCAAGCAAGCAAGCAAGCAAGCAAGCAAGCAAGCAAGCAAGCAAGCAAGCAAGCAAGCAAGCAAGCAAGCAAGCAAGCAAGCAAGCAAGCAAGCAAGCAAGCAAGCAAGCAAGCAAGCAAGCAAGCAAGCAAGCAAGCAAGCAAGCGAGCAAGCAAGCAAGCAAGCAAGCAAGCAAGCAAGCAAGCAAGCAAGCAAGCAAGCAAGCAAGCAAGCAAGCAAGCAAGCAAGCAAGCAATCAAGCAAGCAAGCTAGCAAGCAAGCAAGCAAGCAAGCAAGCAAGCAAGCAAGCAAGCAAGCAAGCAAGCAAGCAAGCAAGCAAGCAAGCAAGCAAGCAAGCAAGCAAGCAAGCAAGCAAGCAAGCAAGCAAGCAAGCAAGCAAGCAAGCAAGCAAGCAAGCAAGCAAGCAAGCAAGCAAGCAAGCAAGCAAGCAAGCAAGCAAGCAAGCAAGCAAGCAAGCAAGCAAGCAAGCAAGCAAGCAAGCAAGCTTTAGGTTTAGGTTTAGGTTTAGGTTTAGGTTTAGGTTTAGGTTTAGGTTTAGGTTTAGGTTTAGGTTTAGGTTTAGGTTTAGGTTTAGGTTTAGGTTTAGGTTTAGGTTTAGGTTTAGGTTTAGGTTTAGGTTTAGGTTTAGGTTTAGGTTTAGGTTTAGGTTTAGGTTTAGGTTTAGGTTTAGGTTTAGGTTTAGGTTTAGGTTTAGGTTTAGGTTTAGGTTTAGGTTTAGGTTTAGGTTTAGGTTTAGGTTTAGGTTTAGGTTTAGGTTTAGGTTTAGGTTTAGGTTTAGGTTTAGGTTTAGGTTTAGGTTTAGGTTTAGGTTTAGGTTTAGGTTTAGGTTTAGGTTTAGGTTTAGGTTTAGGTTTAGGTTTAGGTTTAGGTTTAGGTTTAGGTTTAGGTTTAGGTTTAGGTTTAGGTTTAGGTTTAGGTTTAGGTTTAGGTTTAGGTTTAGGTTTAGGTTTAGGTTTAGGTTTAGGTTTAGGTTTAGGTTTAGGTTTAGGTTTAGGTTTAGGTTTAGGTTTAGGTTTAGGTTTAGGTTTAGGTTTAGGTTTAGGTTTAGGTTTAGGTTTAGGTTTAGGTTTAGGTTTAGGTTTAGGTTTAGGTTTAGGTTTAGGTTTAGGTTTAGGTTTAGGTTTAGGTTTAGGTTTAGGTTTAGGTTTAGGTTTAGGTTTAGGTTTAGGTTTAGGTTTAGGTTTAGGTTTAGGTTTAGGTTTAGGTTTAGGTTTAGGTTTAGGTTTAGGTTTAGGTTTAGGTTTAGGTTTAGGTTTAGGTTTAGGTTTAGGTTTAGGTTTAGGTTTAGGTTTAGGTTTAGGTTTAGGTTTAGGTTTAGGTTTA